>NC_044560.1:49245404-49553529 GCF_007565055.1 Rhinopithecus roxellana | reverse complement strand
AGCAGGGGTTATGTCTAGTTTATCTGTATTTCTCTAGAATTCTTTGCTTGTAATGTGTTCAATTAATGTTTGTTGAGTACATAAATGAATGATATATCTCTGTTTTTACATTGTCTGGAATACTCTTCTCTTACCTTCCTCCCCTGCCCAACTCCCACCTTATAAAGTAAGCTTAAACATTCCTGTCTCCTGAGTGTCTTCCCTGGTAACTTCTGACAGTCTATGCCCTTTTTTTTTTTTACCAATCTCAGAGGAAAGAGATGGTGAGAAGCCCTTCTCTACTGTCCAGAGCCCACCATCTTCACCCAGATCATTATGTACTCCTTATCTTTGCATTTTACTTGTTGGCTTATTTAGCCCCTTTTAAACTATAAGCTGAGCTCTTAGAGTCATCTTTGTGTCTCCAGTATCTAACACATTGCCTGGCACAAATTAGGTGCTCAATTAATGGCTGTTGAATGAATGTTACTTAGAGCTAAAAACAAAGAGACAAAATCCAATCTAGCATTCCTTATCTTGTTTCAGTGTCACTGTGGGGCAGGAAGGACAACTATTCTTCTTATTTGACATATGAGGAAATTGAGGCTCTGGAACTAACAAGTATTAGAGACAAGACCAGAACCCTGGTGAGATGGCTCCAAACCTTCCTCTCTGTCTTCCTCCCCACATCCCCTGAATTTGGCAGGTTTTATTGGGCTGATACCCAGCACACCGAGGAAGTTTTATGGAAACTTTTAATGAGTTATAGAGGTGATACACAGTCCATGATTTTAAAGGTTCCTTTATGGAGCCACAAATCTTAATCATTCCAAAAAGGCAGAAACATTTCAAATTAGTGCATGATTCATATTAAACTTCTATTAGGAAGAAAGAGAAGATAAACTGGAGGAATCATTAAGCCAACAGGTGTTTGTTGATTATCATTCTTTCATTTAGTCTGCAAACATTTATTGAGCACCTACTATGTGCTATGCTGTTTGCTAAACATTGGAGCATATAGAGGAGAGGTATACAAGAAGTCTGCTGCTTTTAAAGATGAAACAGCTTAATTGTATGAGAAAAATAAACAACACATATGAAGCCAGTAAAGTAGCATTTTATTCTATCTTGGTACTGTCTATATGAGTAATGGTTGTGGGGAGGGGGACAGAAGAAAGAGTAGCCACGTGTGGGGTTGAGCAATAAGGTTAACCTTATATTCATAGAACCATTATAGTTTACAATGCATCTTCATTTGCATTTGATTGCCATTGCAGGTTGAAGTAGGGAAGGAGTTGTTATTCCCATTTACATTTGAAAATCTGAGAGCCAGAGAGTTAAGTTTCCCCAAGATCACCCAGGTGGTATGTGATAAGGCAGAACTCAGGTGGGTCAAACCTATGCATTCTCTCTATCTCTAGCACCATATACCTTTATATTTTACATGGAATATTATTCTAAGAACCTAACTGATGTCTTGATACTCATTTTTCTTTTCTCTATTGTTTCATTTGAAGTGGTGTTTTTCCTCTAGTGCTAACTTGTCATGTTACTCTTTTGCTTACAACCCTTCATCTACTATCACACTACTACAGGCATAATGCTAAGTTCAGTTCCAGACCACCATAATGAGGCAAATATTGCAGTAAAGTTCACATGAATTTTTGAGTTTCTTAGTGCGTATAAAAGTTATGTTTACATTATATTGCAGTCTATTAAGTGTGCAATAGCATTAGTCTAAAAAAAGTATATAATTTAATTTTTAAAAATTGCCAAAAAATGTGTTAATCATCATCAAAGCCTTCAGTGAATTGTTATCTTTTTCCTGGTGGAGGGTTTTACTTTGATGTTGATGGCCGCTGACTAATTAGGGTGGTGTTTGCTGAAGGTTAAGTGGTTGTGGTAATTTTTTAAAATAAGGCAACATTAAGGTTTGCTGTACTGATTGACTCTTTCTTTCACAAAAGATTTCTCTGTAGCATGCAGTGTTGTTTGATAGCATCTTATCCATGGCAGGACTTCTTTCAAAATTGGAGTCAGTTCTCTCAGACCTTACCCTTATCAACTAAGTTTATGTACTATTGTAAATCGTTGTCATTTCAGCATTGTTCATATCATCTTTATCAGAAGTAGATTCCATCTCAAGAAATCATTTCCTTTGTTCATCCATAAGAACCAACCCCTCATCTGTTCATATTTTATCGTGAGATTACAGCAATTCAATTTCATCTTCAGGGTCCACTTCTAATTCTAGTTCGCTTGGTATTTCCACTACATCTGCAGTAATTTCTTCCACTTAAGTCTTGAGCCACTCAAAGTCATTCATGAGGATTGGAATTAACATCTTCCAAATTCCTGTTAATGTTGATATTTTAACCTCCCATGAATCATGAATGTTCTTAGTGGCATCTAGAGTGGTAAATCCTTTCCAGAATGTTTTCAATTTACTTTGTCTAGATCCATTAGAGGAATCCCTATCTATGGCAGCTATAGCCTTACAAAATGTAATTCTTAAATAATAATACTTGAAAGCTGAAATTTCTCCTTGATCCATGGGCTGCAGAAAGGATGTTGTGTTAGCAGGTATGAGAACAACGTTCATCTCTTTGTACATCTTCATCAGAGCTCTTTGTGACTAGGTGCATTGTCAATGCGCAATAACACTTTGAAAGGAATCTCTTTTCTTTGAGCAGTAAGTGTCAACAGCAGGGTTAAAATATTCAGTAAACCATGCTGTAAATAGATGTGCTGTCATCCAGGCATTGTTGTTCCATTTCTAGAGCACAGGCAGAGTAGATTTTGCATAATTCTTAAGGGCCCTAGGATTTTTGGAATAGTAAATGAGCATTGGCTTCAACTTAAGTCTCCAGCTGCATTTGCCCCTAATAAGAGAGTCAGCTTGTCCTTTGAAGCTTTGAAGCCAGGCATTGACTTTTTGTCTCTAGCTGTGAAAGTCCCAGATGGTATCTTCTTCCAATATAAGGCTGTTTTGCCTACTTTAAAAATGTGTTGTTTAGTGTAGTCACCTTCGTTGATTGTCTTACCCAAACCATCTGTATAACTTTCTGGAGTTTCTACATCAGCACTTGCTGCTTCACCTTGTGCTTTTATCTTATGAAAATGGCTTTTTCCCTTAAACCTCGTGAACCAGCTTCTGCTAGCTCCAAACTTTTCCTTCTGTAGCTTCCTCACCTCTCTCAGCCTTTATAGAATTGAAGAGTTAGGACTGTACTCTAGATTAGGCTTTGACTTAAAGAATGTTGTGACTGATTTGATCTTCTATCTCGACCACATTTTCTCCATATCAGCAATAAGACTGTTTCACTTTCTTATTCAGGTGTTCACTGGAGTAGCACTTGTAGTTTTCTTTACGAACTTTCTTTTGCATTCATAGCTTGACTATTTGGTGCAAGCGGCCTATCTTTTTGCCAGTCTTGACTTTCCCCTTGCCTTCCTGACTAAGCTTAATCATTTCTAACTTGACATTTAAAGTGAGAGACTATGACTCTTTCTTTCACTTGAGCATTTAGAGACCATTGTAGGGTTATTAATTGGCCTAATTTCAAAGTTGTGTCTCACGGAGTAGGGAGCCCTAAGGAGAGGGAGAGAGATGAGGAATAGCTAGTCTGCGGAGCAGTCAGAACACACACCACATTTATCTATTGTTTGCCCGTCTTATATGGGTGCAGTTTGTGGTGCCCCAAAACAATTGCAGTAGTAACATCAAAGATTACCATAGCAGATACAATATTAATGAAAGTTTGAAATGTTAAGAATTACCAGAATGTGACACAGACACGAGATGCTATTGGAAAAATGACACTGATAGACTTGCTTCTTGCAGAGTTGCTACACACCTTCAATTTGTAAAAAACGCAATCTGCAAAATGCGGTAAAGCAAAGCACAAGGATACTAAATATGCCTGAGGCATACCTCAAACTGCGGTTTTTAGTTCCACAAAGCAAATATCTCAATAAAGCAAGTCACATGAATTTTTTGGTTCCCCAGCATACATAAATGTTTTGTTTATGCTGTATTGTAGTCTATTAAGTGTGCAATAGCACTATATCTAAAAAAAAAAAAACTTAATTAGAAAATACTTTATTGCTAAAAATGCTAATGAAGTGAGTACATGCTGTTGGAAAAATGGCAGCAATAGACTTGCTCGCTGCAGGGTTGCCACAGACATTCAATTTGTAAAAAATGTAATATCTGCAAAGTGCAATAAAATGAAGCATGATAAAATGAGGTATGCCTGTATTTGGGTAGAACTCAGAATCCTTAACATGGCCTTCAGGGCCCTACAGGGTCTGTCTCGACTTGCATTCCTGGCTCATCTCATGATGCTTCTCCTGGCTGTCTGCATTCCAGCCACACTTTCCTTCTGTCATGTCCTCAAACATGCAATGCTCCCTCTAGCCTCAGATTTGTTACCCAGATTGTTTCTTCTGGCTGCACGCCCTTCCTACCTTCTACCAGCATATCTAACTCCTGTTCATCCTTAGACCTAGGCTATCCAATACAATAGTTGCTGAACCCGCAATGCTATTTAAATTTACAGTAATTACAATTAAATATAATTAAACATTCACTTCCTCTTTTGCTCCAGCCAAATTTCAAGTGCGCAATAGCCACATGGTGGCAATTATACTGAACAGCAGAGATATAGCACATTTTCATTATTGTAGAAAGTTCTGTTGGACAGCGCTGCCTCAAATCTTAATTCAAAAGTTAGTTCTTCAAGGAACGAGCATTTTCTCTACCAATACCACCTGCAACTAAGTCTTATTTCACTTATTAAATATTTTCACAGTGCCTTGTACTTCTCTTTCATAGAACTCCATGTGGTTCATGAATCATTCATTTTTTGTTATCAAATAATATCATTCTATAAATCAAGAATAAAATAACATAAAATGAAACAAAATAATAAAATATTTCACTTTTTGGATTAATATATGTCTTACCTACTAGATTTTATGTTTCAGGAGGGCAGGAGCTATGTTTTGCTTATCCAGAGCCTGGTTTATATTAGACCCAGGGAGTGTAAAAAACATGAAGGGTCAAAAGAAATTGAGAGCACTTTGGGAGGCCCAGGTGGGCAGATCATGAGGTCAGGAGTTTGAGACCAGCCTGGTCAACATGGCAAAACCTCGTTTCTACTAAAAATACAAAAATTAGCTGGGCGTGGTGGTGCGCACCTGTAATCCCACTTACTGAGGAGGCTGAGGCAGGAGAATCACTTGAACCCGGGAGGCGGAGGTTGCAATGCGCCGAGATTGCAGCACTGCACTCCAGCCTGGGCGACAGAGCAAGACACCATCTCAAAAAAAAAAAAAAAAAAGGAAATTGAGACCTCCCTACTTCTGCCCACTGGAGAAAACTTGAGAAAGGATGTAGGGCAAAAGTGACTCTTGAACTCTTAAGGGAAGACAATCGGAACTGGAGGAATAGAATGGTCAGAAGCTCTGAGATGGGAACGTCAAGGATCAATCCTGGCTGGAATAGGTGGTTTCTAATAGGAAGAAGGAAAAGGAGGCTAGAATTGACGATAGAGGGGTAGGTGGGACAGCTGGCTCAAGCCAATGGGGAGCTCCTATAGAATCATCCTGAGTTTGAGATTGATTGGTCTTGCCACAGATTCAGAATGGCTGGCAGAGAAGAAACTAAATTTAAGGATTTAGTCAGGAGGCAGATATCCTGATGAATTTCAGAGGCTGAGATTTTTTTTTTTTTTTTAAACTATAAACTCTGGGAAGACTGGGACCATGTCTCTCTTGCTCAGGGTATGTTCTCTGTGTCTGGCACATATAGGTGCTTAATAATATTTTTAATAATAAATGGCTGGATTAGACTGTTGGCAGAGGAGTAAATTGGAGGGCTGAGACTGAGAGGCTTTAGGAAGGCAGGCCTAACTGGACTTGGTAACAATGGAGAGGAAGGAGGTAGAGGCTATGTGAGTTTTCAGTTCTTGGCAGCATGTTGGGGTCACTGACATAAATTAGAGTGGCCTTTATTTCCTCATCTTATCATCAAATGACAATACCATACTTAAGCTAGGATGCTATGTAGGTAAAGGATTAGGACTGAGTTTATTTACTTCACTGGTCACTAGAGTAGCTTTTACAAAATTGACTGCCTTTAAGGGCCTTCCAGGTAATGCACGCCCCAACACAAGCTGTATTTGTCTTCTCTCTGTTCCCCCTCCCAGGACCTCTGCGCTCGTTGTTCCCCTGCCTGGAACACTCTTCCCCCAGATTTCCCTGAGGTCCACTCCTCATGTCCTTCAGGTGTATCGTCAAATCTCAACTTGCATAGGAACCACCTCCTCCTTGCATTCCTAATCCCCCTGAGTAATCACTTTCTAGTATACTATATCTACACTATGTAATTTATTTGATTTATTGGGTATTGCCTATCCCTACTAAAGTGTAATCTCCAAAAGAGCAAGGATTAAAAAAGAAAAAAGTTTTTCTCTCCATTGTTTTTCCAATACCTAGAAGAGAAAATCCTGCACAGCCTGACCCTAGAAGGAGCTTGATTATTTTCGCTAAGGACTTATGGCTAAGTGAGTGATTGAATTGTGTAGGCCACAGGTAGTGATGAAGCCTGAGGGAACTGGTGATTGTGTAACTCCTTGTACGCCCCTAAAGCTGACAAAGGCATTCAAATCAAGATTTAAAAGAATACAGTACCAGCCACTCAGAACCCTACTGCAAGCTGAATTCTGTCCATGATGCCCCAGGCTTTGACCCTTGCTCTGAATAGAGCTAAAGATAAAACCAGGTATGCATCTGACCCTCCAGTTCTCAGTTTGGAGGGTTTCTAAGAAACACCATCTCCCCACCCAATATAGCTGATCCTGCTGATTTAAAACACGTGCAGGATTGTACCAGTTCCCAGAACCAGTTCCCACAATAAGAACAAAGTGATACACAATCCCTTCCCCAAATATTTGTTTGCTGCCCCATAGCTACGAGTTGACAGTTGTTAGACATGGAACAGGTTACCAAATGAGGTTGCAGGAATCTCTTTCTCTGGAAATTCTTTAGAAGAGCAATGTGCTTTCTCTCTACCTAGGGAAATTCTCTTGATACCAAGCTGATAGAATGAGCTTACTAGGCTGCTTTCTTCTTCCATTAATAAGAATATAAAAAAGAATTCTTAGGTCACCAGGTCAAGCCCCAGGGGCCTTCTGGGTAGTGTGACTCTGACAGTCATCTTTCTGGGATGATTTAGATGGTGTGGGATGAGGGGTTGGGAATGGCGGTGTTCCTCAGCTGTGGATGAGCATGATCATGAGGCATTTCCTTGTAAGGCTGGGGAAATAATACTGGCTACCTAGCCAGATCAAGTTTAAATGCATGCCACAATTACTCTTCCAGTTTCTTGTGAGAGGTCTCTGTTTGAAAGATAGAGACACTGAGTCTTTGTGACTGAAGGCCATGATTGTAATATTGAGCACTCTGTAGGTCTGTAGAGGGGATTCACAACATAGATTGAAGAAAATATTTTCCCTGCTCCTACTGGAAGGTTACTCCCACCATGATTCTTAGAAAGATTTGAGTCTATCCAATTTTTTCTATTCCTGTTCTTTCTGCTTGTCATTTTTATATGTGCTTACATGACACAGAGAGCAAGCATGCTGTGCTTTGTACATAAAAACATTCCATGAACACAATAAGGCATTGAGTGCATTTCCTATCCTATTTTCTATAAAGGTTTACTGGTTGCAAAGTAATTTCAAACTCCATTGATCCCATTCAAAGCCTTTGATTCTTACTTGGGAGGTATCTCTCACTCAGGAAACTGAGGCTCAGAAAGTTGATGGGGTTCGTGCAGGATTACCTGACTCAGAAGTGGTGGAGTTGGCACCAGAAGGAAGTTCTTTGGACATCACATCCTTTGTTTGTTTCGACTCCCAAACTGCCTTGTGGTATGGAGTTTGAGTCATCTATATTTTCTCACCCAAGTCCTCTTTTGACTATCTGCAGACCTGTGTGAGATGGGCTTACCCAAGTTGGACACGCACTTTCTGGGCACAGAAGCCGATTGGGCCACATAGCAAGTAGAAGTTAGGGCTGGGTGATTGATTGATTGGTGTCCCATGTGGAAAGATTTGAAGCAAATAATTTGCTCTAATATAAACTGCTACTTATTGTGCACTGATCCCAGATATTGGGCTCATCACACTTTAGTTTGCTGAATTCTCATATCATTGGGAGATGCAGGTTTAGGTAATAGTTTTTGTACTACCAAGGAAACTGCTTATCTGACTTTACGAAATTATATAACTAGGAAATGGTAGAACCAGATTTCAGACTCAGACAGTCTGCCCCCAAAGCCACTGATTTTTAATTACTATCCAGTGATTTCCAAGCCAAGTTGTAAGGACATTCCAGGCAGAAATAGCCATACCTGTAAATGCTATAGAAACGTGAACCAGCAAGGCAAGAGAGGAGTTGCAATGGCTGGAATTATGGAACTTGCCTTCAGCCACGTAGCCAGGGTGGCAGAGCTAGGATTTGAATTCAAGTCTTTGTGACTCATTGTCATGAGGCCATCCTGCCTGTCAGGAAATGGGTTTGGTCCTCACAATGTAAGTCTGCATTGATCAGTGTGGTGAAGGCATCTGGGTATTCACGTGGTACTGTGGGTCAAGGTACTGCCAGCAGTCACAGATGGGTCAGCAGCAAATGTTCTCCTCTAGAGCACATGTCCTTTCCATAGGATGAGTCTCTTGGGCAACGAGAAATTCTCTGATGACAGAGGTGAGCAGTACAGTATAATGGAAAGAAAACAGACTCTGAGTGTGAATTCTGGCTCTGCACTCTACTGGCTGTGTGACAAGTTCCTTAACCTCTCCGTGCCTGCTGTTCACCCTTTCCCTCCCCAGTCATCCACTTGTTTTTTTTTGTTGTTGTTTGTTTGTTTTTGAGATGGAGTCTCGTTCTGTTGCCCAGGCTGGAGTGTAGTGGCGTGGTCTCGGCTCACTGCAACCTTTGCCTCCCGGGTTCAAGCAGTTCTCCTGCCACAGCCTCTCAAGTATTTGGGACTACAGGCACATGGCACTACACCCGGCTAATTTTTGTATTTTTAGTAGAGATGGGGTTTCATCACATTGGCCAGGCTGGTCTCAAACTCCTGACCTCAAGTGATCCGCCTGCCTTGGCCTTCCAAAGTGCTGGGATTACAGGCGTGAGCCATCGTGCCCGGCCCCACTTGTTTTTCATGAAAAACAAATATTAAATGTTTCTTTTGGAGGGCTTTGTAAGGATTAAATAGTATGTGTGTCAAACACATGGCACATAGTAGATATTCAATATATGGTAGCGCTTTATTAATATGACTTGAAAAAAATTATTGCTTTTCTTTGTCAGACATTTGTAATAATTATGTGACGCTCTTGTTTGAGGAACATATAAAATAGTAAGAAATGGAATTCTAAATTGTAAGTCTGGTATTTCCAAACAGGCAAAAAGAAAAATTATATATATGTGTATGTATATATATGTATATATATATTTAATTATACTTTAAGTTCTAGGGGAGATGTGCACAACGTGCGGGTTTGTTACATATGTATACATGTGCCATGTTGGTGTGCTGCGCCCATTAACTCGTCATTTACATTAGGTATATCTCCTAATGCTATCCCTCCCTGCTCCTCCCTCCCCACAATAGGCCCCGGTATGTGATGTTCCCCTTCTTGTGTCCAAGTGATCTCATTGTTTAATTCCCACCTGTGAGAACATGCGGTGTTTGGTTTTCTGTTCTTGTGATAGTTTGCTGAGAATGATGGTTTCCAGCTGCATCCATGTCCCTACAAAGGACACAAACTCATTCTTTTTTATGGCTGCACAGTATTCCATAGTAAATTAGTTGGGTGTAGTGCCATGTGCCTGTAGTCCCAAATACTTGAGAGGCTAAGGTAGGAGAACTGCTTGAACCCGGGAGGCAAAGGTTGCAGTGAGCCGAGACCACGCTACTGCACTCCAGCTTGGGCAACAGAACGAGTCTCCATCTCAAAAACAAACAAACAAACAAACAAACAAAAAACAAGTGGATGACTGGGGAGGGAAAGGGTGAACAGCAGGCACGGAGAGGTTAAGGAACTTGTCACACAGCCAGTAGAGTGCAGAGCCAGAATTCACACTCAGAGTCTGTTTTCTTTCCATTATACTGTACTGCTCACCTCTGTCATCAGAGAATTTCTCGTTGCCCAAGAGACTCATCCTATGGAAAGGACATGTGCTCTAGAGGAGAACATTTGCTGCTGACCCATCTGTGACTGCTGGCAGTACCTTGACCCACAGTACCACGTGAATACCCAGATGCCTTCACCACACTGATCAATGCAGACTTACATTGTGAGGACCAAACCCATTTCCTGACAGGCAGGATGGCCTCATGACAATGAGTCACAAAGACTTGAATTCAAATCCTAGCTCTGCCACCCTGGCTACGTGGCTGAAGGCAAGTTCCATAATTCCAGCCATTGCAACTCCTCTCTTGCCTTGCTGGTTCACGTTTCTATAGCATTTACAGGTATGGCTATTTCTGCCTGGAATGTCCTTACAACTTGGCTTGGAAATCACTGGATAGTAATTAAAAATCAGTGGCTTCGGGGGCAGACTGCCACATTTTCTTAATTCAGTCTGTCACTGATGGACATTTGGGTTGATTACAAGTCTTTGCTATTGTGAGTTGTGCCACAATAAACATACGTGTGCATGTGTCTTTATAGCAGCATGACTTATAATCCTTTGGGTATATACCCAGTAATGGGATGGCTGGGTCAAATGGTATTTCTAGTTCTAGATCCTTGAGGAATTGCCCCACTATTTTCCACAATGGTTGAACTAGTTTACAGTCCCACCAACAGTGTAAAAGTGTTCCTGTTTCTCCACATCCTCTCCAGCACCTGTTGTTTCCTGACTTTTTAATGATTGCCATTCTAACTGGTGTGAGATGGTATCTCATCGTGGTTTTGATTTGTATTTCTCTGACGGCGAGTGAAGATGAGCATTTTTTCATGTGTCTGTTGACTGTATAAATATCTTCTTTTGAGAAGTGTCTGTTCGTATCCTTTGCCCACTTTTTGATGGGGTTGTTTGTTTTTTTCTTGTAAATTTGTTTGAGTTCTTTGTAGGTTCTGGATATTAGCCCTTTGTCAGATGAGTGACAAAATTTTGCAAAATTTTCTCCCATTCTGTAGGTTGCCTGTTCACTCTGATGGTAGTTTCTTTTGCTGTACAGAAACTCTTTAGTTTAATTAGATCCCATTTGTCAATTTTGGCTTTTGTTGCCATTGCTTTTGGTGTTTGAATAATTGTATATTTTAAGGTGAATTTCACTAAATGAGGATGGACATTTTCGAGTTGATTTTTATAGGTTTTAAAAGGTTGTAGTCATGTTTTAAGTTAATAGAAACTGGTTGCTCATGCTTTTTATATATAGGAGACCATAGAAACAAAAATAAAAAAATAGAATTAATTGATAAATCTATTACTCTACAACTTTAAAAATTATACAAGCAAGTGTAAAATCTATATCCTCCTACTGCAGTTCCATCCTCAGGGGCAACCCACTATTAACAATTTGTTGCATATTCTTTTTTTAAAAAACCTTATTAATGTATCAGGGATATCTTTCCATTTTATCTTTTATAGCTCAACTCATTTATTAAAAGTATTTAACAGCTTGATGTATGATTTATATATCATAAAATCCAGCCATTGTAAATGTATGATGCTATTATTTTGTAAATTTACACAGTGGTGCAATCATCACCTACTCCAGTTTTAGAGCACTTTTTTTTTTTTTTTTTTTTTTTTTTTGAGACGGAGTCTCGCTCTGTCTGTCGCCCGGGCTGGAGTGCAGTGGCCGGTTCTCAGCTCACTGCAAGCTCCGTCTCCCGGGTTTATGCCATTCTCCTGCCTCAGCCTCCCGAGTAGCTGGGACTACAGGCGCCCGCCACCTCGCCCGGCTAGTTTTTTGTGTTTTTTAATAGAGACGGGGTTTCACCGTGTTAGCCAGGATGGTCTCGATCTCCTGACCTCGTGATCCGCCCGTCTCGGCCTCCCAAAGTGCTGGGATTACAGGCTTGAGCCACCGCGCCCGGCTTAGAGCACTTATTACTCCAAAAGTTTCCTTACGCCTGTTTGCAGTCAACCCCAGTCCCCAGTCAGATGCGCTTTCTGTTTTTACAGGTATACTTTTTAGAAATGTTATATAAATAGAATCATACAGTATGCTTTCTTTTGTATCCAGCTCTTTTCACTTAGCATAATGTTTTTAAAATTCCTCCATATTGTTACATATATCAGTAGTTCCTTTTTCTTGATGAGTAGTATTCTGCTGTATGGATATACAGTACTTCATTTAACAGTTGGTTAAACTATGATGGATATTTGTTTGGTTTTCAGCTTGGGAATATTATAAATAATGCTGCTATGAATATTCACATACAATTCTTTGTGTTGATATATGTTTTTATTTTTCTTGAGTAGATTCCTAGGACTGAAGTTACCAGGTTGTGTGGTAAGATGTGGCTGTATTTTACATTTCCATCAGCAATGTATAAGGGCACCACTTTCTCTACAATTCTCTAACACTTGGTATTGTCAGTCTTTGTGATTATAGTTATTCTCTAAGTGTGTAGTGGTATCTTATTGTGGTTTTAATTTGCATTTCCTTAGTGACTAATGATTTGAGCACTTTTTCATATGTATATTGGCCATTTGTATATTTTCTCTGGTGAAGTGTCCAAATCTTTTGCCAATGTTATCATTGGATTGTTTTTCCTCTTATTATTTGAGTTTTAAAATATATTTTATATGCAAGTATATTATCAGATGTATTGTTTGCAGGTATTTTCTTCCAGTCTGTAGCTTGTCTTTTCGTTTTCTAATTGTTTCTTTTGAAGGAAAAGATTTTTAAATTTTGACGAAGTCAAAATTTTTTCTTTCGTGTATCTTGCTTTTTATAAAATCTTCATCTAACCCCAGGTTGCAACAATGTCCTCCTGTTTTCTTCTACACATTTTATAACTTTAGTTCTTACATTTAGGGGTGTGATACATTTTGAGTTAAGTTTTGTGTATGGTGTAAGGTAAGAGTCTCAGTTCTTTTTTTGCATATATGCATATAGTTCTAGCATCACTGTCAAATAGTCTGTCCTTTCCCCCATTAAATTGTATTGGCACACTGACCAAAGCCAATTGCCATAAATGGGTTTACTTCTTACATCTCTGTTCTACTGATTTATAAATATATCCTTATACCAATACCACATCAACTTAGGAATGGTAGTTTTATAGTAAGTTTTGAAGTCAGGTAGCATATGTTTTCCAAGTTGTTTCTTTTCAAAAATGCAAAGGCTTTTCTATGTCCTTTGCATTTCTATATGCATATTAGGAATAGCTTGTCAGTTTCTACAAATAAGTAGATAAATAAGTAAATAAAACCTGCTAGTTTTTTTTTTTTTTCGCTTAAAGTTTGGGATGCATGTGCAGAACGTGCAGGTTTGTTACATAGGTATACATGTGTCATGGTGGTTTGTTGCACACATCAACTCAACATCTAGGTTTTAAGCCCCACGTGCATTAGGTATTTGTCCAGTGCTCTCCCTCCCACCCTTGATAGGCCCCAGTGTGTGATGTTCCCCTCCCTGTGTCCATGTATTTTCATTGTTCATCTCCCACTTATGAGTGAGAACATGCAGTGTTTGAAAACCTGCTAGGATTTTAATAGGAGTTGTGTAGAATTTGTAGGCTAATTTGAAGAGATTACCATCTTAACAGTGTTGAATTTTCTATTATATGAGTGTGACGTATTTCTCCAATTTTTAGCTTTTTATAGCAGTATTTGGTAGTTGTCAGAGTATAGGTCTTGAACTTCTTTTGACATGTTAATTCCAGAATGTATTTGTCAGGTTTCTCCAGAGGGACAAGGCCAGTAGGAAATATATATGTATATGTACATATATGTATATATTCATATATATATGAAAGAAAGTTTGTTAGGGAGAATTGGCTCGCATGATTAAAAATATGAAGTTCCACAGTAGGTCATCTGTAAGCTAGGGAATGCCAGTAGTGTGATTCAGTTCAAGTCCAAAAGCCTTGAAACCAGGGAAGCCAACAGTGCAGTCCTGAGTGAGTCTGAGGGTGAAGGCCTGAGAGCCCCAGGCAGGCTGCTAGTGCAAGACCTAGAGTCCAAAGGAAGATGAACCTGGAGTCTGATGTCTAAGGTCAGGAGGAGAAAAGGTGCCTCACTGCAAAAGGGAGAGAGGGAGGAAGTTAAGCAATCTGAGTATCCCCCTTGTTCCACCTGCTTTGTTCTAATCACACCCATTACTGATTAGATGGTGGCCACTCACATCAAGGGTGGCTCTTCCTCTCCTGGTCCACTGACTCCACATGTCAATCTCCTCTGGAAACACCCTCACTGACACACCCAGAAACAGTGCTTCACTAGCCAACTAGGCATCCCTCAATCCAGTCCAGTTGATATCTAATATTGAGCATCATACTGAGTATTTCACTTTTTGATGCTATTGTGAATGGGATTATTTTCTCAATTTTATTTTTGATCTCTTAGTTGCTGTTAAGTAGAAATCCAGTTGATATTTATATGTTAGTCTTGCATGCTATTATCTTACTACAATTGCTTATTAGTTCTAGTAATTTTTTTAGTTTATAGATTCTTTAGGATTTTCTGCATATGAGATCACGTCATCTGCAAAGAAAGACACTTTAACTTCTTTTCTAATCTGTATGCTTTTAATTTACTTTTCTCGCTTTATTGCAATGGCTAGAAGCTCAAATATAAGGTTGAATAGAAGTGGTGAAAGTGAATATCCTTGCTTCATTTCTGATGGGGAAAAGCATTCATGTTACCATTAAGTACGATATTAACTGTGGGTTTTGTAGACGCTCCTTATCAGGTTGTGTAAGTTCTCTTCTATGTCTGGTTTATGGAGTGTTATGTTTGGAGTGTGGGGGTTCTTTTTTCTGCATCTGTTGAGATGATCATTTGGTGTTTGTACTTTGTTCTGTTAATGTGCATATTCCATTAATTCATTAATTGATATTAAACCACTCTTGCATTCCTGGGATGACTCCACATAGTCATGGTATATAAAGGCAAGTTTTACATGCTGCAAGATTTGGTTTGTTAATATTTTGTTAAGGATTTTTACTGTGTTCATGATAAATATTAGTCTGTAGTGTCCTTTTCTTATATATTTGCTTGACTTTGGTATCAGGGTAATACTGGCTATGTAATATTTGTTGGAAAGTTTCCCCTTCTTCACTGTATTTTAGACAAGTTTGTGTAGGATTGGTACCATCTCTTCCTTAAATGTTTGATAGAATTCCCCAGTGAAGCATTTGAACCTGTAGTAGTTTGACTTTTTGTGGGAATGTTTTAAGCACAAATTTGATTTTTTTTTTTTTTTTAAAAAAAGCTTCTCAATTTTTCACATGGCTTTGGCCAATTTCCATAACCCCCAAATGGTGGTTTTTGATGATTTTGTCCAGTTTATTAGTTTTAGCTTGCTAAGAGGATTTTTTGACTTCTTCACACCACTACACCCAGAAGTTGCCTCTCTACCTCTTTTGAAAAAAAATCTGTATAGTATTTCATTTTACAAACATGCCATAATTTATTTAATAAAAAATAGTTTTTTCACTTTTTAAATACAGTCTGAGCAGTGCTGAAGCTAGCCTTCTATATATAACTTTAGTTACTTTTGCTAGTAAGATACGTACATTTTTAATTTTAATAAATGTCAAATTATTCTCCAAACTTTGTTCTCAATAATTACATTGTTAGAATAATTTCCAAGAAGGTCTACTTCTGCATATATTGCTACTACCATATACAGGTTAAGCAACCCTACTGTGAAACTAAAATGCACCATAATTCAAAACTTTTTGAGTGGCATTGTGACGCCACACATGGATGTCTGAGATAGTAGTGTGTTTGTTTTCTGATGATTCAGTGTACATACATTTTGTTTCATGTACAAAATTATTAAACATATTGTATAAAATTACCTTCAGGCTATGTGTGTAAGGTATATATGAAACATAAATGAATTTTGTGTTTAGACTTGGATTTCATCCTCAAGATATCTCATTATGTTATGTATAAATATTCCAAAATCTGACAAATTCTGAAATCTGAAATGCTTTTGATCATAAGCATTTAAGTGATAGCCTGTACTATTAATCTTTCATGTTTTTGCCAATATGAAAAGCAAACAGTTTGGTATCTTTTTGTTTGTACTTATCTAATTGGAGTTGGGAATCTTCTCATATGCTCTTTGACCATTTCTTTTTATTTTATGAAGTGACATTTTATTCCTTTGATTAATTTCCAATTATTTTTATTTTTATTTTATTTTATTTTTTTGAGTTGGAGTTTCACTCTTGTTGCCCAGGCTGAAGTACAATGGTGTGATCTCGGCTCGCTGCAACCTCCGTCTCCCAGGTTCAAGCAATTCTGCCTCAGCTTCCCAAGTAGCTGGGATTACAGGCACACACCACCATGCCTGGGTAATTTTTGTATTTTTAGTAGAGACAGGTTTTCACCATGTTGGCCGGGCTGGTCTCGAACTCTGACCTTGTGATCTGCCCACTTTGGCCTCCTGAAGTGCTGGGATTACAGGTGTGAGCTGCCATGCCTGGCCTTAATTTCCAATTAGTTTGGTTCTTTTTTTCTTATTTATAGGATCTTTTGGTATTATAGTGATACTGTTATCTGTTTTATGTTGTAAAGATTTTTTTCTATTCTATCCTTCCTTGTAGTTGTAACTGTTTTCAATCTTTTAAGACCCTGGTATTGTAATTTATGTTTCTGTTTGTTTTTAAAACAGAAAGTTGTACAAGGGATTGATTTAAACCAAATTCGAGGACTTGGGTTTGATGCCACGTGTTCTCTGGTTGTTTTGGATAAGCAGTTTCGCCCATTACCGGTCAACCATGAAGGTAAGACCACGTCTCTTCCTTTTCCCAGTGGTGGGAGACTTGCCTGATTAATCCAATGGGCCCAGGTGGAACAGGAGGGCAGGCATCTCTTGCTGCTGATAGTGAAATTTAGAGGTAGAGTGAAGTGACACAGATCATGTTGCAGAAGTCAAGAGCTTGGAGAGCAGTTGGTATGAGTGGGTTGGTGTTGAGGCTGATTAGGGGGACTTGGCTTTATGAAACTCAAGAGCCACAGTGCAGAACATGGTAAAGGAAGGACATGAGATTGTTAGCTAGTAGTAAGTAACCTTGAAACACACAGGTGGTTTTGATGTTTTCTGGGAAGAGAGTGTCACTGCTTGCAGTTTCTTTGTATACGACGTTCCTATTCCATGCTTATCTGAGTGGATGAGCCAAGTCCTTTGAAAGGAAATGGAACATGGTAGACAGGGCCATGTGACAAACAGAAGCTAGAAGCAGATGGCCTCTCTATTTTCAATAGCCAGACCAAAAGACATTCACATGAAATGATGTTGTCCTAACAGACACTTGTGAGTACAGAAATGAGCTGTTTCAAACGTAAAATGCCACTTGGGTCCACCATCAGAGATTTTTCACAGCAGATAAGGTTTTCCCTTTTGGGAAATTTTAGCCAATAACGCTGGTACTGGGGTTACAAACCCAAAAGTCTACTAATACATTAATGTAATAATTAATATATTAGTCAGATGGGTAATGTAAAATGAGTAATAGGCCACGCTTGAGAAAAACCACTGCACATGTGTGAAGATAAGTTTCAACTGATATTTAACCTTGTCATGAGCAGAAGACATTAGGGAGCAGTGGAGGCTGCATTGCACTGGAAATTGCATGCTCCATCTGAAGGGAGGGGCCAGCGCTAGGCATTGTCAGTCGGCTGTTGCCAAGATAGCCATTGCAAACATATTTGGGGCTAGATTCTGTTTGAGAACACTTGGTTCTGGACACTGTTGCAGCAGCATCTTTCTTAACTGTTGGCTATGAGGTAGTAGGGTACATTGGTACACAGTGGAATTAGAGTTAGGCGGGGACTCTGATTGTAGCTCTGCCATTGCTGAGCTGTGACACCTTGGGCAAGCCACTTAACTGTGTTTCTCAGTTTTCTTCTCTGAAAGAATTTGAATAATGAATCAGTCGCTTTGCTGTGAGAATTTAGTGAGAGACTGATACTTAAAATGCTCAGAAAAGTTTCTTCCATCAGATGATGAATTTTTTAAGAGAATATTCCGGTCACTACTATGGACCTAATGTATGAAATAGTGATTATTATAATTATAAGGACTATAAATGATCATCTATTTGCATCCCTTTTCACTATAAGTGATCACTATAAATAATCATAATCACTATGTGCTGAAAATGGATGCAAATAGATGAATGATTAGAGCACAGTGGTAATGATGACCGTTTTCTGCACACACACACACACACACACACACACACACACACACACACACACTTTTTTCCCTCTTCTTGCGACATTTATTAACACCTCCTATATGCCAAGCCCTGTCTTAGCAAATGCTGGGGCTTCAAAGATGAATCAGGATGGTTCTTGTTCTTGGTGGCTATTCATTGGCCCAGTTGGCACTGTTCTGGCCTAGGACAGGGCAGCCTCATTCTGAGCCACTTCAGAAAGCAGAGACCAAAAATGGGTAGAGCAAACCTCAGCTCTGCAGCAGCAAGCATTCAGTAATTACAAGATGTGGCCAGCCACAGACCTGGCCGTTTTGGGAGGCTGTCAGTGTGTCTTTTATGGGCTTTATTTAAGTAAAGGTCAGGTGATTGTTGGGGATGCCATAGATCAGATGTCTCTTACTGCTGATAGTGAGATTTAGAGGCAGAGTGTGGAGGCCAGAAGTCACGTCCCAGAAGTTAAAAGCTTGGAGAGCAATTGGCACGAGTGGGGTGGCGTTGGGGGCAGAGTTAGAGGGAACTTGGTTCCATAAAGCACAAGAGGTATGTTAGAGAGCCTGATTTGGGGTGGGACTTTAGATACTAAGAGTCCTGCTTCAAGGATTTTGTATCATCTGATCTAAAATACATGTTTATTTATTTATTTTTACTCTGGCTGTGCATTAGTATCAACTGGAGATCTTTTTAAAAATTGACAATTCATGAGCCCTACCCTCAAGATTTGTATTCACTTGACTTGAGGTGGAGCTAGGGCGTTGACTTTTTAAAAAAGTTCTCTTAGTAAGTCTAGTATGTAGAGAATCACTGGGCACAGATTAACAGAGAATTAAAATATTAGGAACAGAACACTTGAAGTGGAAGAAGATAGTTCCTTGTTAAATTTGCTTAAATATGTACCCTCTTTGGATGCTATATATTTTTTTCATTGTAGGTAGAATGGCCTCCTGTTAACAAATCCTCTATTAAAAAGGTAACTACGGTGGCTCAAGCCTGTAATCCCAGCACTTTGGGAGGCCGAGACGGGCGGATCACGAGGTCAGGAGATCGAGACCATTCTGGCTAACACAGTGAAACCTCGTCTCTACTGAAAATACAAAAAACTAGCCGGGCGAGGTGGCGGGCGCCTGTAGTCCCAGCTACTCGGGAGGCTGAGGCAGGAGAATGGCGTAAACCCGAGAGGCGGAGCTTGCAGTGAGCTGAGATCCGGCCACTGCACTCCAGTCCGGGCGACAGAGCGAGACTCCGCCTCAAAAAAAAAAAAAAAAAAAAAAAAAAGGTAACTAGGTTCCCACTCTAATTATAAGTGTTGAAATAACTTTATTCCACCTAAAAGGTTAAAGTGTACCCATTCATCAACTGCATCCAGCTGCAGGCGCCCTCGTCAGTTTCTTGCCTTTCAACAGATTGTATTAAGGTTAGATCTTTTATCTGAAATGGATTATCCTGTGCAAGAAAATGAAATTAGAATTATAAAGGTGGTTTGAAGGTTCTTTAGAGACTCCTACCTGCATGGCAGCCACCAACTCTTGATTGGCTAATGGGAGTAATTGTGAGGAGCAGAGAGTGGGGTCAGGAAGATTCCAGATAACCCTAATCATGCAGATAACCTAAAACCAAACCCATAAGACCAGCAAAAGTATTGCCATCTTTAGATGTTAACCAAAAAATTACAAACAAATAAATTAAGTACAATAGTTTAAGAAAATACAGCATTACTATATGATAAAATAGTCTCATTGTTTGCCTTTCCTTGTTTGACTCTTCTTCCTTAAAAGATCTGAACAGCCCCTGGACTGGACAGCAGCACAGTTGCTGAATGCTTCCTACCCCTGCCACTGACTGAATTCAGAGCCTCACCCTGATTGTGTCATCTCAGCCGTAGGAGCTCTTGGGAGGGAGAGGAACAAAGGGTGATAATTGGGGCTGGAGAGGGAGTTATGACCTAGTCTCCTCTGTGCAACAGATACCTAATATTTAGATTTTTTTTGCTGATTCATAATAATTTTTCCCCTCAGGTATGCCTGCAACACATTCTGTGAACATAAACATGTATTTTAGCAAGGTATTAATTAAGTGAATATATGGATGAATAATAATCTGCCCTTAGGTAAAGTGAGGGAGCTCAAATTTTGCTTTACCTCCAATTCTCTTAAACGACGACATTTTCGTGGGTCTGTGTTCTGTTTCCCATGCAGCCTCATTGTGTAGAACCTCTTTCTCACTCTTTCTTCACCTGCGAAGCCAGTGGCTAGTCATTTGAAGAATTAAATAAACACTTTCCTGCCTTTTGGAAGCTTTCTGTGCAGCTCCAGGCTCAGCTAACTAGAGCCTACTCTTTGCTCCTCTTCCACATTCCCATGTCTGGTAGTCAACACACAATATAGACTCTTTCTCCATGCAAACATATGCTGCTTAAGGGCAGAACCGTGGCACATTCTTCTTGATATCCTAGCATCCAACACTGTGCTTGGCATGTAGTAGATGCTCAGTAAAAGATTAAATTAACTTTCAGTTGATTTACTTGTGGTTTTCCATGACAGCTGAAAAAAAAATTAACTTCTCAGTTTTTATCTAAAATGAAAATTATAAATTATTAATTCTAATGCAGTATTGATTCTGTACAATTTTCACTGTATTGTTCTGACTGCATTTTGAGAGCATCTTTATGCTAGTACTAGGCAGTACTAGCTGATTGGTCTGTCTTCACTATAGGCAGAAGTTTAGCAACAGGTATTTTTACCTTAAAGTAGCTGTAGATTTGTTCTGTATAGTACTTAAGAAACAATACCGATATTGTCCCCTTCAACACTCACCCACCCACACACACATTGCAGGTGTATGCATGTATACACACCCACATCGTGATTTATTGATGGTTCTGGAATAGGAGCTGGACATCAGTATTTTTAAAAGTTATCAAGGCAATGCTAATGTGCAACTAGGTTTGAGAACCAGAGCTTTGAGCACTTCTGTTAGATAGTAGAACAATTCTGTTTACAAAAAATTCTTTGACATTCCTGTGGGAGGTCACATGTACTCTTTATTATTTTCAAAGTATTAGTATTATGGTTTGTGGAACTTTCGTGGGAGGCGAGATCTTTCCAGTTAGGCAAACCAGCAACTGAACCCCTGCCTTGTTATGCCCATGACCTTATTTAGGTATCTTCTTACATTGGATTTTTTTGTTTGTTTGTTTTAGCAAGATATGTAGTGCTGCAGTTACTTTGCCATTAAATAAAATAATGTGTGAAAATATAATACCTGGCTTGGTAACTGCTGGGTTTCTTTTCTCTTTGCCCTAAAAATCTCCCAGGTATATTCATTGCTGTTCTGCACATTTTGCCATCAGAGGCGTCAGAGGG
Source organism: Rhinopithecus roxellana (assembly GCF_007565055.1). NCBI lineage: Eukaryota > Metazoa > Chordata > Mammalia > Primates > Cercopithecidae > Rhinopithecus > Rhinopithecus roxellana. The sequence continues at coordinate 49,531,757 of NC_044560.1, read as the reverse complement.
CTGTTAAAGGATTTCTGGCTTGCTCATTGGTACAGGATGAATTAACAGAGGCTAGGGAGAGAGATATGGAGTTACTGTGTGGACTACAGGATGGTAAAGGCAGGATATGAAGGGCAGTGCTCCTTTTCCAGCTGGTTTTAAATTCTCTTCCTTACGATTTACTCCTCCTGAGGGCCTGCTTTCTGAGAAGTACTTGCCATATGCTTTATATGCATTATCTTTTGTTTAATAACTTCCTGAATTATATATCTTCATCTGTAACTATGCCTTCATCTGTAACTAGCATTCCCCGTTAGATCAGCCTAATTCCAAAACCGATGAACTTCCCACGCCAACAAACCAACCAACCAAATGAGGGAAAAAAACACCAAAATGAACTAATTTTAATTAAACTGACCAGAAAAAGTGGGATTATAAGCAGTTAAATGCCATTGTGTAGCTATTAGAGGTATTATACCATCAAAGTATTTATCCATATTTAAAGGAGACAGATCTTAAAAAGAGAAAGTATTGCTGTAGTCTTATTTCATAGATGCCTTTCCCGAATGTATACCCAGAAAAGTTTTTCTAGAACAGAAGGGATAAGAAAGGAAGAGAAGAAGTTGAGAGAGAATACTGGATAATATAATTAATTGGTAGATTTTTTTTCGGCTTTTAATGTAGACGTTTATTCTAAGGTTATGGTCAGAGAACACATGACTGGAGGGGAGATCCCAGGCCTGGGGACAGTGCGTTCATCAGCCTTGCTGGTGTCCTTTCATTTTGCTCCTTCTTGATACATAAAATCATAGAAAGTACATAGCACTTTGGTCTTGGGAATCCATAATTGTTTCCTTGAATTAGAAGGAAGAGAATGTGTGTCTATCTGCATCTCCCTCTCGTTTCTGCTAGAGGATTCCCATCGAAATGTCATCATGTGGCTGGACCATCGAGCAGTCAGTCAGGTCAATAGGATCAACGAGACCAAGCACAGCGTCCTCCAGTACGTCGGGGGGGTGATGTCTGTGGAAATGCAGGCCCCGAAGCTTCTGTGGCTGAAAGAGGTGAGTGCATAGAGTCTAAGAGAAGATACCAACAATAGTAGAGGACCCCTTTTATTGTGGATCTGTATGTACCAGGCACCCTGCTAAAATCTGTTCCATTTGATTTTTTCCCAGCAACTAGGAGGAACGTTGATCCCATTTGATTGATTACAGTGCAGTTAAATCACACCTGTTTTTATGTGCCTGACTCATACCAGGCACTGTGACAAGTATTGTACACGTTATCTCTTTGAAGGCCAACAGCCCTATGAAGTGTTTTTATGTGTGGTGTTTACTTTAGGGTGTCTGTTTTGTAGACAAGAAAACGAATGTTCATAGAGATAAAACAACTCACTCAAAGTGAAAAATATGTGACAGAACCAGAATTTGAACCTAACACTGGCTGATTCCAAAATGGTTTTTTCAAATTTTAAAATGTTTCTTTTGTGGATACTTAGTCTCACTGTGTTGGCTAGGCTGATTTCAAACTCCTGGCCTTATGTGATCCTGCAAAAGTGATGTGATTATAGGTGTGAGCCACTGTGCCCAGTCATCCAAAATCAATTCTTTTAATACCCGGTATTCTACTGGAGTTCAGAGAGATTAATTACCATTCCAGTGAGAAAGCAGCAGAGGTGGGATTTAAGTCCATATCTTCTGATCAGGACCTTCCTAGTCTGTACACTTTTAGCCCCAACTTATTAATATTTGGCCTTATTGACATCTTAGGCTGCCCCTTTCTCATCCCACCTGCACTCGAGTTTCTCATCCTTAAATGATATGGCAATCTCTGGTCAAAGCACTTGCAGGTGGTTTCCATTTCCAGCTGTGAGGACTCCTTTATGAAGTGTGGAGAATGGTGATGTCAGCTTAATGGTTCCCATTAGAGATGGATGTGTGAGAAAGTTCAAGTCCTTCGGGAACCTCAAGGACTTGAAAACCTCTAGGTGGTCTGGAGAAATAGAGAATCCATCTAATGGGCATGACCTGTGATTCATTTACTGGCTCTGAGATTTCAGGTGGGCTGAGTCATCTATTACTCAGATTGTGAATGGAGATGGGGAGAGCTTAGGGTGCTGAGAAGGTGCCTAAGGATTGCCATCATGGGGCAGGAGAGTAGTAGGAAAGAAGGGCTTCAGCAATCAAAGCAGGCTTGGCTTCTTAGCTGTTTCAGATATTGAGCTGTTTTGTAGGTTTTAATCTACATAAAGGCTTCTGTGGTTGCTAAAAGTTTGACAGAGTTTCTTGGGAGTCAGGAGTTTTCAAGAATCTAATTCTGACTCTACTGTCAACAATTGTATGCTTTGGTCAAAGCACTTCTTATCTCAGACCTCACTTTTTTTCATCTGTAAAGTGGGAGAGTTGTATTAACCAGTTTGAAAACCTGACTCGGATATATGCTGAAACACAGTATTTGAATAAAGAACTGTTCTGCACTGCCCCGTACCCTGCTTTGAGTTGTATAAGCATTAGTTGATTTTAATCCTAACAATCTCTGCCTGGTAGATAGCATGGGAAACTGATCCTGAGGAGGCTTTCCCAAACAGGTGATCAAGCCAGAATTTAAATCCATGTTTGCTGGGCCCCAAATCTCAGCTTATTCCATCATGTCATGCAGTAGTAAAATCCCTCCATGAAGCCTGGCTCTTGGGGTAGGACCAGGAATGATGGCAGTGGTCTTCTTCAACTTGGCCTAAACTTGTTGCTCTATCAACAGGTTTGGATTGGATATATCACCTTTTTTAGCAACATAGAAAGAAGAGTTATACTGAGTTAAGCAAAGAGGATTGGGCAGAGGGTCGTTGGTTCAGTGTCAGGGCCTTCTAGAGCACGTGCCACATGGCCAGCTCTAGCCTCTATCCCAGGAGATCTAAATGCATATCTGGCACGAACCTCTCAGTATTCTTACCGTCTCGCACTTGAGATAAAACTGCACTAAGTAAATCCCATAGGAAATAGTTAATATCTAGATTACATGGCAATGTTTGTGACCCTCTGAGAGCATCTTCTATTAATTTATTTTAAAAATTCAATTTTCTTTCAGAATTTTCTGAGTAAGCCTCCAGTGTGGGTATGTTTTGGTAAGCATGTACAGGAATTCTTGCTGAGAATTCCTTTGGCTTTAATGTGGTTGCAAAATCAAAATTAAAGAGATTTCTAAGTCAGTTTTAGCATTTTCTTAAAGCCTGACCAGGAGGGCTATAGTGCTTCTCAGACTTTAATGTATAAATGAATCACCTGGAGATCTTGCTGACCTGTAGTTTCTGATTCAGTAGCCCTGGGATAGGGACTGAAAATTGGAGAATTTGTATTGCTAACACAAGTTCACAGGTGATGCTAATGTTACTGGGCTGGGAACTTGTGAAACCACTTTTAATTCCAAAAGCTCTGTTCCCCTACGCTGAAAAGCATCCACTTGTGCGGAGTCAGGGAATGGTACCTTTGTTTTTAATGCTATGATGGGAGACACAGGGAAGTTTGATAGCTTCAGTAGAGCTGCTTGAGTGCACATTCAGAATAAAAACATGAGATTCTGTGTTCTAAGTTTATCAAGCTGTCATGTTTTTACTCTTTCTTCATTCTTTAATTCTTGAAGTCTGTACTGAGCTCAACTATGAACCAGCAAGTGCGATAGGCACTGGGGACATGGGGACAATAGGGACTCAATCTTACCATTGAGCAGCACAGAGTCCACTAGGGATAGTGGTGGGGGAGCATAAGGAATGGGGTGGATGCAGGAATGAGATGAAAACAGAGCCGTCAAATATACTATGCACTGTGATATAGCAATATACAAAGTGCTTTGGGAAAAAGGATTTGCTTCCTAGAGGCAATAGTTTGACAGGAACCTCAAGATATGAGTGGAGGTTTTGCCTAGCAGAGAAGATAGGAAGGACATTCTGAAGAGAGACTGTGATTCATCTGTGATATGGTAGGTGAGTCCCAGGGCATGAGCTGGGGTGCTTCAGCAAGCATAGCAGGAGATGAGGCCAGGTAAATAGTCTGAGTTCGGCTTTTTAAGGGCTTAATTGGTGATAGGGATTGGTTGATGATTGTTAAGCAAGGGAGGGGCGGGCTTAGGTAACTGGCAGACATGCGGAGATTGGATTAGGGTGAGAAAATGTGTGTGGGGAGGTAAGAACTAGAGTTTTCTCATTCTTCTGATGATAGCACTCTGATGGCTTTGCATTGCTTTATTAGATAAATTCCAGAAACTGAAACATGGACTACAAAATGGTGCGTGATGTCATTTTTACCTCCTCCTCTCTCCTCACTCATTGTCTTTTACCTCCTAGCTCACTATATCCCATCCACAGGGATCCACTTAGAGTTCTTTGCTACATGAGTCTTGGCTAGAGGTTGGCAGACTATGGCACCCAGGCCACATCTGGCCTACTGCTTATTATTTGATGGCTTGAGAAAATGTAAATGGTTTTACATTTTCAAGTGGTTAAGAAAGAATCAAAAGAATGATATTTTGTGACTTATGAAAATAATAGGAAATTAAAATGTTAACGGCCATAAGTAAAGTTTGATTGGAACACAGCCACACTCATCCATTTATGTGTTGTTTATGTCTGTTTTCACATTACAGTGACAGTTGAGTAGTTGAGACAGAGACTATATGGCCTACAGGGCAGAATATATATGTACTATCTGGACCAACAGATGAAAAGTTTGCTGACCCCTGTCTTGACAATGCTGAGTCTTTCACCCACAGTATTCTTCCCTCTGCTCACCGCTGATTCTTCCTCATCATTTAGGTTTCAGTTTTATTTTTGCTCTCTTAAAAACCCTTTCCTGACCGTGAAATACATCAGAGTCTCTTGTTACTACACTCTTAATTTTACTTCATTATATCTTTCATAAATTATAGTGCTATGTCAGTTTTTGTGGTGATTTATGTAATGCTTGCTCCAACCATTGTAATCTGCAGGAGGATAGAGATCATATCCACCTTGTTCTTTGCTATGTCTCGGTCCCTAACCAAATGGCTGGTGCATAGTAGGTACTCAGTACATATTTTCTGAATAATTTGAATGACTCCGTAACTCAATAAGGGGCTGTTGCAGTACTCCATGGGAGAACTAATGAGACCTGAATTAGGCACTGTGAGTTGGAAGGAGATGGGTCCTAGAAATTTTTAGAGGATAATATCAATAGGACATTGAGACTGATTGGCTGTGAGGAGTGAGTCAGGTGGAGGAGTCAGAGCTGACCACTCATTTGTTATTGCTGTCATTTATCTTCTCCTTGTCCTTTGCCTAGAGTCAGATGTCAGAGGGAGTTGGGTAGAATTTGGGGTTTTATCTGTCTTGAGATGTACTAGGACCACCATAGCTCTTGGGCAAAGTCACCTGGGTCCTAGTCCTGCAAATATGGAATTTAATCATGTCCTTTTCATTTAAAGTTTATGTGTTTCAGGTTGACATTTGTCTCCTTAATAAGAATTGTCAGATAAAAGGAAAAATGCCATTTGAATTTTTCATAACCCCCAGCAGTCTGGCTTTTCCATTTGGTCTCAATGATTCTGACGCTCATCTTAATGAAGGCCAAATGTAAATTAAGTTCTGTCAGGCTTGAGCTGCTGGGGTCTCCTATCTTTATAAACATGAAACATTGTAGGGTAACAAGGTGCAGACTGAGGAAGGTCAAGAGAATTGGTGAGCTGATGTGGATCCTGACAGCTCAATGTTAATGGGAGAGAATTAACATGACTTGTAGGGGCTACATGGAGATCTTCCAAGCTGTCTTTTAACTCATTTCCCCTTTTGCCATTGTCAGCAGAGCAGAAAGCTAATGATTTTATAGTTTGAGATTTTCCTTGCTTATTCCAAAGTTCAGAACCAACTGTCTGTAATGTCACAGGATTTTGTTGATGGGTTCAGGAAATATACCTGCTGCTTCTGTCTCCCTTGTCCGTGCCCCTGTGCTTCTGTCTTCCTGATAACATCCTGGGAAAATGAGGAAATGATTCTCCAATTGGTAGATTCTTTGGGGGAACCTGGGGGTTTGGATGGCTAGAGAGGTGGCTTGATAACTTCCTGCTAGCTGTGGAAGCTGCCACTTGAGTGCTTTGCAGTAGGAACTGCTGAAAAGAAAACCCTGCTGCAGGTCAGGGAAACCTGGTTCTTCTAGTTCTTTCTGTAACAGGAGAGGCTGGCCAAAGCTAATTTTTAAAACCTTATTTGGCCTTATTTTGTCACTCTTGTTGATGATATAATAACATCTTTTCTCTATCTTGGTCTAATCTTGAAACTTCATGAAAGATAGACAATATAAGTTTCTTTCCTTGAAATGTCACCATTTAAATAGATGGCAGTATGGTAGAAACTAGTCTTTCTTAGTTACTGTCTAATTACTATTCAACTGTGTTCATCAGGTCTTAGCAGTAGCACTAATACAAGATATTGAGGAACTTTAGGAGATATAACACAAATGTGTGCAAAAAAGTATAGGATTTGGAGCCAAACACACTTGCATTTAAATCTTTCTGTACCACTTACCAATTGTGGGATCTTGGACAAGCTAAAATCAACTTCTCTGAGTCTCAGTGTGCTGAGCTATAAAATGAGGACAATAGTATTAGTCTTGTAGAGTTATGAGTTAGTGAGATATTTGTAAAGTGGCTTATGTAATAGACATTCCAGTAGTACTTTATTTTTATTATCATTGTGTTTAAAAGTGCTTGTTTCTACTGATGTGCATTTCAGTAACATCCTATCACTAACTGAGATAATTTTAAAGACTAAAATATCTTGTTTCATGGGGCTGGTCATAATGAGTGATATGTTTTTTCCTGTTTTATTCAGGAAAATTCTAGAAACCATCATCAAGGTTTCTAGAGACAATCATAGAAAATAGAGAATAGAAGAGCACAGAGCATATTTTCAGTCATTCATTTATTTGAATCACCTACATCCTATGTGACCATGTGTAATACCTATGCCAAAGGCAGCCAACTTCGAACTGTGAAGATGATTAACTTACCTGAGTACCTTCTACTTGTTTCCCTTAACATTTACCAATGCCACCAGCCCCAGAATGTTTTTACTTCACAAGAGTTATTTTATTTAATCTTTACACCAGTCTGTGGGACAGATATTATCTCTTTTTATTTTACCAGATGAAGCTCAAAGTGGTAAATAACTTACTTGTGGTCTCATACTATGTAAGCAAACCCATGTCAAGAGCTGCACCATTAGCTCTGTTCCCCCATCTGCTACCTTATGGGAACCTGTGCACTTTCAGTGTGGGAATCCAGAAGTGGTCTCTACCACCAAGAAATTACAGTCTAGTTAAAGAATAAAGGTACAGAGCAACCAAGCAGTAAGAGCAGAACAAGAAAATAGATGAAAATAAGAGCTAAAGTGTATGCAGTGCTTATTAATACATCTAGTACTTTTCTAAGCATTTTACCCATGATAATTCATTTATTTCTCACAGTTACCCTATAATTATTGTCTTTTTCTTTTCTTTTTCTTTCTTTCTTTTTTTTTTTTTTTTTTTTATTGAGATAGGGTCTTGCTCTGTCACCCAGATTGGAGTACAGTCGCACAATCTTGGCTCATTGGAACCTTTGCCTCCCAGGCTTGAGTGGCTCTCCCACCCCAGCCTCCTGAGTAACTGGGACTACAGGCACACGCCACCATACCCAGCTAATTTGTGTATTTTTTTGTAGAGATGGGGTTTTGCCGTGTTGCCCAGGCTGGTCTCAAACTCCTGAGTTCAAGTGATCCACCCTCCTCGGCCTCCCAGAATGCTGGGATTACAGGTGTGAGCCACTGTGCCTGGCCTAATTATTGTCTTTTACAGATGAGGAAACAGCCACAGAGACTTTAAGCAACTTGTCCAAGGTCACTCAGCTAATAAGCGGCAAGGCTGGGATTTGAAGTTTGGCATTTCACATCCAGTGTATGGGCTCATCACCATTTTGCTCTACTGCCTCTTCCAGCATTTGCTTTGCAGGCTTTGCATAAACTAGTGTAGGGAAGACATTTGTGGGTGATGGCTTTGGGAGGATCTGAGGCTGTGAACAATGGTCAGTAGCTTCATTGTTTCATTTAAGAAATATTGAGTGTCTCCTGTGTGAGAGGCACTGTGCTGGGCACTAGGGATGCCAAGATGAATGAGTGGGACAAGGGCCCTGGGGTAGGCTTCTGGGAACTTAAGAGTCTAGTGTAGAGAGGCAGAAAATAGACACAAAGTGATTTTGTTTTCTGGAAAATGCTATGAAGGAAAAACACAGATGAACAGATTTGGCATGGCTAGTGTGGGCCTCTCTTGGGAGTTTTTGTTTGACCTGAATGATGAGATAGGAAGGAGGAGCAACAGATTCACTGCGGGGGAGGAAAGCACCTCATGAGATCAGCAGAGGAGGTCAGCTGGGCCGGGAGGGTATGAGCAAGGCACAGAGGCGTAGGAGGGGGTTTGGCGAAGTGGGCAAGGGCTGCCACATGCACAGCCTTGAGGCCAGGGGCAGGAGTTTGGGTTTTATTCCAAGAACAGTGGGAAATGGTTGATGGGTTTTAAACATGGGTGTGACGCAATATGTTTTATGACTTTGAAAAAATCATTCTGGCATATGTGCTAGGTAGATAGTAAATATTTGTATAGCAACAACAAAGTTCATACTGTAGTGTTAAAGGGAAGAAAAGTTAGAAGACTAATGAACAGTCTTATAAATACATTTGTTTTAAGAAACTATCAGTACAGAAAAAAAGACTGGCCGTATACACACAAAAAACCATTAATACTGGTACACTCTCCATGGTTGGAATAGTTTGCTACTGTTTTAGCACAATGCTCATGCTTTTATTACATAGTAATTTTCCATTCAAAGCTTGTAGTCATAGCTAACCTTTCTGGTTGACAACACTTCATTATTGAGCAAGGGATTTTTTTTTTTTCTTTTTGGGCTTATTTTCCTAAAAAGCACCATGCTAGGGATTTCACAGGGGGAATTTCATCCCTGCCCTTTAGTGACATAGTATAACAGCATGCTGTTTTACTGTATCTGTATGGCAGTATGAGGAAGCCAAGACTCAGAGGACTTAAGTAGCATCCCCAAAGCTACACAGAGGTAAGTTGTAGAGCCCAGATTCTCACCTAGTCCAGTCTGCCTCCAGCTCCTGGGCTCTAACTATTGCCTCTTACTGCCTGCTTTTAAAGGGCACTCATTTCTTCCCACTTGCCAGGGCTATAGGCTGGCAGACCACTGGCTGGATCTGGTCCCCAGACAGCTTTAGTTTGACCTACCATGTGCTTGGAAAAAAAATAAACAATTTTAAATTAGTTCCAATATTTAAAAATTGAGAAATTTTATCTGAAAATTCAGATTATTTATTTTCCTGAATAAATAATGAAAGAACCTGGTAATACAGGGTCCACACTTGCATGCGAAAGGGATCGGCTGGAGCTGAATAGAGGCCGCCTTCTTTAGAAGGGGTCAGCATTCTTCATTTTGCAGCAGTCCCCACCCAGCCTGCTGCACTCATTTCCTTTTTCAGTCCTACCCCTCTGAGCACTTGAATTTGAGACTTAGGTGTGGGAATGTATTCAAGGAATCTATCATTACTTTTCCTCTAGCAAGCGCTTAGAGAAATGGAAAGGCATTCTAGATGGCAAATTTCTTGGTCCAGGGCTCTCATGATTCCATGCCCGTGTTCTCTCACACCTCTGGGTCTTTGCTCAGGTTTTTCCTTCTGCCTGGCAAACTTATAGTAATTTCTTCCTTCACCAGGAAAACTTTTAATAATAGTTCAAAACCCAGCCTTCACTTCCTCCAGGAAGCCTTCCTTGACTTAGTGTTGATTTAGGGTCCTACCCTCTGTCCCCTGTGGCATTCTATGCTTATCTCTACCCTAGAATTTAATTGCATTACATTGTGCTTTATTTATCCCAGTGTCCCTAGCCTCTAGAGCACTGTTTAAATTCTGACATTAATAACTTAGTATATATTTTGATGGGTGGATGAATGAGTGGATGAACTTACTAAACCATCTCATGCCATTTTTGAATGCTGGGTGCGTTTGTCCAATCATTTCATTCCAAACTAAAGTTTCACTGCATGCCCGACATAAGTTAATTTTCTCTTCCTCACTGTGGAAAATGAGATTTGAGCATTACTGTTCCTTTCCATCCTAGAGCCACCCCTTGGCTGCAGTCCTGTTACCTGAGTCACAGCTTATTTTGTAGGCAAAATGAAGGCTCTAGACTGAGACAGTAACTCCTCTGGGCCTCTCCACTGTGTCTTTGGACTCCTGTAATGGATACCCCTTTAAGTTGCTCCCTTCCCTCCTCAGGAGAATCCAAGACTCATCTTCTCAATCAAAAAGACTCTCTTTAGAATGTTTATACCAGGGCCCTGTATATTGGTCCAGATTCCTCCCAGCCTTTAAGGAATGCAGACAGTATTGTCAGCTGCTGTTAGGGCGTGTGTTATGGATTTTCTCTCCAGGGTGGGTACTGGACTTGTAACTAAATACACAGAATGTTGAGGCTGATGGCTTGCCTTCATCTACCTGGACAGTGAATCCCTTCCTTATTATCCTGTATTTGCATATTTGATTTATACCAAATATGTGTTGCATTCTTTTAGTTTTATAGTCCAGCAAAGTAATTTTTAAAAGGCAGACGAAAGAAAAAAAGTTCTTGGCCAGATATCTTATAACATTTAATAAATGTCAGCTATTATTATAATACTTTTAAAAATTTGACTTTATGGCTATGGCAGACTTTCATAAATATTTCCTTTATATGATCTATTACATGACCTTGTGGGATAAATATTACTACTTCTCACATATTACAGATGAAGACAAGCCTCAAAGAGATGAAATGACTTCTCTACAGGTATCAAATCTTGGTGAAGGTCCTTTGGGCTTAAACTGGAGCCAAATGAAGGCCGTTGGATCTTAATGAAGGTCCTTTTGGCTCTAAATTCTGGTGTGTGTGTGTATGTATGTATGTGTGTGTGTGTGTGTGTGTGTGTGTTTCTGCTGTACCATTTTTCTTCCTCATTTGGGTTGGTGGATTTTCAGCTCCATAAAAGTAGGGAAAAAATCTGTCTCTTCATACCTTACTGTTTTATATCCCCAGAACCAAACACTGTGTTTGGCATTGAAAAAATACTCAATAAACATTTACTAAATGAATTCATGTCCCCTGGCCAGCCAGGAGCCAACCATGTGACTGTAGTACTGAAGACCACATGCCTGGCTTACCTGCTGCCAGTCTTCTTGACGGCTCTGCAGGGATGTTGACCGCCTCTAGGAGTCATTAGTGTAACCAGAGAGATGTGAGGAAGGACTGTGAAGTTAGGCTTGCCTTATGCCTGCATGGTATGATTCTGTGTCAATCAAAAATTGAACAAAATTCGTTTCTCACAGTGGCTAAAATGTAAGTCACACTTACTGGAGGAAAATACTGTCTTTATAGAAACAACACTGAAAGAGACAATGCATTTAATGTGTGTTGTAATGTAGTAACTTATAGCATGTAAACTATCAGCTTGGAAATCTAGAGGCTCGGAGTCAATGGATGTCCACTGAGGCAAGGAAGGTAGCAGGCTAGAAGTCCAAAGAGATGCAAAATGTTAGTCTTTTGGAGGAGTAAGTAAATATCATTTCTCTGAACACCTGGGCTGGTTTTACCTTCTTTTTTCTGGTTATCCAAAATGACAATAATTGTTCTGTTATTGTAGGGATATATTTATTTAATAAGTGAAACAAACTTTTGTCTGGTAACTGCTATGTACAAAGTACTGTGCCTGGTGATGGTGAGGAAAGGAGGAAGCCAAGCTCACCCTTTATCTCAAGGAGTTCCCATATCTAGTACCAAGAGCGAGAGGCTGTGAAAGCCATTACTGCCGCCCCCTCCCCCCGCCTGCCCGCCATGTTTTATTATCAAAATTTCAAACCTACAGAAAAGTTGAAAACATTTTACAGTGAATACTCAGAGCCATCACCTAGAGCTTGCCATGGACATTTACTGTCCTTGCTTTATGACTTATGTTGTTACCATCTCTCTGTTCCTCTATCCAGCTTACATTTTTGGAATAAGTTGGGAGATCGTTACACTTGGGAAAGCATTTTGAAATATTAAAAGTTATTTACATTTCTGAAATATTAAATACATTTTAGTTAAGATATTGACTTTGTTTTATTGCTATCTGCATACATGGTCAACACCTGTACTAGACTTTATTAAATATCCACTGTGTGCTTTTAAATCTTCTATCCCATTTATTCTTATGAAAATCCTATGAGGTAGATGTTATCACTTGCTTTGCAGATGAAGAAATTGGGAATGGAGGGAATTAAGTAGATGGCCACTTATCAACTCTATTACCTCTGGCAGTGTTGGAATACAAACCTAGGTTTCTGACTCTAAGAAATGAATTTGAAAAATTATTGTAAAGGTGAGCTGGTGAGACACCAGCCGTTATCACACAGGTACCCCTGTCTACAGATAAGACATCATTGGAGCTTACCTAAGTAAAGCAAAGCAAGCAATTAGAAAATAAAAGCGCTCTCATTTTACTGATTAATTATTCACTATTTTCTTAATAATGGCTTTATTTTTCTATCATTTTTATTATTACTACTTCACTTTGATTAGAGAAAGCCACTTCTGATGGTTTAAGTTAAAAATCCCAGATAACACATTTGTTTGGCATAAATTTTTAAGGCAAATATGAACTCTAGAATAAAACATTATCAAAGTTATTAAAAGTTTAGCTGTTCAAAGTTAGACTCAAAATGAAAGAATCATACTTGAGACTGGGTGAGATCTGTTTCCCACCACTACGCAAACTCTGACCCAGAGCCTCTTTTGTTTGTGCCCCAGGACATTATAGCTACCTCTCCAAGGGCAGGCTTTGTCCTCTTCTTTGCATTCCCCTGACGTATTTGTAATGAGAAAGAGTGACTAAGTGATGGAATGAGTTCCTTACCTCTTCTGAACCCAGGGATCCTGGAAGTGCTGACATAGTTAAGACTTCCCTGGAGGCTTGTCTGTTCATCCAGCATGACCACTCTGGATTCCTATAAAGGCTCTTGTCTCTCTGAATCCTCCCTATATAGAGAGGCCATGGGTTAGATAAACCTGTGAGTGTTCAGTAATAAAAAGACGCCTGATCTCAACTCTGTGGCCCTGTCAATACCCATGCCTATGCCCCCTGGAAAAACTACATCAGTGTAGCTTCTAGGCATATAATCTCAATGATCAGTGGCTTTTGGCTCAAAAATGCAAAGTGAGGGAATATTCAGAGGAAATTAGAGAGCTGCCTAAGTGGCTGTATCCTACCTGGCCTCTGTTTCTCATTGTGGCTTTGCTAAAGGGTCTGAACCGTGGCATGGACGTACATTTTTTTCTCTGTAATGCTACATGTGTAGAGTATTGATGCTTACCCAAGCAAAGCAAAACAAGCAATTAGGAAATACAATCTCTCTGTCATGTCACTGATTAATTATTCATAATTTTATTAATAATAAGGACTTTATTTTTCTATCATTTTTATTATTATTATTATTGTTTCACCACTGATTAGTGAAAATTATTGGTCCTGGACTATCACCAGTCCCTGTTCTGGCATTTGGGAACAACTGGTGCGTGTAAGCCCTGAAACTCTCCTTCAGCACTGGCATCCTGTGAACCTGAGAGAGATGAGAAGAGAACCAGGGACTAGAATAAAGCCTACTGCAGTTGTCTTGGCATGAGACTGTGTGGCTTGGCTTTGGATGGGGGTCACAGTCAAGCCCACGGACCTGAGAGAGAGAGTGAATCACTGTGTAAGTATTTATTGAGCACCTCCCATGTCCTGGGAAGCAGCAGCTGGAGAGTGGTGAAGGAGTACTGAGTTTGGAGTTCAAGTGGCCAGGGCTTTCCCCCAGGCTTTCTACCTATTATCTGCATCATCTGGGCAATTCAGTTCATTTATGGGCCTTAGTTTTCTGTCTAAAAAATTGTGTTGATGTAGTGTTATGTATCAGAAGGTATTTGGTAAATTGTAGAATGTGGGTGGTAGTGATAGATTTTCAGATGATAGTGATAGAAAAAGTTGATTTTTGGAAAGAAAATTAGTAAGGTCTATTTTTCATATACTTACCTTTAGAGGCAGGTAAGAAATCTAAGAGTGAAGGGAAAAGGAATTCACATTGTTTGAAGGGTAGGCAATTTTTAAAATGGTGCTTTTTAATCGTCCGGACGACTTGGGAAGAGGGTATTATTCCTGTTTTAGTGGGTGGGAACAGTCTGAGAGACACGTACCTCATGCAGCTACTGAGTGGCTAAAGCTGGGGCCCAGCTCAGATCTAACTCCAGCCTGTGCTGTTTCTACAGTAGCTCAGAAATCAAAGCTTAGGAGAGCAGAGGAGGTGGAGACAGTGAATCCATCCCGAGGACCCCCTGAGCAAATGCTTCCAGGGCAGTTCCACTTGCATTATTATTAATACCTTACAGGGGTGTCCTTCACGAAGTTCTCAGAATGATGGCTGTAAAAATGGGTGTGTGTTTTGGAAATAAAAATATTGTGGTGCTAACAAGTTCCTGCCAGAGTTGTTCAAGGACATTCATTCATTCAGCAAATATTTATTGAAAATTGGTTTTGTTCCAGATACTTTGTTAAATATTGGAATATAGTAGTAAAGAAAACAGTCGTTATTCCCAGATGCTCGTATTCTAGAAAGGAGATAAGAGATAAAGTCACAGTACAGTATTAGTCCAATGGGAACTCAGGTTACTCTAGAAATACAGCCCAGTTAGGATCGAGGGGCATGGGGAGGTAATATGTAGGTTGTGGGCCAGTGGATGAATTGGAACTGGGTAATAAGCAGTTGAGGTGAGACAGTGTGAAAGGTAGTCTGGTGGCAGTCTGCGGAAATGAGATCTCTGTGGGGCTGCAAATACAGTATGGTGAGAGCTTAGACTGCAAGAAGCTCTGTGAGTCCGTCAAAAGTTCCTTTAAGTCTCTCTCATATATTCCGTGCTATTAATTACAGGATTTTTTGCGGGGCTGAAGGGGGACCTCATGGGATGGAGCCAGTTCGCCTTAGCCACAATCAGAGAAAGGCCAGACACTTTTCCCGACTCTTCTATCTCAAGGACCTGGACCTGAGAACTGCGTAGAAGTTGAGCTTTGAGCACTCACGTCCTCCCTGGGCAGACAGAGCAGCTCTCCTCGTTTCAGTTGTCTCAAAACTAGACAGTGTGCGTGAGAATAAAGCAGTGAATTAACCCCACTTGTCCAAGAGGGTGGGACTGAATACTAGACAGGGCCCTTTCCACCTCTCTTGGGTGGTGAGGGGTGGTGTGTGACTCAGAGGCAGTGACATCAGCCATGACTTCATTCATCTAGAGGAAAGACAGTGTGCAGACCACGAACACGGCTGGTTTCTGCCCTCCCTTCTCGATGCTTTGTCTTGCTGCGGACATTGTCATGGTCCTGCTGTTGTTTCCCACACATTTTATTCACATCTCATGTTTAAGCTGTTCTTTTTCTTCACCCCATTCTCTTTGTTCATCTTTTGCTTTTGTCTTTATTTTCCTCCTCTTTCTCCTATTTAATTTTTCTTGTTTCATTTTCTTTCCTATGCTTCTTCTTTTGTCTCCGTTTTCCATTCTTTCCATTTGCTCTGCCCTTTCTCCTCCATCTGTATCAGAAATGTATACAGGGATACATCCTCCTGCCTCTTATTTCTTCTCTCCTCTGGGCTTCCCACTAGGTTATTGCTGTCCTAACATTCCTAAAACTGTTCACAAAACACTCTCCACACAAGGACTGATGGTGGCTCCCATTCTTCTGTCCCAAGTATCTAATATAAACGAGATTTACCTCTTACTACTTCTCAACACAGGTCTCTCAGACTGACCTTCTCATGGTTCCTTCTCCATGGCCATGGATGCTGCTGATGCTTCTCCCTGCACTTTTACTCAGGCCGTTGCCTCAATGTGGACTGACCTCCATCCCATCTTCCTCAGTCTTTGCCTTCCCTCTACATGCAGATCTGACACTGCCTCCTAAGTAACCCCCTTACTTACCTCCTTCCCACAGCACTGTCTCCTTCGTGATCATATAGAATCCATAGTTTATAAATTAATATATTTTAGAACTTGAATTATTCTGTGCTATTTATACATTCTTCCTGCATGTTTCATATGCATAGATTCTTTGTTCCACCTAGCTGGTAACTAACCTGAGGATTGGAAGTATATTCCTGCCTTTCATCTTCTTTGAGCATACCTAGCACATAGTTGGCCACAACCAGGACTGACAGACCATTTTTTGCACAATCAAGAAATATTTTACTTGAAAAATAGTTATTTGATGCTAATTCTAGGGAAATAGATGAACAAATTATAGTTCTTTCCTAAAAAAGAGCTAAGAGTCTAGTAGAAGAGACAGGCCCACACATAATTTGAAAAGAACAAGGATTGCAGAGGAAACTAAGGTTTACTAGGAGTATACTAGGATGGGCACATGAACACGTATAATCTCACTGAATTGAATTCGGCTAACAATCTTTGAGTTAAACGTTGCTGCAAAAGAACGAAGTGAGACTCATAGACATTAGGTGACCGCTAGTCAGAAATAACACCACCAATAAGTAGGAGAACCAACATTTGGACTAAGGTGTGTCAGACTCTAAAGCACCTACTCTTTCCTGAAGAGGGAAAGATGTAGTGAAAGTGACATTCTAAGTAATAATAAAAACAATCATAAGTAAAAAGTGCTGACTATGTCCTAGGTGCTGTAAATAGATTACATATATTTGTTCATTTGATCCCCCATCAACCCTATGGCATAGGCGCTATTATTGTCCTCAGTAATTTTTATAGAATGAGGAAATTGAGATAAAGAGTAGTTGAGTAGCTTGCTCAAGGCCACATAGCTACAAAGTACTAGAGCCAGGATATTCACTCTTACATTCTGGCTCTGGACCAGTCTGTTTGGAGAATCAGGGACTGCAGAGATGCTGACAGGTGAAGGTGTTGAGAGATGAGGCTAAAGAGGAAGCTGGGAACTATCACAAAGAACCAGTGCCCTCTTCCAGGACCTGTGGCAAAACATGCAAGAAATGTTCCTAGAAATATTTTCTGTGAGGTTGGACTGTTAGGGATCCATCATAAGGAAGAGTTTAAATTGTGATCTTATTCTACTACTTGAGTTGTGAAGGAACTTTTGAGTTGTGGCCTTTGTCCGTGCCCGGCAGGAAATCACAGTGGAACTCGGCAACAGTGGTGTAAATGAACAAGTAAGGATGCACATACCCAAATAGGCTCCAAAGAAATTGCCAGTTGGAACAGTAAAGTACACGTGTCCTTTACGGGTTGGAGATGATTAAGTTTGGGTTGAAGGACATTTGGGAAGAAAGAAGAAGGGGCACCTGTGTGAGCCAGCTTGGAACGGATGCCAGGTTATCCTCAGGTGTCCCAGAGCGCTCAACATTTGATGGAGCACTCTCCCCACTGCAGCCCCCGCTCTATTGGTACTTGGCAGCCATTCAGTGTTGCTGCACTGACCTGGGAGTCCAAGCCAGGAAGTGAATGAATCCATTTTCCAATTAAAATGAAACTTCTCCAAAGGACCTGCTCACCCTGAGAGGAGAAATTTATCTTCCTGGCAGTCTGACTTGCCTAGACTATATCTCTGCTCTGAAACAGACTGAGAAAAGCCATTAGCTTGAATGAAAGAAGAGAAACTGGGACAGTTTTTATTCACAACCTCATTCATTTATCCATTCATTCCTTACTTTTATTTCTGCAGACTTTCATTTGGCTTATACATGTCTGCTCATTCATTCATTTATTCATTCATTAGCTAACATGACTCATCATCTATAGATCAGACACAATGCTATGTCCTAGGAGTAGAGATATTTAATAAAAAACATCGCTCTTGCCTTTGAGGAGCTTTCAGTGTAGTGAGAGAGACAGACAAATGAACAGATGATGGGAAATGCAGTGATAGGGATATTCACAGGGTACTATAAGGGCCTAGCATAAGAGCATCTAACTCAGCATAGGGAGGTCATGGGTGATTTCATTGAGTAGGGACACCAGAGTTGAGTCCTAAATGTGTACGCACACAGCCATATACACGCTATTGCTTCTGTTTCTCTGAAGAACCCTAATACAGGGTGATGAAGTGGGCACCTCTTCGTGAATTAATTGGGAGTTGAAATTAGAATGGTGATTGAATGTAAGGAACAAGAGAAGAGGCAGAAGATGACTCCTTTGGTAACTGGATCAACTGGCATTGGAAATCAAGGAGGAGGAACACACTTGGGGGAAGATAGCAGATTCTGTCTTGGACGTGTTGAGTTGGAGGTGCAGTGGGACATCCAGGAGACATGTCTCAAAGGAGAGTTTGAATTGGAGTTTGAGATTTGGCATGTTATTCAGCGTGTAGTTGGTTAGAGTCACAGTACTGACTGATATTTCTTGGAGAGCATGGAAACAGTGAGAAGAACATTTGGATGAGGTAAGATCCCTGGGGAGCATCAACATTTAAAGAGCAGCTAAAGAAAAGGAGCCCATGTAGAAGACAGAAAAGCACTGATGAGAAGGGCATGAGAAGGTCCAGGAGAGTGAGATGTTGAGGAAGACTTCCTCATCCCTCTGCTGGTCCCAGTCTTTGACTTTCTTTCATGTCTGCTCCAAGACCTGTTCACCCTTTCCAAAGCTTTCTCTTCCTATTAGGGCTGTCTCCCTCTCTCCCATAGATAGTACCACCCACAAGGCATTGTTTGATCCAGATCACTGTGGCATCTCTCTCATCTCCTCCAATAAGAAATGCACTTCTGCATTATATTATGTTTTAGAGAGGCAGATGACTGAACTCAAACGTTGGGCTGGGCATTAGCAATGCAAATTTTGGTCTGACTTTCCATTTACCCGTTGTGTGGGACCTGGAGATAATCTTGGTCCCTTCCTGGGCTTTAGGTTCATAATCTGCAAGCATAGTTTTCTGACTCCTTGCCTTCCCTGCCTTGAAGAATTACACAGGTCAGATGAGATCATGCATGTCCAAGTGCTTTGAAAACTGTGAAGCTCAGTAGCAGAAGAGTGAATCTTGTTGACTTATCAGGCACTTTATATTATTTCATTTAATTCTCACAGCATCCTTGGGGGAAGATGCTGGGAATGTAGCTTTGAGGAAACTTGGGCTTAAATAAATTAATTTGCCTAAAGCTACACAGCTGTTAAATGGTGAGAATGGTAACCAAAATCAGGTCTGCCAGACTCCAAAGTTCTTAGACCCCCATCTACTACAGCCTTGTTTTCCTAATATGTACAGTGGTGTCACACTCCTGGGTAGAGTCAGCTTTGCTAAATATGATCAGTTTTCATTAAAATGATAACATATTTTATGGTTGGGAAGTCAACTCTAGTGTGGATTGTAAGTTTTTCTTTTCGTACAAGAAGAGCAAAGCCCTCCAGGGGGAGGAAAGAGGGGGAAAGGGATGCATGTAAATCCAGTTTTTGAAAATTAAATAAATTATATAATGGAATTATTTCATTTTACAAATAAATTCTATGATGTTACCGTTAAACAAATCCTCATCTAATGGGGGTAATGTGTCTTGTCTATTCAGATTTTTGTTTCTTGGATCTTTCTTGGCAGTGACATAAATATTTATTCCACTTGACCTTTGGGCCTCTGCTTGCATCTCTCCCCGGAAGCCTTTTCTAGCCTCCCCAGGTCCCAAACCCTTTCCCTCCTCTGAGCCCTGTCTGTGATTACTCATTAGAAGCAGATATATGGCCACACACAAAATATTACAATAACGTTATGAGGCTGACTCATCAAACCTTGGTATCAGGCTAATTACGTTATTGTCATATATCATCTTATTAATTATCTCTTCCTTTGTGTATATCTTTCTCTCGAATGGACCTGGCTTTAGGTTTTCTTATATCTCCGGAAACTCTGCATTTTTTTTCATAAGTTAGACCTGGCTCTTGCCCTTCAGAAGTTTGTCATTTCGAGGTAGATTTAGGTATATGAATGAATAATTAGGATACAGCATGGGATGGACAGATTCACAGAAAACATCTGAGCTGAATTTGAATCAAAGGCAGAGGTTTGCTAAGGGGAGAAGATGGGAAAGTCAATTCAAATAGAGATACCAGCTGAAACAGAGTAATGTATTTGGGAAAGCAAAAGAGGTGAGAACCGAATGGAAGGTGTTAGGAGATGAGCCCAGAAAGTCATCATCATAATGATCACAGCCAACTTGGAGCCAGGTTAAGTGTCCTGAGAGCCAGACTACAGAGTTAAAATGGGATTCTAGGCCATGAGGAGATATTGAACCATCTTTAATAAAGGAATGGAATGGGAAGCTTTATGTTTTTAGAAAGATGCCTCTAGTAGTGCAGACCTCTCAGCTTATCTGCCTATCTAACTTGAAATATTTCTGGTGTTCTGTCTCTGTGCATGGGAGTTTGAAACACACAATTGTTTTATTCATTCTGAAAAGTTTCTGGCTGGGGTTTATGACCTACTCCATGCTTCCAGCATATTTCTTTTAAGAATGACATTGAAGATTACGTCTCTTCCTGAAACATATTTTCTCTCTGGGCTATCGGCCTGGGCCCTAATTTGGAGTCTTGAACATATAGTGAGGATAAGGTCTTGCTCTTTCTTGGGTAGTTGTGCTGGAAAACAACAGCGTGAGTACTTGGAATGTGCAGGCAGTACTATTTATTGAGTGGGAAATTAGGGAGCTGTTCCCTCCCTTTTATTTACTGCTCACAGCAGATAACCCAGATAGAATCCCTTTGCAATTAAATAGTAGATTACTTGGATAATCCTTTGTAACTGGTCATGCCTATCTTCTCATGTTGCCCCTTGACCCTGGTGTCATTGCAGTAGCTGCCTCATTTCGCTCATGAGTTCCTTCAGTGTCTAGAAGCAGCAGAAACCTCACAGCTTCCCTGGAGTGGGAGGGAAAGGGTGAAAGCTACTTCTCTCTGTCCTGAGGCTGGCAGGGTGGCTACAGCCTTGAATCTTGGACATACTGCCCTACCTCCGCCCTCTGCTTAGACCCACAGCTATGTGAGCTTTCAGTAGTAGCCTCCTCCCAAGAAATGCTGTGGTTTGATGAAGTAATAGATGATTTTTTCTTTTTTTTTTTTTTACAAAAGCTGTTCTCTTTGGTTGCTTTAAGCTGAGGGATTGCTTAACTCAAAGGATTGTTGTTGGAATGCAGAAGGCTTTTGTGCCAAGTCATATAACCCAAATCACTTTTCTTTTTTTCTTGAAAACTAGTTTTGTTAGTTGCTTGGTAACTGGAGGATAGAAAGACTTAACTCATTCAGCACAGAGAGCTCCCGGTTTGAACTCTATTAGGCCATCACCTAATGAGACATATCTGAAGTTAGTGTGTGTCGAGGGCCTGTTCCTTGCACTCTCTAATCTATGCAACATTATGCGTGGGAGGTGATAAGTACATAGAAGTTACGTGAGCTGTCCAGGATTGAAATTGTACAGAAATGTGCTTAGAATGGCTTTTGTCTGTCTTCTGTAAAGAGTGGCAGTAGCTTCCATTATGACATTTCCAAAAGGCCCAAAATTACATCTCTTATTGGAGTGGGAGGTTCAGGGTGGTAACTGTGGCATAGTAGAAGGAACGAACATTTACTTTAGAGCTGGAAACCCTGTGACTTTGGGCTAAGCCCTTGTGGTCTGACCCCCAGTTCCTTAATGTGTGAGTATTGTGTATTACCTACATGCTTCTGCACCACTCTGAAGATTAAATGAGAACACTGTTGTAAACTGTGGAGGATTTAGAGGATGATCACTGTATCCTAATGCAGGTCCAGTGGTTACAAGTAGAGAATTAATTCAGTAAGATTGAGGCCTTTGGCTGGGATTGTATGGGCCAGAGAGGAGGGACAGAGAGATTTTTCTGCAGAACTGGACTAAAAATCCATCTGTAGGGGTAATGTGCTCTTGGCCAATATGGCATTTGATGACAAATCACTTGTGAATCAGGTAGCCTAATATAAAAAACTGCATGGCGCTGGGCATGGTGGCTCATGCCTGTAATCCCAGCACTTTGGGAGGCTGAGGTGGGCAGATCACAATGTCAGGAGTTCGAGACCAGCCTGGCCAACATAGTGAAACCTTGTCTCTACTAAAAATACAAAAAAAGAAAAAAATATATACAGCAGGGCATGATGGCATGCACCTGTGGTCCCAGCTACTTGGGAGGTTGAGGCAGGAGAATCTCTTGAACCCCGGGGGGCAGAGGTTGCAGTGAGCCGAGATCACACTACTACACTCCAGCCTGGTGATGGAGTGAGACTCCGTCTCAAAAACAACAACAAAAACTGCATGGAATCCTCACAGATGCCTGCTGGCATCTCAAGGTAAGGGATCAGGCTTCTGGAGACATTTCCTCTCATCCAAATCCTTACTCCTCTTTGCTGGCCTATCTCCAGACTTCCCTTTTGTAGAGAAAGCAGGGAATACTGCTGTCTTCCCTTCTGAGACCATGTACATCCTTAAGAGTACCTCAGACTTCCCACAACGTGTTATTTCTAATTCCTCATCCCATAAATATTTGTTGAATTACTAGACAAACTGCTCAGCTTCATCTTCCAATTCCTTTTATGTGATGAGTGCTTCAGAGCTTATAGAAGGCTTCCACATGTGTTATCTCCTTAGAGTAGAGGTTGGGCTGGGATCTCTGGCTTTGATTGGTGATGGTTAGTGTGGTCTCAAAAAGAAAGAATGCCTGGACTCCTTGCTCCTCCTATTCCCAGTGTCTCTTTTTGGCAAAAGGCTTGAGTTCTTTGTGTCATTCTACTTGGGTTCCGTTGTCCCACAGTGGCTGTCTGTGTGGCTACAGGGTAAAAGCTGCCGTTATGTAATGTCTTTAGTGACCGCACACAAGATCTAAAAGAAGTAGCTTTTCTTTTTTTTTGCCTGAATTTAAGAAGATGGTTGTGCTTTGGCTTGAAGCACTGGTTGTTGTTGCGGTGGTTTGGCGGTTCATATCTGGTCACTGGCCTTTGATTTTTGGAACCTTTAGAAAGAGGCTGCCTTTTCTCCTCTCCCTGGCCACTGATTGCTGAAACCACAAGACATATGGAAATAGATTTCAGGGACTAGCCAAAAGGCATCCTGGTAGTTTGACTCACATGGTTTCAAAGGCTACCATTTTCTGATTGTGGCTTGTTACACCCTATACAGAGATGCTACTAGTTCTTAGCTGTGTTAGGAATATTCAGTATCTTTAAGTTTTGCTTTATTTAACATTAACATCTTAGAATGGGCATTCAAAGAGAAGTTTAGGACAGGTCCCTTTCTAGATACAAGCTTTCACCTA
Organism: Rhinopithecus roxellana; assembly: GCF_007565055.1. Lineage (NCBI taxonomy): Eukaryota > Metazoa > Chordata > Mammalia > Primates > Cercopithecidae > Rhinopithecus > Rhinopithecus roxellana. The sequence goes on along the minus strand of NC_044560.1, from coordinate 49,508,395 downwards.
GATGTTTTAGATGTTTGGGAAGTTAAAACAACAACAATAACAGAATCAGCTTGATACTTTGCCTTTTACATCTGAACTCTTTTGATATTGTTTTGATAGGGCAGCACTTGGGATAGAACCGTTTATCTGCTGTAAATAGATAAATGTTGGTGTTTATATAGTAGTGTTAGGGAAGCACTATGAAGGAGGAACTCACAGAATTCTGATAAAAGCCAGTTGTACATAAAATAGATATAATAATGCCCAGGACTTTTGTGTTGCTCTAAGGTGATAACACATGTGGAAGCCCTTTATAAACTGAAGCACTGCTCACACAAGAGGAATTGGAAGGTGAAGCTGAGCAGTTTGTCTAGTAATTCAACAAATATTTATTGAGTGCCTACTGTGTGTTACCCTGTGGCAGGTACTGAAATACGCCTCTTTTGGAACTTCTGCATTGTTGCCCTTAGGTTCCCAGAGATACTCCTATGCTTATAATTCCTTTTACTTGTAACTTTTTGGAGAGGGAGTAATAGAAATCAGGACATGGAAAGTTGTCTGGATGGTAGGAAACCTTTCTTGCTAGTGCCTCTGTCTTCTTTACTATTCTGTTTTTGAAATTCTACCTCTTCAGGTATTTGGCAGAAAATGGCCACTTCATGCTTTTCAACTTTATCTCATCTCCAGTTCCATTCATAGGCAGAGTGAAACGGTTCCATTTGGGTCCTGATTCTAAGTTCATAGGAGAGGAAATCTGGTTGGCACAACTAGGTCACATGTCTAAACCTGGTCTAACTAAGTGCTTGTAGTAAGAGGATGAGAGTTATGTAGTTTCTACTTGGCAGCTGAGGGTCCTGTCAATTGGGGTGGAGGAGAGGAGACAATCATCCAATATCATGGTGAACATGACTGACAAGATCCTTGACCTCACAGAGCTTATAGTCAGTCTGTCAGGAAAGAAAGACATTTGTATTAGTCCAATCTTACGCTGCTAATAAAAACATACCCGAGACTGGGGTAATTTAGAAAGGAAAGACATTTAATTGACTCACAGTTCAGCATGGAAGGGGAGGCCTCAGGAAACTTACAATTATGGCAGAAGGAGAAGCAAACACATCCTTCTTCATTGGGTGGCAGGAGAGAGAAGTGCAGAATGAAGGCAGGGGAAGCCCCTTATAAAAAACATCAGATCTTGTGAAAACTCAGTCGCTATCATGAGAACAGCATGGAGGTAACCACCCCCATGATTCAATTACCTCTCACAGGGTCCCTCCTATGACACATGGGGATTATGGCAACTACAATTCAAGATGAGATTTGAGTGAGGACACAGCCAAACCATATGAACATTACACAAATGATTGTGGGGGTGGTATGGGTTGTATGACAGCTAGACCTAAACTTGAGCAGGAGATCCTGGAAACCCCTGCAAGGAATGGCGGTGGGTAGGGTTAACCAAATGAGGAAGGGGGATGATGTGGATCCTGGGAGGGCAGAGGGTGGTAGGTGAGGAATGAATGTTTTAGGCAGAAGTGGCAAAGGAAAGAAAATGCCCAGCAGTAAGAAAAAATCTGGCCATTTTGCAATACAGAGAACCAAATCTTTAAAATGTACAATGGCTTATGTGGCCATTCTCTTTGACTTAGAGTGGAAATTCTTTGAGGGCAGGGACCATCTTTTTTCTGTTGCCTTTGGAACCAGTTGGCATGTGGAGAATTTTATATGGCAGGGCACATTTAGTTTCGTTAGGCAGTTTCTGAGTACAGCTTCTTTCTAGCTTATATCTGCTCTGAAATCTTATATGTCCATCACCATTCACCAGAAAGATGGATTGCATACCTTACAGAGTGTGCTTTTGATATGGGTGGCTGTATCCCCACCCAAATTTCATCTTGAATTGTAGCTTCCATAATTCCCTCGTGTTGTGGGAGGGACCTGGTGGGAGATAATTGAATCATGTGGGTGGTTTCCCCCATACTGTTCTCGTGGTAGTGAATACGTCTCACGAGATCTGATGGTTTTATCAGGAGTTTTCCCTTTTGCTGGGCTCTCATTTCTCTCTCTGGTCTGCTGCCATGATTGTGAGACCTCCCCAGCCATATGGAACTGTGAGTCCATTAAACCTCCTTTTCTTTATAAATTACCCAGTCTCAGTATGTCTTTATCAGCTGTGTGAAAATGGACTAATACAGCTTTCTATCCCTCCAGATTGGCAAAGAGGGTTTTAAGGGAAATTGTGGTTATTTCTGGAAGGATCAAGAATTGTCAGTTTTTCTTTCCTGTGTAAGTACTGCTTTTATATTATTCCTACCCCCACCAAGCTCCTGAACAGATGTTTCAATGGGCATTGTTGGCTATGCTTTTGTTTTGAAAAATTTGAAATATTATTGAAAGAGGAGATGGTAGAAAAACCCCATAATTGATTCTAATATATATTTAATTTGGCAGAACTTGAGAGAGACTTGCTGGGATAAGGCGGGACATTTCTTTGATCTCCCAGACTTCTTATCATGGAAGGCAACAGGTGTCACAGCACGGTATGTTAATTACAAGTTAGATTGTGTTTGCATTCTTCCATTCTCGGATGTCTGTGTGTATATTGCTTTCTTAACTCTCTTTGACTGGATATACTGTTGGTACATCTGCATGTGATTTTGCATACTTGAAACATCTTGAATCTATCTTCCACCTCCACTGCACATGCCCAAACACTGTTGTTCCTATTAGTCCTGGAATGTGAGTATCCAAGGTGAAGACCATTCATTAAAATTGTTCACGTTTGAAAGAGATGCAAAAAATCCAGAGTGAAATGTGGGTTTTTCCAAAGGCACTTTTTACATGATGAATAAAAGGAAAAAATAAACACACACGCACGCGTGCGCACACACACACACACACAGAGTCATGCGTTTCTTAAGGACAGGGATACATTCCGGGAAATGTGTTGTTAGGCGATTTCATTATTGTTGCAAACATCATAGAGTATGCTTTCGCAAATCTAGATGGTGTATTCTACTGCACACCTAGGCTGTATGGTATAGCCTATTGCTGCTTGGCTACAAACCTGTGGAGCATGTTACTGTACTGAATACTGTAGGCCATTGTGCACAATGGTACTTATTTGTGTATCTAAACATAGAAAAGATACAATAAAAACACAATGTAAAAGATAAAAAATAGCCTACTTACATAGGGCACTTATAATGAATGAAACTTACAGGACTAGAAGTTGCTCTGGGTGAGTCAGTGAGTGAGTGGTGACTGAATGCAGAGGCCTAGGATATTACTGTACACTTCTATAGACTTTATAAACACTGTACATGTAGGTTACACTAAATTTATTTTAAAAATTTGTTTAACAATTGTCCTTTGCTTACTGTAGCATTTTTTACTTTATAAACTTTTAAACTTTCTTACTCTTGTAATAACACTTATCTAAAACAGAAACACATTATACAGCTGTACAAAAATATTTTCTTTATAATCTTATTCAATAAGCTTTTTTCTATTAACTTTCTTTTTCACTTTTTAAACTTTTTTGTTAAAAACTGAGATACAAACATACACATTATCCAAGGCCTACACAGGGTCAGGATCATCAAGATGTCACTAGGTGATAGGAATTTTTCAGCTCCATTAATATCTTTTGGGACCACTGTCATATATGCAGTCTGTTATTGACTGGAATGTCATTGTGTGATGTATAACTCGTCTGTGTGTGTGTGTGTGTGTGTGTGTGTGTGTGTGTGTGTATTTTGGCCTCTAATGTTAACTAGGAGATTCAAGGAAGCTAATTTAACTGGATGGATATGTTATATACTTGTTTGCTTTTTATGTAAATGTACCTCAGTTATCCCATATTGTAGAAGTATATATGTTGAAGTCAACAACTATTTTTTGGTAAATTATGAATGTTAAAAATAGAGCATATGCTACACAACAGAGACTTGTATAAAATATTCATTGAGTGTGAAATTGTGGCTACTGTAATTAACAGAGTGAGTGTATGTGTGGGGATATATAGACAGGTTGGATATGAAATCTGTAAGTATGACAAGCCTCTTGTCATGATGACCTCAGATTTAAGGAGATGTATAAGGTCAGGGCAGGTCTTCTCATCTGAAAAAGATTTAGAATCTGGGTTGAACAAACCGGTAAGGAAGGGAATCATTTCCCAGAGGATAGATAAACCTCTAATGATAGGGGAGGCAGGTATTGTATCTTAAAATCAGTTTATTTAGAGAGGGGCCAAATCCTACCCTCTTTCCTTCTTCTTTAAACTCAAGGGAAGCCGGAAATAGCAGTACCATTTCTCCTATCTCATTTTTTTTTGTAGTGAGTTGATAGGGTGTGATAATTCAGCAGCAGGGGTTTCTAGCAGGGAGATAGCAGAGAACATTTCACAAGCATGTCATTCTTAATGTCAGCAACCCCGAACCTCCTTGTGATTAAACAATCATTAGCCAAAGGTCCCGGGGCAGAGATGCATGTGCTTGTGAAAATGGCCTCTGCAAACCTCAGGTACATGCCATCTCTGGCAGGATATCCCTGGAGGACTGGTGTGAGCTTTACCCTGGAAGGTATAATCAGTCACCATTATAGTTATCACCAGTGGGGAGGGCAGCGTGTAGGTGAAGATATCATCTTGGGCATTCCTCTTTTGGTGTGATGTTAATTGTTCAAAGTTATTTCTGAGAGAATCTTTCTCTAGGTTTTTTCCATCATTGTACATCCATGAAAGAAATGTTTTGATCATTTTGGCCAAATGGTCTTGTTTGTAAGTCAAGCAGTGCTAGTTGTCATGTTTATAGGCGATACCCCAATGGCCTGCAAACCCAGAGGGCTCAAAGCTGGAACTAGAGATGGAGGAGAACTTGACTTTCCTTCTCTTTTTCTTTGATGTTGTACTCAGCACTTTGACTGCCTCCCTGATTCTTTCTGATGGCTCTAGGTATTCTGTGTCCCATTTCCTGGTTTCCAGTGCCATATTCAGGGACCAAGGAGAGGGCTTTTTGAAGCTAGCCGTGGCTCAGATAGAGTTAAGTGCGTTGGCATGCATACACACAGTGGACTCACAATATGACTTACCAGCTTTGATTTTACCACACTAGTTGTGTGACCTTGGGCAAGTCTCTTCCCTTCTTTGAGTGTCACTCTTTTTGTCTATAGCATGGGGATTGTTATATCTATCTTGCAAACTTCTTGTGAGAATTCTGTTAAAGCAATTTTTCCAAATTAGTTGGATTATAGGAATTACCTGAATGATTTTTTCAAAATGCACATCCCCAGATCTTCTAGTTTTCAACCTAATGAATCAGAATCTCCATGGGAGATGTGAGAATTTGTATGTTAACAAGTGCCCAGTTAGTATATGATCAGGTAACTTTGGACAACACTGCCTAACAGAATATGCGTGAAAGTAGGATGTGACTCTGAGTGAGAGCTTGGAAGTGTTTTAAGGGCCTAATGAATTTTTTGAATTTAAAAGTTGTAAACAAAAAATACAATTCTAAGGCCCCCTGCCATCTGAATGGACCCCTTCTCTTGGCCAAAGGCATTCCAAAGTTAACCCGAAAAACCAGTTCAGGCCATGATGGGAAGGGTGGGGGTCAGACATTCCTCCTTATACAGTTGTCCCTTTTGGAATTCAGGAAAAGCCAACCAACACTAACATCAAGACAGACCTTAAGTCTCATAAGAAATGTTTACAATCTATTCTTTCTGAAGCCTGCTAAGTGGAGGCTTCATCTGCATAATAAAACCTTGGTCTCCACAACTCCTTATCCTAACCCAGACATTCTTTTCTATTGATAATAACTCTTTCAACCAATTGCCAATCAGAAAATTTTTAAATCTACTTATGACCTAGAAGCCCCTGCTTTGAGTTGCCCATCCATCCAGATCAAATCAGTATTAACCTTACATGTATTGATTGATGTATAGAAGCAAGCTGTGCCCCGACCACCTTGAGCAATTGTCATCAGAACCTCTTGAGGCTGTGTCATGGGTGCATCCTTAACCTTGGGAAAATAAACTTTCTAGATTGATTGAGATCTGTCTCAGATACTTTTGGGTTCACAAAGTGGAGGGCGTCTTGTTAACTTATCAGAACTTGCTTGGGGGCTTCTGGCCTTGCCTTTGATAATCTCAAACCTTGAGGAAGCAGAAAGTTTAATGCTCAGAAATTATTTATTGGCTGTCTAGTCATCCCTGCCATTTTTATTGGCTGTGACACTCATGACTCATTCTATTTTCAGTAGTATAAATTAATCATCCTCTTCCCCCACTCACCCCATATTTGTGAGCACCTTCAGAGACCTCTCTTCCCATTTCCCTCTCTTCCAGAGAGCAAAGCCTGTGAACCTTGGGTACCAGGTTCCTCTTGCAAAGGTGGTTGCCCTTTCCCCTGGCCCACTTACAGCTTGCATCTATCTTTCTCTCTCCTGTTTACTCAATATTTCTTCCTTCTGTATTTCTACTTGCATATTACGGTGGAACAAGGAGCCCCTCTGAGCTTTCTTGATTATAGATGGAAATAATGACAACATCTGCTCCATGGGGTTATTATATAGTAGAGAAAGCTTCTAACACAATGCTGAGAAAACTCTTTTTTTTTTTTTTTTTTTTTTTTTTGAGACGGAGTCTCGCTCTGTCGCCCGGGCTGGAGTGCAGTGGCCGGATCTCAGCTCACTGCAAGCTCCGCTTCCCGGGTTTACGCCATTCTCCTGCCTCAGCCTCCGGAGTAGCTGGGACTACAGGCGCCCGCCACCTCGCCCGGCTAGTTTTTAGTATTTTTTAGTAGAGACGGGGTTTCACAGTGTTAGCCAGGATGGTCTCGATCTCCTGACCTTGTGATCCGCCCGTCTCGGCCTCCCAAAGTGCTGGGATTACAGGCTTGAGCCACCACACCCGGCCTGAGAAAACTTTTTAAAGGTGTTAGCGATTTCATTTAGTTCCCTCTCTCTATCAGTTTTGGCAATGAGTCTTTACATTAAGCATAGAGGAAAGAGGGAAGTCCTTGTGGTCAGACTGACCTGGTTTCAGTGTCTTCATCATGTGCTGTCTACAAGAACCTGGAGCAAATTATTTACCTCCCTAAGCCTTATTTCCTCATCCATAAGCCCTTTCAGGGCTATTAAAAGAGTTAGAGGTTCTCTGGGTAAAACATGTAGCACATAGTATTTACACAATAATGGGTTCTTTTAATAAAAAATCCACATTGTCTGTTCCCTCTTCTAGAGTAAGGAAGATGAGGGTCTGAATTTGAATATGCCAATTCCAAAAAAAACTTTGGGTAATAAAACACCAACCTGGCATCCTCTGGACCAAGGAGAGGTTGAAATTTGGTGTTTATTTGGCTCTTACATGTGATGATTTTGGGAGGCTTTGGGGAAAATGAGTGCCAAAAAGGCTAGAGAGTCTTTTTAAAAAATATATTTTAGTCGAGTTAAGACTAACAAGTGATTGAATTTCACGTTGTCTAAAAGCTTTCAAACTTGTTTTTGGCAATGACAATATGTAAGAACACCTCTCCTTTCTCTCTTCCTTCTCCATTTTCCTCTCCTCTCTTTCAGGTTTTATTTTTGTTTTTTTCCCCCATTCTCCCCTTTTATTGTTCTCATTCTCCGAAATATGGCAGCTACTTTTGTTTATCTGGGTCACTGAGAAAATCACCAATTGGCCCATGATTACTTTGTAATTCAGCTCCATTCTTTTTCTTATATTAATGAAAATAATTATTGCTATTTTTGTTAATAATAATAATGGTAATTATCGTTTATTGAGTGCCTTTCCTTTATCTGTGCTAGGCATATTTAGCAAATGTTAGCTCTGTTAGTCCTCATGACCATCCTTACAGCAGGTGGTGTCATTACCGCTTTGCAATTCAAGAACTGAAGCAGAATGCTTTAGTTATTAGCCACATTCTTGCTATTAAGTGGGTTACTGTCTACAATTTTGATGACATGAGAAATGGGAAGTCATACATTTGAATAGTATAATTTTTTTGTAGTCTGAAAAATATATGTATAAATTCTCCCTCTAAAGAGATTTGAGGTGGCTAATAATAATATAAGAAAAAGTGGTACAAAATAGAAAAAAATCAGAATGGAGTGAAAATAATGATAGGATAACTGAGCTGAAGCTAAGAACTTTAGAGAACCTTTAGAGAATTCATAATTACTAATAAATTTGTTTCCAAGCTTCCTAGTGGCCAAAGACAGAGCTTGATCAAGATTAACTGAGTAGAACAGATAAAAACTTCACTGCTGTTCAAGGGAAGTAGAACTTTTTCTAACATTGGGGGTCTGAGAGAAATTAATCCTAGATGATCAAGGGTAGACAACATAAATTATTTAAAAGTATGTCCTATTAAATTTAGTTATAATTTTGAATAAAATTTTAATTTTAAAATAGTTTTAGGATTATAGAAAACTTGTGAAGACATTATAGGATTCCCATATACTTGATATCCAGTTTCTCCCATTAATATCTATATTATTATGATACATTTGTCATAATTAATGGACTGATATTGATATATTGTCATTAGTAAAATTCCATACTTTATTCCAATTGTTTTAGTTTTTACCTAATGGCCTTTTTACCATATTACATTTGGTCACGACTTCTCAGGCTCTTCTGGCTAAGATAGTTTCTGAGTCTTTCTTTCCTTTCAATACCCTTGATAGTTTTGAAGTGTATTGATCTTGTATATTGTAGGATGTCCCTCCATTGAAATGTGTCTGATGTTTTTCTCATGGTGAGACCTGAGTAGTTTTTTTTCTGGGAGGAAGACCACAGAGATAAAAGACCTTTCTCATCATATCAAACATACACACTCTTAGCACAACTTATCACTATTGATGTTCGACTTGATCACCTGGCTGAGATATTGTTTGTCAGATTTCTCCACTATAAAGTTACTCTTCCACCCCCACCATATTGTACCTTTTGGAAGGAAGTCACTATGCGCAGCCCACACATAAGGAGTGGGGAGTAGTTGTGCTTCATTTTCTTGAGACTGTAGTATCTACATATGTTACTTTGAATTATTCTTTATGGGAGATTTGTCTTGTCTCAGTTCACTATTTTTATGGCTTTGAACTAAAATAAATTGTTTACAAGGCTTCTTATGTGCAAATAAGAGACACTCTGTAAGTTTGGTTTACAGGTTAAATGTTACAATTTCTGAGACATTTCTGTGGCATATGCGAAAACAGGGTTGAATTCCTATAATCTTAGGTTTATTTTTTCTTATATTTCTTTATATTAAACTTACATATTCTACTTATTCATTTTACTTTTCCTCTCCCCTCCATTATAGTGCACAATTCTGTGTGGATTGTTAGTAAATATTCTACCTTTTCCTTTAAAGAGATGAATTTATGGCTTTTAGAAACTGAAGTCCCTTTAAAATAATTATTATGTTGCTGATTTCTGTGGTTCTCTGTGTTTTGGATTTTTAAAGGATATTGTTGTATTGTTATTCATCTTGTGGGTTTTTACTAATCTGTCAGGAGGTGATTATGTTGGGTTGTTGATCGTTTTCTAAATATAATTCATAGTATCTCAAATACAGTACCATTATTTAGACTCTTATGCTACTGATTTTTCTTTTGTTAATAAATTGGAAATATGCTTTGTACAACTTACTTTTTTACTTAATATGTTGTATTTTTCATATTAATATCTAAAAATATTTTTGACATCTGTATAGTATTCTATCCTATATCAATATTAATTTTGTCAAGGGTTTGGGCTTGACGTGGGATCTTATTTTAATTTGTATTTTTGATTATTGAATGCGATTAATTTTTCTTATATTTATCAACCACTTATGTATGTCATTGTCAGTTACTAATTATGACAATTAGTATTACGTATTTCAGTGATATTTATGTCAATTGCTAATATTTGTACTGGGAGTTCAGTGTTTTCTTTAATTTTGGTGAGAATTTTTAAAAAATTTTTTTGCAGTATAATTTCCAGAAAAATTTAAACCTGCAGAAAACTTGAGAGAAGGGCATATTGAACACCCTTATACCTTTTACCTACATTAATCAAATATTAACATTTTATTACTTTTGTGCTCTCTAGTGCACACCTTACCTACCTCTGACACAGACATGTGATTATTTTGCTGAATCATTTGTAAATAAATTGGAGATCTCACAGTATTCTCCACCTGATCACCCAATAGTAACAACATTTTCCTTTATAACCACAACATCATTGTCACACTTAAGGCAATTAAAATTAATCCTCTTAGTCCCTTACAGGTATCCCTATTGTTAAGGATTCAGAGGGCCTCTCACTTTTTCTTGCCATTGGGGTTCTGACTGATAGAGACTACATTAAAAAATATTAGCTAAATAAGGAGTGAAAAGTTGTCTTATTATCTCAGAAAATACTCTTTAGCCTCTAGTGTCTGGAACTTCTAATATACTAGACAGATAATACAGCTCAGAAGTGCGGTTAAACCCTGTCTGCATGTCAGGGCTATGTGTACATACATAGGAGTTAGGGCAAGAAAGAAGACCCAATTTGCCAACCCTATCTCAAGTCTAGCAACTTTGCAATATGAATCCAGACTTGCTTGCGTATGATTACCACGTGGCAGTGGGAAGCCATGCTGGTCAACACTTGGGCATAGGAAGTGAAAGTGTGAGCTCATTATTATCACCTTATCTTTAACACAGTGACCCTTAAAATGTGGCTTAACGTATTCCAGTCTCTTAATGATTACATGAATTTCCCCTTCCCTCTTGGAGAAAATTGAGTAAGAGGATGGGGTGCAAAGTCAACTCTGTGTCCTCTGGTGCTTCTCTGAGTGGAGAGAGGAGGTCGGGTGGAAGTCTCATTCTCCCCAGAGAGTGGAGGCAGCAGCAGGAGAAGAAGGGAGAAACTTGCACATTAATACCTGCCTGTGACTACAGTCCACATCCCTTCCTTGGTGCTTGGCCTCTTCATCTCCTGTCTCATTTGTTTATCTAAGAGTTGATTTTTTTAGAAAACAGCTTCAGATATATATAGTATACATATTTACATATAATTCACATACTACACAATTCACTAAAGTATACTATTCAATGATTTTTGGAGATTACATTACTTAGTTTTATTAATTTTAATAATACATACAGCATAAAATTTGCAATTTTAATTATTTTCAGGTATATAATTCAGTGTCGTGAATTACATTCCCCATGGTGTGCAGTCATTACCACTATCTATTTCTAAAACTTACTTATCACCCCAGACAGAAACTGCTACCCATTAAATAATAACTCCCCATTTCCCCCTTTACCTATCCACTCTTTTTTTTTGAGACAGGGTCTTGCTATGTCACCCAGACTGGAGTGCAGTGGTATGATCTTGGCTCACTGCAGCCTCCACCTCCAGGGTTCAAGCGATTCTTCCACTGCAGCCTCCTGAGTAGCTGGGACTACAGGTGCACACCACCACGCCTGACTAATTTTTGTATTTTTAGTAGAGATGGGGTTTCACCATATTGGTCAGGTGGGTCTTGAACTCCTGACCTCATGAACCGCCCGTGGCTGAGTGAGCAGATAAAAACTTTACTATTTTTATTCCTCCCTCTCCCCTCTTAACCTCTAATCTACTTTATGTCTGCTATGAATTTGCCTATTCCAGATACCCCATCTAAGTAGATTTATATAGTATTTATGCTTTTGCGTCTGGCATATTTCACTTAACATAATGTTTTCAAGGTGTGTCTATGCTGGAGCATGTGTCAGCCTTTCTTTTTTATGACTGAATAATTACATCCCATTGTGTGCATATTCTACATTTTGCTTGTCCATTCATCTGTTGATGGACCCGTTGGTGGACATTTGCATCGTTTCTACCTTTTGACTATTGTCAATGATGCTGTGGCAAACATTGATATATAAGTATCTTTGGGTCTCTGCTTTTAGTTCTTTTCGTTGTATATCTAAGGAGTGAAATTGCTGGTTCCATAGGGTCATTCTAAGTTTAGCTTGGTGAGGAACCACCAGATGTTTCCACCATGGCTGCATCATTTTACATTCCCACCAGAAATATATGAAAGTTCTAATTCCTCCATATCCTCCCCAGCTCTTGTTTCCCTCTCCTTTAAAAAAATTATACCCATTGTAGTAGATATAAAGTAGTCTCTTATTGTGGTTTAATAATTGATTTTTTTAAATACTATAAATCTGTGGAATGAAAGTAAAATTGATTGAATTTGTATCATTCTAGAAGTAACTTTTTTTGGCAAGGATTCCCCAGGGAATGTCATAAAATTAAAAATTAAAGGTGTCTGAGAGTGAGAGGGAGAAGCACAGTTACCTCTGATATGCTTGATGCTAAAGCTCCTTGATTTGCATGGTTTTATGGTTGTGTTGAAGGATGATTTCTCAGAACAGTGGTATTTAAAGCAGCTCTTCTAAATTCTAGGAAGGATTCAGTCATCCTATCTCACCAGTTTATTTTTTAGCATATTTGATAGTGCTGAGAAATAACCAGTAAATATTAGATATTCTTTACCGTTATTTTTGAGAAAGAAGCGTGTTTTCACTCTCTACAGAAGAAATATCCTTATCTCTTCACCAATGATAGTAGAAATAATAGAAATTTCAAAATAACAGTTACTTAAACACATAAGGGCTCATTCTTTTCTGTAAATAAATATAGATATATGGAGTCTTAGGCTACTGTGATGTCCCCATAAAGTCATCAAGGACACTAGCTTTTTTGACATTTTTTAGCCCTGAGTTCTATTTTCAGGATCACTTCATGGTCCAAGATGGCGGTTGAAGTTTCCATTATCAAGTCCACAGTCCATGTAGCAGGAAGAATGAAGTGGGAGTGGTGCATACAAAGGTTGTGCCTCACATTGGAGTAAACCTTCTTTAAACAACCTTCTTAGAAGATCTAAGTCATACTTTGTGCTTGTGTATTATCGACCAGCAGCTAGATTTATAATCAAACCGAGGTGAAAGGGAATCTGGGCAGTGTAGGCTTTTATCTGGGTGGCTTCCTATCCAAATATTGGGGGTTTCTAACTAAATAAAAACGTAGAATTGATATGGGGTGGGTAAAAAGACAATCAAAGTTGTAATTTCTCAGTAAATTACATTGACCAGTATCACAGACACAAATTTATAGTCCAATGACAGTCACAAGGAGAAGGGGGGAAGGTGGTGTACATGAGGGAGGTGGTATATAATCTGAGCAATGTAACTCACAATTTTCATCATTCATTAATTCATTCATTCATTCGTTCACTCACTTATTCCTTATATATATATTAGTAAAACATCTGTGAGGCATTCTCTCCCTAATCCAGTAATTGATAAGTACACATTTATTTGAATATTCAAAGCCATATAAGAGCCAAATAATCCTTAGTTCAAAGTTTTGCTCTGCCACTTTTAAGATAAATCCGAACTCAGTTAAATAGCTTGTGGATGGGGTGAGGAAGAGGGACCATTTAGAAACCGAGTAAACCTGTGGTTTGATGACCTTTTTCTCCACCTCCTCCCTGGTTTGGGGATTTGATTTAGGCTACCTGTGGAGAGTGTCACCAAATTAGGCGTCTCAGAGACATTACGGGTGTGAAGAAATGGGTAGGTGCCCAGGAGACTTGAGGCCAGCCCAGCCTGAGTTCAGAGGCTTAAAGTCCAAGGAGGGCGAGAGAGGATGAAACATGCTGGGTCAGTGGAGCTGGAGGCAGTGGGGGAGTAGGAAGGAGTAGGAGGGAGTAGGAGGCACTAACATCATGAGAAGCGTGTGTTAAGGCACAGGTTCTCAGGGACTGTGCCCTGCACTTGTACTCACTTGCCACATCACTGACTGTCCCTCTCTCTGCTACACTGAGGCAAAGTCTGAGGAAGGTTGAGCTTGCTTTTTTCTGTTTTCATTAGTAAAGCAAATCTGGATAGAAAAGGGTGAGAAGCCCCATCTCTGTCCTTTGGGGGAAAGGGTAAAACTGTGTGACCTCGACGATTATGATGTGCACCCCTCACTGAGAACCACTAGTCTGAATCTGTGCCATTTCTGTAAAGCTTTTTCCCCAGTTCTCTGCTGTGTACATCTAGACATGGATTTTATGTGGCTGAAAGATGATCTCTAGCATGACTGTCATTTTCCAACTGAGCAGCAATATAGCTTTTCCTTTACTGAACAATTTTCTGTGAGACCTTGAATCACTTTTGGAATTTAATTTCATTTGCTGTTTCAACATGATAAAGTAGAACTCTCTCTGAATTTGATTCCTCACTTACAAATAAATATGATACTATATTCTCTGTTGAAAATGTTTTGGAATTGTGAAGATGCTAGAGAGTTAGATCTCATTTTTCAGGGAACAGAACTGAAACTCAGAAGGGTCTCATTCTAAGGGTGAAGCCAGTGTGTGGAATAAGAGTTAAATTTTAAGGGGTACTTTCCTGGATCATGCCTTGCTCAGGGGTCCTTTTCCTGACCCAAGAAGGCCTCCCTCAGGATACATTGGGCATTTCAGTCTTTGTGAACTCTTAAATTCATTTCTTACCCAGGGTGGCTAACTCTGTCAGTGGACTATTTTGTGAACTTCATACTTTTGGAATATGTTATACTTATGTGATTCTTGGTAGCCTCAAGAACCTTGGTAGAGGTTCAGATCAGTCAATCTGGTTAAAGGTATCAGTATTCAGTCTTGGAATTCATGGCACTAGAGCTCTGAAGGCTTGGCGGTTTTCAGGACCTACATCACAAGATACAGAAGTGGTGTGGCTTTGAGCTTGAAAGACTCGTGTCTGGTCCAACCAGGTAACTTGGGGCCCCTGGCACCCATATCAGACTTTTCTCATCTGCAAAATGTGCTGCTTGGATTAGGTGATTCATTTAGTACTTCCCAGGCCCAAAGTTCTGAGTCTATAAGATGTGGTGGGGTTGACCAACATCTCCTTTTGGATTCTCCTTTAAAACTCATTCCTTTGAAAGGAGATTGCTAAAGTCAAACCTTAGAATCTAACCGTTTGGGCTATAATTTAATGTTAAAATGCTGTACCCTTTCCTTTCCTCCTTTTTCTCCTTTACTACTTCTATTTTGTTTCTTTTTTGAAAGTATACCTTCTTTTAAAATTTTTCTTCATTTTTCTTTCTTCTTCTCTGTAAATTATCAAGGGCCTTTGAAGAGAATTCTTAAATGTTAGTAAGAAATTGCAGTCGGGGAGCCCTTTGTTCCCAGATCATTTAGAAGATTGCTTTTCCTTTTGTTAAATACAAAAAATTGTCAACCTGTATTGTTAAAATGTGCCAAAAACTGCATTCACCAATAAAAAATGTCAGCTCTCATTATTGCCCAGATATTATTATTTTCAAAAGCGGAGCACTCTTGCCAGGCTTTCTAAACAATCTTCCGCTCATTCATCTTCCTGGTTTTGTTACATTTTGAACCTTTCTGGGTCTATATAAGGTGGCAGCCTGTCTTTTAAAAATTAATGGGTTCCAAATGCCATTCAAACCTATTTCCGTCCTTAACCTCCTCCTCTCCTCCCCAACCCTGTCTGTTAGGAGTCTTATGTTCTGTATAAATATTGAGCTGGAGATAGTTTCTAAAGAGGTGTTTGGACCTTTAATTAACATTGACAGCCTGTCTGCTTAGGATTTTGCTCTACTGTCTCCATGGAAAAGTCAGGTAGGTCAGTATGGGGGAGGAGGGACCTCTGCAGTGGATGTGTTCCTGGCGGCTGGCCCTAGAGACACTGCACTCTGAGCCAACCATGAAGTCATTTTGAATTTAAGGAGTCTTGCTAATCCAAGGCAATGTGTCTTAATTTGACAAAGTAAAGGCTGTCCGATAAGCAACCCTAACTATAAGTTCTGTGAAACGGGGTGTTTGTAAGTTTAGATTGTGCTAGAGAAATGTGGTGATGTAGAAGAACGGGCTCATTTTCTCCTGTTTACTCCCTTTCCCACCCCATCCCCCTCCTCTCTCCCTTCTCTCTTACTTACTTTGGCCCAAATCAGCCCTGCAGTCTGGCCTCTGCAGTGGCTTGATGTGAAATTTGAGAAACATATGTAGTTTTCTATTTCAGGAAAATGATCTCAGGGATTGAATGTGTTTTTTTGTTGGCTGTTAAGCTCTGATCTTGCCCAGTGTGGTTTTTTGATGATGGGAAAGAGGCTTCGAAGTGCTTTTTATCAGAATTTCATGTAATAAAACTTAAGGTTTGGTTTCTTTATTTTGGCCCCCAACCTCCTCCCAGGCTCAGGACACAATGTCGTCTGTTCTGTCAGAAGTGGGAAGAAGTACACATTGTTCATATTACAATCACTTCTTTGCTGCTTGCACACACATATATAAGAATGGTCACTGTGTCTGTCCTTCACAAAAGCTATTTTAAATGTAGTTCAGTGGAGGACCAAAGGTCTGCGTAGTGTCTTTTACAAAGGAAAAGGGATCCGTTAGGGGAAAAGTCTGCCTTTGTTTTGCCTTGGAAGGGCCAGTATTTTTCTTTGTTCTAGAGGTGAGTGCCAAGAATGGGTCTAGTGCCCTATCAAACAAACTTCATTAATCCAGCCCTGCAAAGGGTACACTGATCAGCTCCACTGCCACCTGTCAAGAGGAGGGCTGGGAGAGTTAGGCAAGTGGGCCAGGGCAAGGCTGGTATAGGGAGTGGCTAAGAGTTGGGAGACTGGAGATGGACTCATGGTGGACTTTTCTGTTAGCTTCCACGTGAGCTGCATGCCTGTTGCCTCTGAAGGTCCGCATCAGAATAAGGTATGGCTCTAGCCCTCAAGGAGCATCTAGGGTAGTGGTGGAAAAGGTTCCATGAGCTGTGAGTGTCTGTTACACGTGAGCCTCTTGAAGACAGTAGCATGTCTCTTCATCATTTTTGTCTCCAGGGAATACTTGCTCAATTAATAAGAGAATGATGTGCTATGATGGAGGTCTCCACAGGATATGCAAGGATGCAGAGAAAGTATCTACCTACCCCAGACTTGGGATGGGGTGAGAGGGAAGAAGGAGAAAGTGCAGGAAAGGCATATCCAGAAGGAAGAGAACTCATATTTCTGGGCATTGTGCATGTTGTCCTATTTGATCCTTACAGTGTTTCCTTTTTACAGAGGAGTAGACTGAGACCCACAGAGGTCAAAGAATGCATTCAAGTTCACACAGTTACTGAGGAGCTGAGAGGCTGGATCTGGACCTAGGTGTGCATGACTCCCAGGTCACTTGCTGTGGCCTATGTTTTTAGCAGAGGAGAAAGGATGAAAACCCTAGTTCTTCTCACACTACACTCATCTCTGCCCCCTTTTTTGTCCCACAGCGAATGGACCAGTTTCCTTTAACTTTAACATCTGGTCTTTATCAAAATGTTTTGGAAAAGTTTGAGAGATTGTCAGGCAAGGGAGAGGCAGAGATGGGCATCTCATGAAGTGAATGCAGCAGTGTCTAGGCTTCAGGGCCCTTCACTTGCACAGGGAGTTGTAGAATGTTCCAGGTGGGGAGGGGTTGCAATCAGAAAGCATTTCTGTATAAACATTTCTGATCTCAGATAAAAGGGACCTACATCCTCAAAGCTCAAGGTATTTGTGTTCAAACTTTTTTCTTACTGTAAATAAATATTCACTCTTGTACTTAATCTCATATTCATAATCATATTCCTTTTCTTAAAGAGCCTTTACATAACAGCTTCAGGCCCTATAGAATCTGAGAGCATCCTTCATGGAGGAAGGATAGGAGACTCGAGGGTGAGCGGTTGAACTTTGGCTTTGGTGTAAAATGCCCACCCTGGGACTTATTGTGTGACCTTGAGCAAGTTACATACCATTTCTGCACTTCATTGTCTTATTTATATTTCATGGGCTTGTTGCGGGATTGAACGAGTTCATGTGTATAAAGCTCATAGTACAACCTGCTAAGGACTCAACATTAGCTGTTCCTGCTGCTGTTTTTATTATTCGTTACTGGCTTATAAGATCCAGGCAAATGGAGCTAAATACCATTGTCTACCATTAAAACATTCACCCTCTGGAGGGCATAGTGCAAGGGTAACTTTAGATTTGCACTGAAAAACCCATGGACTATTACTTTGCATATTTATTTCCTTACCATCTTCAACCCCTATCCAGACAGCTCCAAATGCATATTATTGAGAAAACTGGTGGTATTTTCACAGCACTGAGACTAAGCTTATCTCCTTCTGGTCCTTATCACTCACCAACCTTTCAGCCACATCAGACATCTCCCCAATCTCTGGGCAAGCCAGGCCTTTTCATGTCTTCTTGACTTTGCACATACCGTTTCCTCCCTGCAAAGTATCATTCACCCTTTTTTCTTCTTGGCAACGGCTACACCCTTCAACACCCAACTTAAATGTGATATTATTTGTGAAGCTGTTCAGACTCTTTTGGGCAGTTACATACTCCTGTTTCATTTTTCCTGTAGTTCTTTAAGAACTTCTCTCATTGCACTGTAATTATTTCTTGACATATATTTTTCTTCTAACAGTCTAGGAGGTCTTTGGATGAAGATGCTACAGTCTATTCACCTTTATATCCCTGGTGCAGAGTGAGTGACACGTGTTAGGTGTTGAGAAATCTGAGAAATTGACTGAAAAGAGTTATTTTTTTCATACCATTATATTTTAAAAGTCACAATAGTTTGTTCCAGAAAAGTTATATTTTTCCCTTGGTGTATATTCTAATTTAAAAGGTGTTTTTAATGCCTGATTGATCTCCAATCTGTTATGACTTTGTAGCAGTTTCTTTGTTTCCCTACATTCAGCCTTCTGATTTAAGCAGATAATGCTTGGAAACACCTGTTTAAGTTGTATCTTCTTTGCTAGTTGTAACTTCATGAGTGCAGGGACCATATAGTTCTGTTCGCGGCTCTGTCCCCAAGTCCTAATACAGCAGTTGACAGTTCTAGAGGTAGAAGAAATTATAATAATAATAATAGTGCTTGTATTTTATACTTAACAGAGCACTTAACATGTGCTGGCCACTATTGTGAGTATTTTAGATATATATTAACCCCTTCAGTCCTCCCGATATCCTTATATGTATCATAATTATCATTTATTTTCTACAGATAAAAAGACAGTCTCAAAGAGGCTAAGGAACTTGCCCGTGGTCACACAATGGTTGGCAGAGTTGGAATTTTAACCTGGGCAGTCTGGCTCCCGAATTCGGGCTGTTTACTGTAATGGTTCACTGCCTTGATTAGTACTAATTAGCTTAGTACTTGTTTGTTAACTAATTATTAAAGGAATCCAGCAGAGACCTATTTCTCTAATGTAAAGAGTTCATTTATTAGGCCAATAACCTCCCTAAGCCGGTTGTTCAGGAAGTATGGCCTTCAGATGAGCAGCATGAGGAGCATCACTTGGAAATACATTGGAAATGCAAATCCTGTGGCCTCACTCCCACCCTACTGACTCTGAAACTCTTGGGAGTGGGACCAAATTATTTGTGTTTTAAAAAACCCTCCAGAAGAATCTGATGGATGCTAATGTTTGAGAACCATTGACCAAGACTCAGCCATTTTCTCTGGAATTTTACCCCCGATTTTTGCTTTTCTTAAGAAGTCATAATTTTGTGTATCTCACTTTTGCATACCCCTGATTTTTGTGACATTAATGTGGGGACTAAGCTCTAGCCTCAGTGAATGTTTTTGCCAAGGTTTCTGAGAAATTTTGAAGGTTTCAGGTGTGTCTGTAGCTTGACAGTGTTTGTTTCTTTTGATTTTTTTTTCCCCCCGATAGCTTTTAGGATCAGGAAATTTAAAATATATAGTACCTCCTCCATTCAGCCCTGCTGTCTCAGATTCCCCTAATTGATGAGTGAAGAAGGAGCCCAAAGATGCAGGGGTAGCAGAAAGGGGAGGTAGCAGAATCAGTGAGTAGGGAATCAAAGTTTGATGTTATCACACTTCCTAGAAATGGCCTCAGGTCCTTTGGACTGTTGGTTGACAAATGGTAGAAAAAAAGGACACTGGACTTCAAACTGGACTTGAAATCCCAGTTCAGTCTCTCTACCTATGTGATTCTAGGAAAGTAATTTTTCTGAGCAACAGTTCCCTCATCTTTAAAATGGGGATAATATTACTAACATTTTAATGATGTGAGAATCTATGGAGATGCATGATGAGCACTCAATTCATGCTAGTTATATCTGTACTGAAGGAAGCTGTAAGAGATAGAGTTAGTCACTAGCATATTTACCAGCGAGTGTTCTTAAGAAATGGATTATAGATTTTGCAGAGCAACAAGGAATCCACAGTACTCCAAAATGGCTGGTATTCCAAGGATTGAAATTCTGGGAGGTTCAGTTGCAGAGAAAACTAGGCACCAGTTTGAATGCATTATGTCTTAAATCTGCTTTTTTTATGAAAGGTATCTAAAAGTGATTTAACAATGTCAGGATTTAGACTTAAGTTTTTTTTTCTGTTAAAGAGGCCATTGCTGAAAGTCAAGACCCAAGGACTGTACAAATATTGATGCAACTGTCAGAGATACATGGTATTTGACCTTCTATTAATAAAGACAAATTATTGCATTTCTGTGATATTTGAGTCTGCAGGAACTTCCTTTAATTCCACTTGTATTCCATTCCACAGCTACCAGCACTGCTGGGACAAGGGACGTGGCATTATGTTCCTGATTTACGAGGTGGAATATTAGTCTGATTTACTAAACTGAAAGTCAGTGCAGGTTCAGATAACAAACAACATAGTGAAACTTCCTGAATGACAGCCACAGAAACAACTCATGTATTTGGTGGTATCACAATAAGTTTGGCTAGATTTATCCACAGACTAGAATACAAACCATGGAGGAAAGAAAGCAGGTAAGCACAAGTAAACAGAGGGCAAGGCAGATACTAGTGGACTATACTGGTCGTAGGAGGACTTTGTGGAAGGTTTTTTTGCGGACATCTGCAGGGCTTAGGCAGTGAAGTGTTCGTTATGACTATTTGCCAGCACCATCCCACTTCACAGGTGAGTGGTTCCTTTTCACCAAGATTTTAATGGCGGGTTGTGCCCCATAAAAGGGCAGGGCGGTATACCCTGTATTAGTTAAAAAAAGGTCTCAGCCTACACAGGGCAGCGTTTTTATTTTTTACCCTTGCCTTTGCTCATTCACAGAGAGTACTTCGGAATCAGCTCATCTAAGTCTCAGACTTCAAAGGGAGCTCATTCCTGTTTGACAATAGTCGTATCCATTTTGCCAACTCTTTGACCTTTGAAATGACATATACTCAGTCAGGTCTGACCTGTCAGCTGTCTGTAAAAACCCATCCAGATCAAGAACTTGCTATTTTCAAGAGCACATCTAAAGGATGGGGGCCCTTCTAATTTTGTTTCCCAGGACTTGTTTTGGGAGAAGCCAGCTGCTTCTTCTGGTCTTAATGAGATGGGATTGTAGATGGGTTGAGTCTGTGAGGCCTCAACTTACATGATGACCCTGTGTCCTTTTATTATAGGTTGCACATGTTTTAGCCACTCATGGCAGCATTTTTCTCCAGCTACAGTCAATTTTGTCTAATTGTTGATCATTTTACTGGAAAAGGTTTTTTTTTTTTTTGAGACAGAGTTTCACTCTGTCACTCAGGCTGGGTGCAGTGGCACAATCTCAGTGCACTGCCACCTCCGCCTCCCAGGCTCAAGCAATTCTCCTGACTCAGTCTCCTGAATAGCTGGGACTACAGGTGCATGCCACCATGCCTGGCTAATTTTTGTATTTTTAGTAGAGATGGTGTTTCACCATATTGGCCCGGCTGGTCTTGAACTCCTAATCTCAAATGATCCGCCCGCCTCGGCCTTCCAAACTTTTGGTATTGTAGGCATGAGCCACCGTGCCTGGGATGTAAAAGTATTTTTAAAAAGTGTTTACAGAGGCCATTTGCTATGGGAAAATGGGATATGTTGACCTCCCTGCTTACATCCATTTGTGGGCTTTTGGTTGTGAGCATCAGTTCATATGCCGTTTTTGGGACCACTCTTGGGTATACTTTAAATAATTCAGATGTCGAAATTTTTCAGAATGAAAAAGAAAATCTAGAGAGAAGTCCAATTTAATTATACTAGAACCTGATTTGCTGATTAAATTGTAAAATTCCTAATTGTAACTTGGTCATGTCTTTGCAAAATAGTAATAATAATATTAACTTCTATTTATATAGTGCCTGTCTTCTCAAAGAACTCAAAGCAGTGTTCTTTTCTGTTATTCCCAGAACATGTTTGTGGTGATGTATGTGGCTTCAAAATGTGGATATATCATTATGAAAGATAAATGCACGTGGTGATGGTATTTATTAGAATCATATGTTATTGGAAGTACCTGACATTGGGTGTAAAGGAAGCTTGGTCAAGTTTCCAATAGAGATTTACAATTGGGCCTCTTTGTGTCTCAGTTTCTTCATCTATATAGTGGGGATAATAGTTCCTATTTTATAGAGTTATTGTGATGATTGATTGTGTTAATACATGTAAAACATTGACACAGTAATGCTGGGATAGTCCTCAATAAATGCTATTGTTTCCATTGGTTTTACAATCAGTCTAATAAATATGAGTTTAAACCCCTCTTTGTCCCTGGCTTGTTGTGTCATCTTGGGCAATAACAGTAACAATCAACACAAATGCTTTTTATTGAATAATAGCTTATATGTCAGGCATTATATTAGGCCCAGGATATAATTATTTATCACTTATTCCTTTAACTTTCTTAAATAGGTATGATTATACTCATTTTATAGATGAGTTAGGTAAGGTTTAGAGAAGTTAAGAAACTTTCCCATAGTAACAGAGTTAGATTACTGGCAAAGTGGACTCTCTGAATTCTTGTTTTTGTACCTACTTAGGTTCCCCTGAACCACAGTTTTATCATTTATAATAGGGATGACAATAGCTCTTTGTAAGGAATAAATATTGTACATAAAGTACCTAGCACTTACTGTGCATTCTTGACATGATATACAATGATATTATTATCCTCTCCAATTAGAACTTTCCATATAATAGAATTTTTTTCTTTGTGTTCCTTATGCCATGCATATATCTTTAGAGATTAAAAGACAGTTCTTAAGAATGGATTCTTGCATTTCTGAGAACTTCAGAATCACACTTGTGATCTGGTGCAGTGTATATACACTCAGGTATTGATGTGTGTATGTGTACTTTCCATTCCGTTGAGTCTAGAAGTGTATAGATGCTCAATCTGTTTGCTTTGTAAGGAACATCAAAAATGTTCAAGATCGTGGATGGACTTGAACATGAAAACGCCTTGGCCTCAGAGTTTTGCTTTTATGTTTGTTCTCAAAGTTGTTGAGGAAACTGATTTAGTTAAAGCTAAGTGTTTAGAAACCAAGTGTGTTTTGGATGGTAAGGTGGAGTCAGCATTATATATATTAATACATTGTTGGTACCAGAAACAGCAACAATCCCTTAGACTGGTGTGTGCAGATATAATAAATTTCATGATGTTTCAGCCTATATTTTCTGCCTTAATAAGTGAGAGCACTGCAGAATTGGGCTGCAGGCCACTGCCCCATTTCTTCTTTTGTAGTCAGATCTTCCATGTGAATGATAAACACCCACTCCTTTCATTTATTCACCCATTCACTCTTTAACCTCCTGCAATATAAGCTGCATGCTTACCACCTACCTTAAAGAACACCAGTGATTTCTTATTGTGACTTATGTCATAAATATGTATTCTAGACATGACTTCTCACCTGAATATCAGTGCCATACCCTTCATAGCCTCAAAGCTTTAAGGAAATATCCTCTTATGGCATACTTTAAAATCTGTAATTTTAAAGTAAGCACAAAGTATGTTTTGAAAGCTTCATTTTTTTCCTCTAACAATTCTGTTTTTTTTTTATTCTATATATTTTGTTAAGTTTATATCAGGATGATTTCTCATTAATGTTCTTGTAACGTAATTTTGGAGTTTTCCTTATGCAATGTGGAAATAGTGAGGTTGACATTCTGCTTTTAACTCCTCTTTATAAACTATGAGGAATTCCCAAATAGAATGTTTTCTTGAAAGACTCTTGACATAAGTAGAACTAAGTCAAATATGTTATATAATTATTTTTATTTTTTGAGGCAGGATCTTGCTCTGTCACCCAGACTGAAGTGCAGTGGTGTGATCGTGGCTCACTGCAGCCTTGAACTTCTAGGCTCAAGCAATCTGCCTGCCTCAGCCTCCCAGAGTGCTTGGGACTAAAGGCATGAGCCACCAGCCTTGGCCTCTGTAATTTTTATTTATTATTTTATATATGTTATGAGTATGAGAACTAAGCAGTTCCATAAAGGTGAGAATTATCATATCTCATTTTAGTAGTATTTTGCTTTGTATTATTTGATGTTTTATAAAAATTCATAGTCTCAAAAAATATACAGTGTTCTTCCTCAAGTAGCTAATATTCTCTTTCTTAGTGTTTGGTTTAACTATTAATCTTATCCTGTTAAATTATTTTAAATTTCTTAATAATTGGCACATAATAACAGTTTTTAATGTCAGCCTTAATAATATTTTTCTTTCATAATATTCAACTAAGGGCTACATCTTCAATATATAAAGCCCATAAATAGGTTTTTTCACCCTAGGTTAGATCTAAATTGCTTACCTGTATTTGGAAGTAAGTATTATGTTATTAACAATAAATTCCAAACTGCTTTGTATTACTGACATTGTAACAATGTCTTGATATGATGGAGACCCTTGCTATCACATTGTCATTGATCATGCACCTTGGTCATGCCCATGTTGAAACAGGCAATGCCAAAGACAGGCCAAAGACGAAATTGGTAGTGATTTTGGCGAACGCTGTTGCCATGTTAAACTTGAGTATATTTCTTGTTGAACCCCATTTTGGAGATTTGGAAAATGTTGAGAGGCAGAGATATTAAGTAACCCTGCCCAGAGTTGAATGGTTAATAAGTCCTTGCCAGGATTTCAGTGATACAACTCATGCTTTTAACTACTACAGTCTTGTAAGCCACAGAACAAGTATTTGCCAATTAACCTAATAAATTCCCTCAAGGAATTGATTCTAGCAATGGAGATGAATAATCAAGTCATAAATCATGACTCAGTGTGAAAAGTCTTGTGATTAAGGAATGAACAGTACAGTAAAGGAAATGTGAGGAGCAGTGAATTGTGGTAGGATTATGGAGAGGAGGAGGAAGGAATGGGGGAGAGTGGAGCCTCAGAGAGGGGCACCAAGACTGGGACCCAGGCCTTTCTTCCAAGGTACCACAGCGTTCTGTGTTTGCCCTTGTCAGGGGCATACTCTTCAGTGTTTTGATTTATTTACTTGTCCTTACCTCCCACGAGGCTATAAGCTTTCTAACAGTAGAGGTAAATCGTGTTTCTTTATCACTTAGTGCAGGAAGTGGTAGCTAATGTGTGGGGGCGAGTATAGTGGACAGGTGAAGTCAGGACATGATGGACAAAAGCATGAACATGAAAGAAGGTGTGAACATTCATTGCCTCTTTAGGAAATGGTTGATAGTGTGGAGTGGACAGAGCACGGACATGTAGCTTGGGGTATTGTGAAGGGATGGGTCAGCCATGTATACTTATCTGCCATGGTAAAAAGTGATATTAGATTCCTGAGTGCATGACATTCCCTAGTGCATCTTCATGTCTTTAAGGACAAAGATGTAGGACCAAGAGCAGGCTACACCACAGGAGTTAAAAAGATCTGTTTACATATTTGACCTCTGCTAATTATCAGCTGTGTGATAGTAGGCATGTCATCTGGCATCATCTTGTCTGTTGCATAGTAGACATTTGGTAAAGATTTGTTGAATGGATTAATTAATATAATTATATGTTTTTACAGGCTCTGAAGAATTTGAGATACAACTATGTAAAAGAGTTACTATGTATTGGTACATATTGCTTAGTACTTGGAATAAGCTTGTTCATTACTAGCTAAGCAGGAAACAAGGCTTAGGGATTTCTAGGCATTAGGGACACTGAGCCTTGAGACAGGGTAGCAACTCTGTGGTTCAGAGTGACTGGTCCACCAGGAACAGAAACAACCTGGTATTGGGATGTGAGGGAGTGACACTCCTTGGGAGGATTATTTGGCAAAAAGAAGTAAGATTCATAGGGGCATAGGGTCATGGAAAAGGCTTCATTCTTAGTAGAGCTCTGGAGTACACATCAAGTCTGGGTGAAGATGCTTATTTCCCTGAGAGGGCAAGCATCAGGAAAACCTGGGTGTGGGGGCCCTGGGCTCCTGAGGCCCTGGACTCATTGCTAGGATACAGATCGCACTGTCAAGCCCAGACTGTCACATGTGATTCTAAGCCTGTTGTTTTGTTGCTTGCCATGGTCTGGATGGGGTCCCTCTTAAAGGTTGTAGAGTTGTGGCAGAAAGGGACACATTTTGATAGTCAAAGAGTAAAACAAGCTATGAAGCTATGAGTTACTAGTGTGTTGGATGCTTCTGAAAGAGTTTGACAAGTGCTCTTTGAGTTTTTTAATTAAATTACTTTTTAATTTTTCCCTTCCTCTCTATAAACCATACCAGAGAAGGTAACATTTTTCTCTATACTGACTTTGACAAGCCTAGACCATGCTCTGTCTATGTCCCAGTGTACAAATGTAGAGAACCCATTCATTTCTTTGCTCCTCACGTATTTAGTAAAGTCTGGCTATGTGCCCTGCGTTTAGGGGACACTGAGCAGAAAGCAGGCTCCTCCAGATGATCACATTGCAATATAATTAGCACCATAACAAAAGTCTGGCAGATTCTAGTCTGAAGTAGCAAAAGGAAGAGCAATCAGGTCTATCCAGGGAATGAGGAAAGACCTCACAAGATAGGAAGTGACTGAACTAGGACTTGAAGGATGAGCAAGAATCTGCCAGGTGGATATGGGGGTCACCTGGCAAAAAGACAGCATATGGGAAAGCAGAGGCATGAAGTCCTTGGTGCATCCACAAAGCGTTAGGCACGAATCTAGCCAGATCACAGGTCATGTGTTGGGGAGCATTTAGAGAAAAGAACACAAAGTCCTCACATGCTTTACTCAGGCTTTGGGCTTAAGGAGTGTTTCTGGTGTGGGCTCTGGAGCCAGACTGCATAGCTGTAAGCCCTGGCCTCTCTACTTCACACCTCTGTAATCTCGGACAAGTACCTCAACTTTCTGATTTTCAATTTCCTCATCTCAGATGATAGTAGGACATGCCTTGCAGGGTGGTTGTGAGAACTTGAATAACAATATAAAGCACTTCAAACAGTGTCTGGCACATCAGTTGTTATTAATAATAATTATATAAGATAAAATTATATAATTAATAATGATGATGTTTAATTTGTAACCTGTAGTCAAAAAGTAAAACCAAATACAACTTGCAAGGGAACTGGATGCTTCTGGAAGAGTTTGATAAGTGTTGTTTGAGTTTATAAAGTAAATTACCTTTTTTACTTTCCAGGTAAAAAAATATACCTTTGGGAGGGGAACACCACACACTGGAACCTGTCGGGAGGCGGGGCCGCGGGAGGGAGAGCATCAGGATAAATAGCTAATGCATGAGGGGCTTAATACCTTGGTGATGGGTTGATGGATGCAGCAATCCACTATGCACATGTTTTCCTGTGTAACACACCTGCACGGCATGCACATGTATCCTGGAACTTAAAATAAGAAAAAAATATATACTTTTTTTCTTTCCAGGACAGTGTCAGTCCTTAAGAGGCTAGCTCAAATACTAGAGGAAAAATAGACTACTAAATAAATCAAAGTTATTTAGTAGGGTTTAGAGGTATCCATAAAGTACTGGGGGTCACTAACTATTAATGCAGACAGAGCACAGATAGTTGTTGAGCATAGAGCAGCCCAGTCAGGATGATGCCTCAGAAAGGCAGCAGCTGGCCTCCCGGAGTGGAGCATGGACTGCAACAGGGGGCTGAGACTGGAGGGGGAGAAGTTTTGAACTAATTCAAAGGATGTTGGAGGGCTAAACCAGTGGAGCAGAAGAGACAGATCTGGAAGCTTCTGCTAAGGTAGACTTGACTGAGTTTGGTGAGAAGTTAGATGAGGAGAGTGAGAACCCTGTTCATTTTGCATCTGGGTGTCTTCTAGATAGATGCTGCTGAGCCACACCAATGTCCTTGTATCAGGGTACCGAGGTGGTGTTCAGGACAGATCTTCTCCACGTACTGCTGCTGAGCTCACATCCACGCTGTGCACGCCGGGCTGAGTTCTCTTCTTCATGCTGTTTTCAGCTGACTTAAATGCAACACGTGATGATGAACATATTTACATAATGTATGCCTGGTGAAATCACTGGAATTTCCCATTTTAATTCCTTTTTAAAGATGCTAGTTAAGCAAAAGGATATAATTCATTTTTCAAACTGCTGAAATGTTATTTGGCCTCTTGAATCAAAGGCATTCCGCAAGTGTTTTCTTTATTACATGCCTTAAACTTTAATTAGAATTTAATTATAAGATCCTGAAGGCATGAACAAGAGGAACAGATGGGATAGTAAAAGCAGCTTAGTGAAGGAGGATTAAAGATTAAAAGTTGCTCGTTAATGGCATAAGAAATGAACAGAGAGCTAAATTACTATGCTTTTGTGCTATCCTGATGCTTTTTCAATTCTGTAACTTATTCCTGGTTGCAGGTTTTTCAATTCTGCATCTTATTCCTGGTTGGAAGCTGAAGAATCTCACAAATTAGATTTTTAATTTTTTGAGTTACTAGAGTAGATTTGTACATAGAAAACAGGCAAAACCTGACAAAAAGGTGTTTTATGGCTTCTAGCACCTTGTACAATAATTTCTGCATTGTAGGGGCTTAGTGGTATTTACTGATTTGAACTGAAAGAAATTTACATCTTCTCAGTAGTAAACATCTAATGAGCATAAAATAAGATTTTTTTAAAGAGATGGATGGGGAAGGTGTGAGTCTGTAAGTCCAGGCTAACCTGTCCCATGGGAATGTTAGATACCTACTCAGGAAGGTAATTTATATGACCCTCCCACCTTTAGCCTACCCCTCAGTCGACCTTAATTGTTTGCCCCACTTAGTTGGCTAGAGGAGTGGTAGAAATTTGGAGTGGGAAACACTTTGAGACTGCTCCTCATGTCTCATGGTGAGGATGACCAGCTCTGCTCTCTGGTGCTGTATTAGGATGATCTCCCGATAGGCTAAATGATTCTACTTCTTAATGCTTTTTCCCCTAGCTATTTTTTCTTTTTGAAATCTGATATTTAGAATCCTCTTCCCTACTTAATTGCAAGCTCAATGAAGAAAAACTAGAGAACAGTAAGATAGAAAAGAAGACAAATATGTAGTGAAATAAAAAGCGTTCTATCTCCTATTTTCCAGGAACAAATGTTTTTTAAAAAGCTTTTGATAGACAATTAATTCTCATTATTTGCAGATTCTTTGTTTGCAAATTTGCCTTCTCACTAAATCTTATCTGTAACCCTCAAATCAATACTTGTGGCACATTCACAGTCATTCGCAGAAATGCACAGAGAGGAGGAGAATTTCTGAGTCTCTCATCATGCGTGTTCCCAGCAGATGGCAAATAACCCAACACCTTGCCTTCTTGTTTCAGCTCTCATAGTGTAAACAAGTGTCCTTTTTGATGTCTACTAGTGCCGTGTTTTTCTCATTTTTGTACTTTTTGTTGGCGATTTCATCATTTAAAATGCACCCCAAGCATTGTGCCAAAGTGCTATGTAGCGTTCCTAAGTGCAAGAAAGCTGCGATGTGCCTTACAGAGAAAATAATGTGTGTTAGATAAGCTTCATTCAGGCAGGAGTTAAGTGCTGTTAGCTGTAAGTTCAGTGTTATTGACTCAACAGTATATATTAAATGAGTTGTTTTTAAGCAAGAATATACATGAAACAGGTTTGTGTATTGATGAGTCGGCAAAAATATAACTGGAGGCTCGGAGGAACCTAGCCCTATATTTCTCCTAGGAGCAATGGCCCAGTATTCCCTGATTTAGAGTTTCTGGAAACTACCAAAAATAATAAGGGTCAGCCATGTGTCTTTCTCCTTTTCTCCTTGCTCTTTCTTGATCTTTCCATCTCTTGTTACCTCAGTCTGTGTGTATATGACATGCTTATATTTGCTTAAATTACATATGCATATATTTAGCAATTATGATATCACATGATACACAGTTCTGCGACCTATCTTTTAACTTATCAGTTGTTTTGGCCTTTGGGCTATTTGCACTGAGATCCATTTGTCACCCTTGCCCTGCTGTGCAAGGGTGCTGTGTTACAGGGAGTTGACCTGTGCCCCCTGACAATTTGTCATCAGTGGGAGATGGCAAGGCAGGAGAAACAGAAGCTGGGGTGTTTGTCCCTCCCGCCCTCTGCCTTAGGCAACATCTCTGGCAGCAGCCCCTCTACAGCTATCCCACCTGCAGGTTGGGTCCTCCATGGCTCCCTCATCGGCTGGTTGGTCCTGGGTCTAGAGCTTTAGCCCTGCCTTCTTCCTTTGTCCTTTTAGCTGGTGGGTGGAAGAAGCTTCCTACCGATGCTGATCTCTGAGTTTCTTCCCTGCCCACTGGGTAGAGCATCAGATTTAAAAGCCAAGGCAAGACAAAAAATGAGAGAATGGTAGCAAAGATCCAACACTTTACAAGACAGCCTGAGAAAAGGGAGGAGGGGGTGGTTCGACACAAGGGCCTACACATTGAGTGTGTGATGTTGCAGCTCTGCAGGCACAGATTAAGCAGCTGAGATGCCATCAATGCTTGGAAAGCAGCCGTGCCTCTTGTCCTGAGCTTATTTGTCTGGAATATGATTCCCTTGAACCTGACTAGCTCATCCACTGGGAGAGAGAAAAAAAAATATTCTGATAATTATCCTGACCAGGCTCTAACAGGGCCTCCTTCTGTAGAATATAATTTTTTCTGGCCTCTTTCCATTCACTTCTTCACATTAGGACCCTTTTCCCCCAGAGTGTGAGATTCCCTGAGGGCTCTAAAAACTGAAATGCTATACAGCATTTTGAGCCCCCTGTGTTAGCACAGTCCTTATTAAAAATGTATTTTCGCCAAGCTGTGGCTGCACCCCCTGAAGTGTGGATTAACCGAAAGACCTTCAGAGCTGAAAGACATTTTTGAAGAACCACTGTACCAAGTGGCATTAAATATTTATTGCCTACTACACGTAAATTGTTCATCGTCTTGTTTTAACTCTTGGACCAAAATGCTTCTCGTCTGTTTTCTGCCGAAGTGGAAATCACAGGAAAGGTACTCTTTACTTTGCTGTGGTATTTTGTTGTCCCAGGAATATGGGATATTTCTTTGTTCTCATAGTAATACTAGAAAAGATTGCCTTGACTCTCAGCATTTCATTGGGAGGCCATGTGGTGTCATGATGGAGAAAAACTCAACTTCTGGGGCAAGTGCAGTGGGCTTTGCCACCTGCAAGCTGTGTTGGCTTGAGAACCTGATACCATTTATGTTTGTTGTGCTGGAAAAATGGGACATTGCATAAATAGCACTTAGCAGAATTCCCGGCACCCAGTAGGTTCTCTCTTTCTTCTAGGTCTTCTATTTGGGACTTTCCAAATACATTTCTAAGCAACCTAGAATAAAATATGCTATTAATATGATGTTAATAATAACCAAAAGCACTCAGCTTAATCTTTACTTATTAAATAAAACTGAAATGTTGCTCAGACACCCTTTACTGTTTTTGGAATGCCTTTGTAAACATTTTTGATCTGCTTAAAAAACATAACAGTATTTCAAAGGCCTGTCTTAGTTGTTCTTATTCATACCTGAAAACCTACAGAGTTTGGATAATTTTGGCACACATATGTGTGCATGCATGTATATGTATAAAGATTCTGTCTCTCTAAATATATGTATATGCAGGCACATGTATAACTCTTTTAGAAATGTTTTTGTAATGTTTTATTTTCTTAAAGTCTGTACTTCACATCATTTTTTTCCCCAGAACTGTTTATCCTCACTCCAGACATGACCCTTGGAAAGGTGGCAGAAAAAACAAACGGCTGGTGTGTTTCGGGGCAGTCTGCATTCCTTTTAACTCTCTGAGAACAGGCTTATGCATGGGCTTTCAACCTTTTTGTCCAGAGGCCCAACCACTTTGATTTCTGCTTGAAAATTAGCCTGTTGTTCAAGCTCATGAGAGCTTCCACAGAGCTTTCTTGGGTTCGCGAACTAGAGATCTATGAAGTGTTTGCTTTTATTTGTAACTTTAACCAGGGCAGCCTTAACTGGACTTTTGTTTTCTTATTTAACTTTTATCCATGTAACCTTAACCTAAGTTCTTTTTCAAATCTCCATCCTCCCCCATCTCACAATTTCTAATTCCTCTTTTGTCCTTAGATTTTTCCTTCAAAGTCAGGATATGACATTTAAATCTATGCTTTAGGAAGTATCTGAAAGCTCACATACACATAGAATTATGATTTTTTTTCTGGGTTGCTTAGGAGGATTAAACAAAGGTTTTAGAATGCAGAATTCAGAAAAAAATTGATGGAAGTTGTGCTGCAGCTTAGAGGGGAGTGTGGATTTTAGAAAGCATAAGGACAGTTTCATTTGCCCCTTTCATATGGACTTTTATTTCCTCTGCGAGAGGCCCAGGGGCCTGAACTATGGATGGTTTAGACAGGAAAAGACTGAAGGGATAACTGCTTCCAGACCTTCAGCCTTGAACGTTCAGCCATTATTCAAGCCCTTGAGAAAGGGAGCAAGAGGCGTAAGGAGGCTTGGGGAGTTTCCATGCAGCTTCTCTGAGTTCCAGCTTGTGTGCATTGTTCTCCAAATGTGTTCCCAGCACTACTGAAAGTACTTTCATACCTCAACTAACCCTTATTGCAAGCCTGTGAAGGAACAGTTATATATATATATATATATATATATATATATTTAATAGACAAGGCAACTAAAGCTCTGGGAGGTTACAGAAACTTAAGGTCTAAGTAGGGTTACATTGAGACCAGATTAATCAGTTAGTAGATTGTCTTTCTATTTCATCATGTGCTTAATTTCCTCCTTGGTTTACATGACCCTTCTTTGGAAATCCCCTTCTAGTAATATCTTAGTTAAATGAAATAACTAAGTTTTATGGAGTATCCATTATGTGTTAGGCATTGTTTTATGCAATATGCATCTATGTAGTGCACATTCTAATAGGAACCATGTGAAGAAGGTGTATTACCTCCGTTTTAGACAGGAAATCCTTGCAATATAGAGGGTTAGGTAATTTGCTCAAGATCACACAGGACACAGGAGGTGACACCAGGATTTGAGCCCAGGTCTCGTTCCAGAACTTCTACCATGCCCACCACACCAGCTATCCTTATTAGGAGGAAGGCCATTGGTATGAGGTCACTCGAAATAGACATGGTAGATATGTGGCAATCAATGCAAAGGTATTGTCTTTCATGCTGTGTTGCAATCTCATTTCATTTCTAGCATTATAGGTATTTAAAACAGAGGTAGGCTTGCTTTCTTAGTTTTAGTTTCCTGAGAAACAAAGACAGTAACAACAATGATGATGGATCTTGTTACCATATGTGAATATCTGTGTGTGTGAGGCCCGGTACTTGGTCTTTAGACATGTTCTTTTAGGTTAACCTTATGACAACTCTGTGAAGTTTTCTCAAATTTATATCTGAGAAAGCACTCAGAAAGGCTGAGTCACTTGCTTGCCCACATCACACTACTAGTAAGTGGAGGAGTAAGGATTTGAACCTAAGACCTCTTACAATAAAATTATACTCTTTTCACTCAGTATATGGGACATGTATCCCTGGGGGCACATGTGAGGGCTGTAATTGGTCCGTAAGATGATTGATGATGATATAGGTACAGGGTGTTAAAGAACATTGATGCCCATAGTAAAAAAGTGATTCCCTTTCACTTGTCCTACCAACCATCTGGTTACATGAAAGAGGAAGTCTCAGTTAGGTGCCAATATGCCTTTTACAGTTCTAACAGAGAACAGGGCTCTGACTCTGAGGCTCGGGCAGGTAATTGAATCTAGAAGAGCATGATGACATTCTTTGTTTTTATTGTATTTTAATATCTTCTCATTTAAAAATATAATGTGTTCCTGTATACAAAATAAATGTAATGTCTATATAAGGTAAAAAGAATAATATAATGAGTATCCATGCACCTATCACCTATCGAAGCATTAGATTAATTTTAGTTACTGTGGGAACCTTCTGCGTCACTCTCCCCATCCCAGCTTCTTTCTTTCTCTCCTACCAACATCTTACATAATCATTTTGTAACTATCAAAATCAGGCAGTTAACATTCACACAATACTATTACTCAGTCTACAGACTTTATGCTAGTTTTGCCAATTGTCGCACTAATGTTTCATTTCCTGGACCAGAATCTAGGATCACACAATGCATTTACTTGTCATATCTCCTTTGTCTTTGGAACAGGTCCTCACTCTTTTAGTCTTTCATGACCATGACATTTTTGGAGTCTGGTCAGACATTCTGTAGAATGTCCCTCACTTTGGGTTGGTCTGATGTTTCCACAATATTAAATTCAAATTATGTGTTTTTGGCAGGGAAGCTACAGAAATGATGTTGTACCCTTCACAGCGCATCACAGCAGCAGGCACACGTTGCCGATTTATCGTGTCACAGGTGATGTGAACTTTGGTCAATTTGTTAAGGTTGTGTCTTCCAGTTTATCCACTTTAAAGTTACTATTTTTCCATTGTAATTAATGATTACCTTGTGGGGAGATGCTTTGAGATTATGTATAATACCATGCTTCTTATACCTTTGTCCACTAATTTTAGCAACTATTGTAAATTCTTGCCTGAAACAATTATTCCTGTGGTTTTTCCATATGGTGTTTTTCTATGATTATAATTCTTTCTATATTTATTAACTGTAATGCTTTGTAGGTGGCTTCTCCTTGCCACACATTTATTCATTCAATTGTTTATTTGTATCAGTATGTACTTACAAATTCTTATTTTATTGTCTGGATTACAATCCATTACTATCATTATCTTGTTTCGCAAATAGTCCTTTTAACCAATGGGAACCCCTCCAAATTAGCTTTTCTGTCTTTCTGACATGTCTCCACCTTTCTTAAGGCACAGTTTTTGCTTTCCGGTGCCAGAAGATGTCACTTTGTGCTTTACTTGCTCCAATCCTGAGAGAAGCCTCCTCTTGCTGTCCTGCATCCATTCCTCTCAGTCACTCCTTCATGCACTATAATATGATTTCCACTCTCCCCAGTGCACTGACACTTCTGTCACTTAGGTCATTGCTAAAGCAGTGGATATTTTACTTCTTCTATTACTGCATATCAGACATCTCTTGTGCCCCATATCAGATCTTCTCAGGAGGAAAGTAAAGGGAAATTGTACCATCTCTTGTTCCAGCTGCTGTGACCAAGTTTGCGTAGACTCTGAAAAACTTCCTACAGTATAAGCTCACCTCATGCTGCATGCTTTTCCATGGGGCACCCCACAAGGTTCCATGGGGTTTCCTTGTGGATGCTACCTCTGGATCTCACTCTGTGCCCACACATATACAACCTGGATAGAGAATTAATGCCTCCTTTCTCTCTATCATGGATGGTTCTGAGATACAGTTCATGTGACTTGGGGTATGGAGAGGTTGAGGGTGGTCCTATGGGATAGAGAACGAGTCACTTCTAGTGGGGCCACCTTGATACCACAACTTCATCTTGCCTCCCCATCCTTTTTATTTGTTTTATTCCCTTTGTCTTATCAGTCCTGTAGTGGGCCACCTTGATACCACAGCTTCATCTTGCCTCCCTGTCCTTATTATTTGTTTTATTCCATTTGTCTATCAGTCCTCTCCTTCTCTCTAAGATTGCACTACCTGATGCAGTAGTAGTACATAAACCCTCTTGCTTGGGTCTGCTGTCTTGGGGACCCAGGCAAAGATGTGCAGTGTTTAACACTCCTCTATAATCCCTTAACTTTCACACTATCACATTTTCATTCATTCATTCCAATTCATTCATTCGTTTACACCTTATTGAGACTTTCCCTGTGTGAGACATTGTGTACAGGTAGACAAAAACCTCCCTCGATCTTATAGAGGTTATTATATTTGGGGGAGCAGAAATAACTAAATAAAACCAATTCAGCTGAATTATAAGTGCTTCTAACAAAATGCAACAGGGAGAGGGCAAAGAGTAGGCCACGTGAGGCCTGGCATTGGGATGGTTACCACGTACACTCTGAGGAGGTGACATTTGAACTGATAAGGGGTCAGCAAGAAGAAATAAGCTGAGAGAATATCGATCTATTCACAGGAAAGAGGAAGTGCAAGAGCCCTCATTTTCCGTTTCGCACTAGAACTGCATTCCTATGGGAAGATCAAAAATGAAAATACTTAAGTGCTTTTTGCAGATTTGGAAAAGGCTGAAAGAAGCTTTATTAAAATGTGAGCAATATACCTCAATTCTTCAGATTGTGCCACCTTTCTTCCAACCTCCATGCATTTGCACAGATTGTTTCTTTGACCTGGAATGCCCTCTCTGACTTACCAAGCTGGCAGATTTCTATCCTTAGCTCAGATCTCATGTAAAGCAGCTCTCCTCCCCCAGGGACATTTTAAGTGCTTTTTCTATTGTTGGTGTGCTGTGCTTTGAGCACAGTATTCACTTACAATAGTCATGTCAGTGTACATCTTAGAATTGTTCACCTGCATCTCTCCTCCTTGGACTGGGAGCACTCTGAGGGCAGGATTGTGTTTGTTTACTTTGTATTCTCAGCAAAGTGCTTATAGGGATTTAAATCTATTTATTGATGAGTTGGATGGATGAATGGGTGAGTACATGGGAGAAAGAAGAAAAATGCTACATGAATTAAAATAAATACATGAAAGAGCCAGTGAATAAGTGACAGTGACCTGACCTTAAGACGTTGTCCTGTTTGTGGGTGAGACAGGAGTATAACCATTCACAGAGTACTGTGATGAATGCTTAGAGATTCTCAGTGCATAAATAACAGTGGCAGTCAGCAAGTTCTGCTCATAAATGCGTATTGTTTCAGCTACTTCATGCTTATTTATTTAGTTTTTAAGAAATTCATTTAGGTACCAAACATAAAAAAAACCCAGACTTGCAGCTTTCCAGATTTGGGGCCAGACATATGCCTGTAATCTCAGCACTTTGAGGGGCCGAGGTGTGTGGATTGCTTGAGGCTAGGAGTTTGAGAGCAGTCTGGGCAACATGGTGAAACCCCATCTCTACTAAAAATACTAAAATTAGCTGGGTGTGGTGGCACATGCCTGTAGTCCCATCTCTTTGGGAGGCTGAGGCATGAGAATTGCTTGAACCTGGGATGTGGAATTTGTAGCAAGCTGAGATTACGCCACTGTGCTCCAGCCCAGGCAACAGAGTGAGACTTCACTTCATCTCAGAACAAACCCAAAAAACAGATTTGGCAGTGCTGAACCCTTCTCCTGCATGGATCTGGGTAGAAAAATCTACTGGAAAGTAGAAAATTATTAGAATAACTGTATTAAAATATGTTGAATTCTTCTTGTCATGACTGTTTTGACATTTGTTTGTACTAGTTAAGGGAAAATGAAACTTCAGGTTGACAGCCTTTACCTTCCTTGTGCTGTAATTAATTTGCTGTATTCTGTTTGTGCAGGAAATCCAGCTTTTGAAGGCCCAGAAAGAGAACTGGGGGTGCAAGTGGCAAGGAAAGGTTGATTTGTGGTGACCTGGCATACTGTATTCCATCTTTAAGTCCTCACCACAAATAGTGCTTTATCCAGGTTCTTGTTACCTGGAAATGTGTGTTCATTCGGGGTATCTAGATCAGGCAGGACTTCAAGGAAGGGGATGGATAGTGCACTTAATCTTCATCTTCACATTAGGATAGCTGCTCTTTATCTTCTCCTTCTGGAAGCTGCATTAAGGTGGGAGAGGACCCTCTGGAGTTCATCCAGAACCCTCTGGGACACCTGTGTCCCTTCTGTTTGTCAGTGTATCGGCCATGGATCCTGCATGAAACAGGTGGCACATTTAAATGGGGGTAATCCGAGAAGAGTGGACAAGTGCAGGGAAACCACATGGGTAGTGCAAGATGCTTGGCTATCTAAAGTGGGGCTGGTACTCTCTATGGGCGTAAGGAACAAGGAGGGTGGCTATGAGCAGGCCCTGGAGAGATAGTTTTGTGAAGGTGCTTACCTTTGTGACCTTTGGTGGAGAGCTGCAGCCATCCCACACTTTTCTCCTAGTCCACTGATACCCCTCTATGTCCTCCATTAGCTGAACCTGGCTGAAGGCCAGAGGCAGGAGGGCCCTCTGGTGTGCTCCACACCCATCAGCATCCTGGCTCAGAAGGCAGGGTGGAGAAGGTTAGAGATTGAATTTGAAGAGCTCATGGAAGATGTCTGGGACATCTGGGCATTCTTTCTGTGTGGTTGGTTCTTGTGGTCAGATATTTGTGGAGCAGTGAGGTGGTGGTGGTAGTGGCTGTGCTTTGGAGTCAGTGAGTCTGGGACTGGATCACATCTGCCCCACTCACTAACTGAGTAACCCTCAGCTCTAAGGTCAGCAGGCACCTATTTCTTTGCCGTCTGGTGGGGACAAGGGCAATGCCTATCTCAAAAAGCTTTGGGAAGATCAAAAATGAAAATACTTAAGTGCTTTTTGCAGATTTGGAAAAGGCTGAAAGAAGCTTTATTAAAATGTGAGCAATATACCTCAATAAAGTTGTTTGCCTATATAAAACAGATATAAGTGTGTTGTGATTTCACAACAAATGTTGATTTTTTTCTTCATTTTATTTTTATGTATTCCAGATTTTCTGTCATCAGAAAAACAGACATCCATAAGTGCTGTTTAGAAATATGTTAGTACTGCCTTCAAATTATTACTGTTGGCTAATACTGTCTTCTCTGGGTTAGTGAGGTATGTGAATTCACAGCTGCAGCATAGCTGACTTGACTGTGGACAGACTAGAGTGAACATGTATGTCATTTCTTACAATGTACCCATGGGTTCAGGTCTAGTGTCCCATCCCCAGGAAGCCTTTGGTCCTTCAGATGCTTCTCCTCTGAGCTCCTGCAGCTCCTGGGCTGCCCCTAGCAGTTATCACACTGTTTTGCAGTCACCTCCTCCACTAGACTGTGGTCTCCTCTAGGTCCAGGACTGCATTTTATTCATCTCCAGGTCACCAGCTTTGTTTTGTCTCTAGCATTGTCTTGTAAATGCTGCCTTTATTCATGTTGCCCAGCTCTTACTACATGGCTGCAGGGAGTTCTCAAGCTCACATACCGTAGGTTCTATAACAGAGAGCAACTGACTGTGCTTTCACCTTTCTCCTTTCAAAGCCCTGGGAAAGAATTCTGATTAGTTTCATTTGGGTCAAGTCTACGTACATCCCTTATTGAACCAACTATACCCATGGGGAGGTATATTACAGTGATCTCAGCTTTGGTCAAGTGCTCATTCCCAGGGGAATCTGTTGAGTGGCCAGTAGGGTAGGGTCTGTACAACCATGACAGGTCTTATTTAAATCAATTAGTTACAGTGGAGAAGAGAATGAATCAGGAATGCTTTCAGCTGCAGTGACAATGCAAAAAAGCTTTTATTTAAATCAGTTGCAGTGTGCAAGGGAGCAAAAATTGGTTCTTGGGGGATGAAAAAATCTTAACTATTACAATCATTTGTGGCCTTCTAAAGCCCATCCTTATGTAACAGCATAAATAGATACACAATCTGTCTGTGGTATTGAAATTTCACAGTGGCAGGGAAAAGGAAAAGACTGTCTGGAAAGGGGTCTTTAGTGGGGGCGATAATGAAAAAAAGTTTGAGATTGATTTATAATGACAGTAATCATACTAACTTATTAACAGTTATGCACCAGGAACTGTTATGAATGCCTTACATATACTATATTAAATCATTTCACCATATATCCATTTTACAGTGGCTAAAACACAAATAGTCTTGATTTCCCACTCTCACACCCCTAAATTACAAGTACAAAGATGATTTGCCCATGTCACATTCAGCATATCTTTAATTCGCTGGACTTTTCCCTCAAGCTAGCTGCATCATGGTTGTAGGATAGTTGCTGCATCTCTAGACATTACATTCTCCTTTGATGCTGGAAGAATTGGTGAGAAGAGCATGTTGGGATTTTTTGTTTTGTTTTTTAAATGAGACAAGCAAAACCTTTCCCGGTTACCTTCTCTTCCTACTAGGTTTTATTGGCTGGAATTAAGTCCCATGGCCACTCTTAGCAACAAGAAGCAGGGAAAGTAGAAAACAAGATTATCATAGTTGGCTTAAACCTGCCTATTCTAATATGATAGTTATTAACTATATGGCTATTTAAAGTTTTTTGGAGAGATATAATTCATATACCCTAAAATTCACTATTTTATGTATACAGTTTAGTATTTCTAGTATATTCACAGGATTATGCAACCATACC
The DNA here is from genome assembly GCF_007565055.1 of Rhinopithecus roxellana. Lineage (NCBI taxonomy): Eukaryota > Metazoa > Chordata > Mammalia > Primates > Cercopithecidae > Rhinopithecus > Rhinopithecus roxellana. Next base: position 49,467,990 of record NC_044560.1, on the reverse strand, counting down.
CCAGTATCCGATTCCAAAACATTTTCTTCACCCTCGAAAGAAATCTCATATCCATTGCAGTAGCTGCTCATATCCCTCTACACCTAGCCATTGGCAACCACTAGCTTACTTTCTTTCTCTGTGGATTTTTCTGGACATTTTTTTGGCTTCTTTCACTTGGCATAATTTTTTCAGGGTTCATCTGTGTTGTAGTATGTACCAGTAATTTTTTATCGTTCCTGTTTTAACTGATAATACTCTGTTGCATGGATGTGTCCTATTTTGTTTATCCATTCATCTGTTGATGGACATTTAGGTTGTTTCCTTTTTAGTTACTGTGACTAATGGTGCTGTGAACATTGATTGATGTACCAGTTTTTATATCAACATAGTTTTGATTTTTCTTTGAATTCTCTTGAGCCTGTTAGAAGGAGTGGAATTGTTGTGTTTTATGGTAACACTGTGTTTAACCCTTTGAGGAAATGTCAAACTGTTTTCCAAAGTGGCTGCGCGTTTTGTACATCCTGGTAGGAACGCGTAAGGATTCCAGTTTCTCCACATCCTTGCCAGCGCTTGTTATTTTTGTTTGTTTGTTTGTTTTTGTTATGGCCATCTTAGTAGGTGTGAAGTTGTATCCCATTGTGGTTTCGGTTTGCTTTTATATAACGACTACTAATGTTGAGAATATTTAATGTGTCTATTTTCCATTTGTGTATATTCTTTGCAGAAATGTCTGTTCAGATCATTTGCCCATTGTAAAATTGGATTGTCTTTTTATTATGGAATTATAATGGGTACTTAAGTTTAAATTAATTAACATTAAGTAAAATAGAAGTTCCTCAGTCGTACTGGCCACATTTCAAGTGCTCAGTTGCTGTGTGTGGATAGTGGCTATGTTATTGGACAGTTTCAGATAAAGATAATTTCCATGATTGCAGAAACTTCTGTTGGACAGCACTGGTGAACCACCATGATTAATCACTTATAACTGGGCATATGACTTCTCTAAATAAAATTGAGGTTTTGTTAAGCTAAGGAAGGATCTATACTCCTGAAAGACTAACGTGTCCTGGTCCCAGAAAAGGAGGCTATGCAGACTCAGTGTATATCTCCTACAGATGCATCAGACTTTACCAAGAGAAGAACTGGGGCAGGCGGTGAGTGGGAGGGCAAAATTTGAGACCAGGATTTGGCAGATGTTTTTTGCAAAGGGTCAGATAGTAAATATTTTGGCTTTGCTGACTATATGATATCTGTTTCAGCTATTGAACTTAACCAAAAGGTGTCTGAGACAGGCCTCAATCGATTTAGAGAGATTTATTTTGTCAAGGTTGTGGAAGCACCTGAGAAAATAAACACAAGTTATGTTAGGATCCGTGACTGGTGTTTTGTCCAAAGAGGGTTGTGACGACTTCAGGATTTAAAAGGGAAAGAGTGAGCAGGAAGGGAAGGAGGACAGAAAAAAAAAGAAAAAAAGTGTGAGGGGCATAGGCGATGACGCAAGTGGTTACATTCTTGTGAGGCTTTGATTAGTGCTCACTGAATCCACAGTTTATATGTGAAAAGAGGAGTGGGGGAAAGTCAGTTATGCTCAGTAACTCTACATTTTACATAAGATAACGGAAGCATGTGAAGTTACAGCAACCCATTTGAGAACAAAAGGATGGCAAAAAAGCAGAAAAAATAGCTTTTTTTTTGTTTATTTTTTTTTTGGCATGACTCAGTTCCCAAGCTTAACTTTTCTCTTTAACATAGTGAGTTTGGGGTTCAAAGATTTTATTTTCCTTTCACACAACTTTGTCCTTGTAGTGAAAAAGGAGCCCAAGACTGGCCATAAATGAATGGACATGGCTGTGTTCTAATGGAACTTTATTTACAAAAAGTGGCCGCAGGTACATTTGGGCTACAGGCCAGGGTTTCTTAGGGACAATACATAGAAAAGTATGGAAGCCGAAAGGGGCCTGGCATACGGAAATAAAGGGGATGGTAAGATGTTTGGTATGTCTGGAAATTGGCTGTAGGGGCTATGGCTGTAGAGAAGGCTAGGAAGAGAGACTGGAACCAGATTATAAAGGGTCTGCAATGCATATCAAGGTTGTTTTGTTCTGGTTGTTGGTGGTTGTGGTGCTAGTGGCAGTGGTGGTTTTCAAAATCCTCTAAGTGGCAAGAAGCCATCAAATATTTTTATGTAGGGCATTATATGATTATGGCTTTTTAGACAACCCTCTGGCAGCATTGTGAAAAGAATATTGGAGGAAATGAGGCTAGAGGTAAAAAAGACCAGTTAAGCTATTGAGGAGCCTGAATAAAAGCAGTTCTATAACGTAATTCTGTTAATAAATTTACCTGTCTCCTAATCATGATGGATAATAGGCTGTTTACAGTATACCAATGACTGTGATACAAGTTATGGCTTTGTATTTTGTATTAAAATAAAGATCTAGTAATTATCTTGCTAATTGCTTCAGTAGAGATGTGGACCACCATGCTGATAATTCTTATCCTGACTAACCTACTCACTATGAGCTGGGTAAAAAGCAGTATTGATTTAAATGAGTTATGAAGAGTGGGGCTTGGATATGCTCTTTTTATATGCCAGGGGAATCACCCTGGAAACCTAGAGAACTAGCACCAAGTATTCATCTGAGAACATCTGTGACTCTCAGAAAGTTATGAGATTGGAGTTGAACGGGTACTTGTTGTGGCCTTGGAAGGGTTGACTTCTAAATGGGGCAGTAAACTTATTCTTCGTGGCTCAGTTCTAAAAGGCCCTAAGAGGAGAAAAGGATTCTTGATGAACTACTAATTGATGATTTTAGGTCCAGAGTTAAGCATAATATGGAGGTTTGCCTGAGAGTGTCTGCCGTCAGTGAAGATGAATTATCTATGTGGGCTTAGAAAATCACACATGCAAATTTTGTGTCAATGGATTTTTTCAACACGGTAATCCTAGCCTTTGAGTACACAGCGTATTTTCAAAGCCAGTTTTGCAAATAAGAACTCTACTGTAAATGCTGCTAAGCTGTTGATAAGTTGGCTTTTCCATTTGTAAGCCTATTAGTTCAGAATCTTCTGAAATTTAATTCAAAATGAGATAATGTGTAGTGATTTGACAGTTTTCATTCTGTGACTATGCTCTTCAAGAAAGCATCTTGGCTCGTTCACTAGTTGAATCCTCACCAGTTCCTGAAATTATGAAATGTAAATTTGTTATAAGCAGCAGCTTTGGGCCCTTCACAAGGCAGAATTGTACCTTACCCCTGAGTGGAAATAAATGAACATCTCGTGTGTGTAGCTTCTCTCTCTCTGCACATCCTGACTCCAAATGCCGTGGAGCACCAGAAAATGTCTCCTGAATTTGATTTTGGGTGGCTGGATCTATGTCCAGAGGGAAGTAGGAATATTTCCAATGGTTGGACAGACAGAGGTGATAACATTAGAAAAAACTGACCTTTTGACAAGGCCCACGTTAGCGAAGTCATGATTTCCAGGGAGGTGGGTCTGTACTTCCCAGGTGTTGTGAAAGCAGGACTCTATTACCTTGCCAGCAGTACCCAAAAGGCAGAGGCTGTATTTGTCCTTGGATCTCAGTCTTTGACATTGTGTTGGGGAGGTGTGATGAGAGGCATGAGGGAACCTCATCCATTTTGTGAGTCCAGTGTACTTAAAGAGTAGAGACTGACTCCAGGGCATTTGGAGTTCACAGAATTTGTCAAATTATTTTTCAAGCTTGTAGGGTTCAAGACTTCCCCAAATGTGTTTTTCCAAGTGCTTGTACCCTGGTGTCAATTAAGGGAAATGTACTCCATATGTTTCTAATTCTTCTACCCTGAAATGATCAAAATATTATATTTCTGAAATCTCTGAAGTCTAGAAAGATCCTTTTGAATTTTTTTTTCTCTTTGATGACGCTAACAGAAATGGGTGATCCCAGTAATCACAAAGAGGCTCAAATTCATCCCCAAATGCCCAGCCACCAAGAAGCTTTGGACATAAATATTTTTGGGAGGTATTTTTGCCCATTGCTGTTTTAGGACATGTTTCTGATAATGCTTTACACTTACCAGAAAAACTGTTTTTGAAAAATCCAGTGTTGTCTTACAATCATTAATTTAAAAAAAAAAGTTTCCCAAGTCTTTTCTTAGAGCGAGGAGATCTCTTTCTGATGAAGAATACACTCTGGCATAAAAAGCCACTGAGGTGGACCAGTTTATTTGATTAACAAAAGTTACAAAGGGGAAAAGAAGAGTGTTAGAGAGGATACCTGTAACAAAAAGAGACAGGAGGCACATGGAGCACTCATGGTGTGTCACTCTTATTTGAACCCCTCATTCAAAAAACAACTGTTAAGAAAAGTAAAATGTAGGAGGCATATCAATACAGAATGACTATATGATGTTATTAAGGAATTATTCTTTTTAATTATGATATTACCTCCTTTTATAGATACATGCTGAAATATTTACAGAAAAATTAACAAAAAGCCTGGAATTTGTTTAAAAAGAATCAGGGTGTGGTATAGTTAAAACTCTTCCCTCCCTCCCTCTGTCTCTCTTTCCTTCCCTCACTCACTTTTCCTTCTTTCTTTCCCTCCCCTCCTCATTCCCCTCCTTTCTCCCCAGCTTGTCTTCCCTTCTCTTCTCTTTTTCTGGCCTTCATTTGGGCTGACAAGAAGAGGATGCATGTTTTATGTCAGGTTGGCAGGTATACTTGAGATATATTGTCTTGGCAATACAAAGGCCTGGCACTTCCTAGGGACCCAGATGGGTATTTTAGATGTTTAGGGCATGCCTTGACCTCTGAGTAGCCTTCCTGGACTGAGGTCACACTTGACTAGACTACCACCCCACAGTCAGCCACTGTGGTCTGTTTTTAAAAAACGTTGCCACGATGAGAATGTGAAGGATTTGGGTTGAAGTTAAGGACACTTCCTTTTATTATTAGTCTGGATTTTTAAAGGAGATACTGGGATCCCACCTTTACTTTGTTACTATGATTTGGAGTCAGCTCTTGGCTTTGAGAGTGTGCTGTGATATTGGTCTGATTTAATCATTGCCTGTGTAGAAAAAGAGATTGGATCACTGGATCCCAAACTAGCCTCAGAAAGTAAGTCATTGATGGCAAGAATCACCTGGAGAGATTTTAATTCTTAAAAAATGTAGTGATGATACTTGGATAACCCTCTGGGAATTCTGATTCAGTGGTTCTGGGTAGAAATAGAATCCAAATATCTGTAATTGTGTCAGGTTTCTACATGATTCTTATGTGCCAATAGTTTGGTGATTTACCAGGTTCAATGCCTTTTAATAGATTCAGTTGCTCAGGAGCAGATTGAGGTTGTATTTCCGTAGAGTCCTACCTTGTAAAAAATGGATGTGGCGAGTTTTTTTGTTGGTGCTATTGTTTTTAATTGTTATTTAAGATGACTTGCTGGGCTGGGCGCAGTGATTCACGCCAGTAGTCCCATCTTCTTTGGGAGGCCGAGTCGGGTGGATTGCTTGAGTCCAGGAGTTTGAGACCATCCTGGGCAACATGGAGAAACCAATCTCTACTAAAAAACTGGAAAATTAGCCAGGTGACGTGGCCTGTGCCTTTAGTCCCAGCTACTGAGGAGGCTGAGGTAGGAGGACTGCTTGAGCCCAGGAGGTTGAGGCTGCAGTGAGCTGTGATCATGGGCTGCACTCTGATTTGGGTGACAGTGAGACCCTGTCTCAAAAAACAAACGAACAAACAAACAAAAAATGATTACTTACTTATGAATAAGACCTTCCATATAGCAGTTATTATATAAGCAGTAGGTAAATGTTAATAAATGGCAAATACTAAAAGAAAAGACAGGAAAAGGAAAGGCAACTGATATTTATTGAATACCTACTATTACAGTAAACTTGACTCACAATTTATATGTTCTTCTTTAGTTTTAGCCTTGGCATGCAATGATTATTATCCAATTTTGTATTCAATAAAATTAAAGCCCAGAGAAGTTTAGTGTTTTTCCTAAAGTCACATAGTAAACACGTGGCAGCAGGGGTGTTTGGATACTATTGTGCCAGGCAGACTTTCCGAACTATTTCTCAATTCTTTCTTGGCTCCGGAGGACTGTGTAGCAGGAGGGGAAATCTGTTTAGAGATCAGGAAACTGCACTGATTGGGCAGGCTGCCAGAGCTTCCTTGACTGGATTGTACCGGCAAGTTTGTTTTTCTCTGTCCAATACTGGGTAAAGGTTCCACCAAAAGCCTTTGTCTCTGCTCAGAACACCTGGTATGATCTCTGGGAAACTATTTGGCAAAGGAGTGTGGCAGCTGAAGCACAGAAGCCTCTCCTAGGTGGTTTGCCCATATCTGATTTTTTTTTTTCCTTTGGCACCTTGTAACAGACCTGAGAATGTTGAAATTTTGTGCCAATGTGAACACCATTCAGTATGTCAGATTTCTCTGATACTGTGAAGATCAAAATGTTGGATGCAGAGGAAAAGTCCCAGCAGTAGATTCTAGGCCCTCACTGCCACTCACCTGGTAAATTACAACAGCCTCCATGCTGGTCTTCCTACATGCAGCCTGTCCTCTGCTTTCCAGCCCACTTTTCTCAGGGGGATCCTCTTTCAAATACAGGTCTGATTATGTTCCTCCAATATTAAACCTCTTCAGTGACTCCGCAGTTCTTTAGGAAGAAAAGCTGAGTCCCTGAGCACAGCACTGAATACTCTTCCTGGTCTGTCCCTGTTTCTCTATATGCATCTCCCACTCCACCCAGCTTCAGGCAGGTCACACTACCATGGCTCACCAAAGATGCCTTGGAAGCCCAGTACTTTCATCTCTCTCTCTTTCTCCAACTGGAGTTTCCTTCCTTCTTTGACCTGCCTGGCAAACTCCTATGCATTCTTTAAATCCTACCCCTGGCCGGGTGCAGTGGCTCATGCCTATAATCCCAGCACTTTGGGAGGCTGAGGCAGGCAGATCATGAGGTCAGGAGATCAAGACCATCCTGGCTAACACGGTGAAACCCCGTCTCTACTAAAAATGCAAAAAATTATCCTGGTGTGGTGGTGGGTGCCTGTAGTCCCAGCAACTTGGGAGACTGAGGCAGGAGAATGGCGTGAACCTGGGAGGCGGAGCTTGCAGTGAGCTGAGATTGCGCCACTGCGCTCCAACGTGGGCAACAGTGCGAGACTCCATCTCAAAAAAATAAAAAAATAAAAAATAAACAAATCCTACACTTTCATGAAGCCTTTCAGCAGTTTCTTTCTTTGCACAACTCTACCATCTTGTCTCACGTGTTCACAGACATCTGCCTACCTCCCTCTCTAGGCTATGGTGCCCTCCAAGGGGAGGCAAGATGTTGTTTTCAAATCATTCACAGTACTTACTACGTAGGACACTCACAGCCAGTATGCAGTAACTGAAGGACTTAAATGAATAGGCAAATAAAGATGATTACCATGATAGGCCAAGATCTGAAAAGATGCTAATAATCAATGTATGAAGATATGTGAGGAACTTGCGTGTCTTCAGTACCATTCTAAATGCCATAGCAAATACAGGTGCCGCCAGAGTGCTTGCACATGGCAGCTTCACAGCCCATTTGAGAAGTAGAATTGATACATATAAAGAATAAGACCAGGCACGGTGGCTCACACCTGTAATCCCAGAACTTTGGGAGGCCGAGGCAGGCGAATCACGAGGTCAAGAGGTTGAAACTGTCCTGCTCAACATGGTGAAACCCCATCTCTACTAAAAATACAAAAATTACCTGGACGTGGTGGCGCGCACCTGTAATCCCAGCTACTCGGGAAGCTGAGGCAGGAAAATCTCTTGAACCTGGGAGGCGGAGGTTACAGTGAGCTGAGATTGCGCCATTGCACTCTAGTGTGGCGACAGAACGAGACTCCATCTCTTAAAAAAACAAACAAAAAAGAAAACCAAGAGAATATGCAATTGAGTTCCAGCTTGTTTCGTGCTGGCAATACTTTATTTTTTCATGTGTTGATTATTGTTCTCCCCCTTGCACTGTGAGCTCCCTGAGGACAGGGACTTTGTCTTGACGATTACGTTTTCACACCTGGCATACAGTAAGTGTTCAAGATATGTTTGTTCAATGAATAAATGGTTGGTAGGCACCATTCAGTGCTGTTTAGGGTCAAATGAAGGTATGATTTGTGTGGGTTGAAGTGGTGAAGGAGGGCTTCACACATAAGCCAGTTGTGAAGGATGCAGGCATTGAAGAAGCAGTAAAAGTGGTTGTGAGCTTTACTCTTCAGAGAGTCACAATTTCAGAAAGGCTCTTGCTCTATTGAAAAGAACATAGGTTTTAGACCAAAGACATCTAGAATCAAATTTGGACTCTTTCCCTTATCTGCTATGTGATCTTGAGATCTCTGAGTTTCAGTTTCCTTGCCCATAAAATGAGATCAATATTACTTCCCTTAGAATACGCTTGTGAGCAATAAAAGTGATATCATATATAAAGCATGTAGTATATATTAGGCTCTCAATAAATGGTAAGTAAAAGCTGATATATAGGTATAGTGTGTCTGAAATATCTGGGAAACATGGATTATTTGGATGACATAGCAAAATTTGATTAAATTTTTGTGGTTATTACATTGGCACAGAACAATCAGAATAGATTCCAGTATTTTTGTGGCCTTTTAAATGTGTTTTGGGGATATCTATCACATTTCTGTACTTTTTTAACCTTGGAAAATTGGAAGTGGGTATTTGCCCCCAAATTGTCTGATACATAGATCTCGCCTTTACCATTATACTTGTGAAGGGAAGGCTTTTCTGGCAGTGGGAGCATAATGAGTAGGGGAGGGAAAGGGAAATGAGCTTTCTGTTTTGGTAGAAAAATTAGAGCTACTCTTTCAGTGACAAACCACATTGCCTGACTTTCCTTCTGCAGGCACTGCCTCATGCCTGTGTTCCTGTAGATATTGGAATTAGAGCTGTCATTCATGGTCATGATTCTCGCCTCTGTCTAATTCTTCTACTTCGTTACGCACCATCTCTCCTTCTCCTACTGTTTTCCAGCCACCTCTGCTTCTTTTGATTTCCTTGAACATGTCATGTTCTTTTCTGACTTAGGTTATTTGAATATAATGTTCGCTTTGACTGACATTCTTTTCCTCTGGCTCTTTTCATTTTTCAGAAAATCAGCTGACTCCTTATCCTGTGGTGGTATTGGAGCCAAGCAATGGAATTGGTTTTTCAGTGTTTATTCCACATAATTCCAAGGAATGTGATTTTTAAGAGTGTTTACAGTTCGTAATTTTTAAAATTTTTGAAATTGAATGAGTTTCAAATATGAAAATTTAGGAACGTGATACCAAACTTTTCTCTGGGCACCACTGGGGTACTGCATTTGAAATCAATTCCCTCTGTCTTGGATTACCCTTAGAGCTCCTATCTCCTGCATGGAGGAGGGTGAAGGGCATTTATCACGTCTACCTCCCAACCCATTCTACCTGAGCTTCCAGCACCACACCACCTCTGGGCAGTTCTGCTTTTAGTCAGCAGCTCCCAGTTCCCATAATTTTGACTTCTCTCCTTTCTAGTCCAGAAGAAATGGCTCTTCTGGGGTTGAATTCCTCCCTTTCCCCAGCAGAAATGTGTTGGGGCAGAGGAATTGCGGAGCTCCATGCCATAGAGCGTCCTGGAAGCCTTGTCATTAGGGTATCCAGGGTGGGAAGGGGAGTCAGGGGAGGGGAAGGAGGAAGGAATTGAGTTGGGAAGAGTCAAGGAGGATAAGTGAAGTTGCTGACTGATGTCTGGAATAACAATATTTCACCCTCAAAAATACCAGTAATTCAGGACTGAAAAATAAATTTCATAATATGTTTTAATTTCAAAAAGTGATAGTGTATTTGTCATTCTTATCCAACCTGGTCTCACCTCAGAAGTTCCCCCATTGGAGAGGCCATCCCTGAATTTCTAACTCACAGGCCTCCCCTACATTAATATCTTTATGTCCTCCTGGCACTTGTTTACTTTTTTACTTGTTTACTTTTGCTTTTGTTTACTTGTTTACTTTTGCTCCAAAAGTCAGGGACCTGCCTGCTTGCTCCGCAGTGCCTAGAACCTTAGTTGGTTGCAGTAAATATTTGTTGAATGGATGGATGAGATGGTTGTGGCCATCTAAGTTGCTTTGGATGAGATTAACATTGAAAACAAAACAAAACAAAAAAATCTATAGTTGCCTGCATTTCTGTCAGCCAGTCCAGGCAATGCTTATACAGCTTTGATTATTATGATCATGATTATTATTTTGTTTTGAAACCCTTTTCAGAGGCCAAGCATGTTGGAGACTTGAGGGACATAAAAATCTTTCAACTGATTGTGCCACCTGCAAACAGGATAAGCCTGACTTTCTACCTCACCCACCTCTTCCTATCACAGTTATGAATCAACAAACACACAAAAAGGGTTTTCAATTCTCCCTTTGGAAAGAGGGCACATTTATTATTCTGAGTCAGGCAAGGAAAGACTCTAGCCACAAAGACAGCTGGGAACTCAGGTCCATAGCGGGCACCCAGGACGGAGGTGAAGAGAAGGCGCCTCACTGTCTGGTGACAGCAGCTGAGGCCCTTGCTGCCTCCCTCCCCACAAAAATCCAGTTGGAACCAGTGCATGCTGGGAATCTGCCTGCCTGACAGAAACAGATGGCTTCAGGCGGCGACTGATCTCTTGGTGACACTAACTGCATAGCTACTGCTTTACTCATGACTGAACGAGACACGAGATGGCCGAGGTAAGAGTTGGTTACCTTGCCATCCCCTCTTCAGCTGAAATGACTCACATTGCTGTAGCTTAAATTTCAGTCCAGGCTCTCTGGACTGGGGGAATTTCTTTTTGCTCATGCTCCTGAGAACCAGAGTTGGCCAGGAACATCTATAGTCTCTGTCTTCAATCAAAGCATTTGAGAGATGCTTTATTTTTTCCCCCTTCCTCTGTACCTGTCACAGAAGGGGGCTTGTCTGAATTAAATGGCACATAATCTGCTGAGTGCAGCAACCCGTCTGTGCGGCCTCGAGGAAGAAGATGAGGCAATCAGAGTACCTTCCATCATTTCCTGGAAAATGTGTTGGTAGCTTGGAGAGGCAGAGTCAGAGATGGAAGTAACACTGCATGAGGAGTTACGTGGTCTATGTTCAGGGGCCCGGGTTGTCACTTACTAGATAGGGGACCTTTAGCCAGTCACTTAACTCCAGTGACCTTCTGCTTCCTCATCTCTTATGTAGGATGGTGGGACTGGATTGAGGACAGCAGATAGATTAGCTCTCCGTCTTACTGATTGGAAGTTGCTGTCCAGAGTACAGTATGGGGGATGGCTGGGAAGCCAAACTCAGCTAAGTGAGAAGGAGCAGTCAACTATTGATGTTTGCCAAGTGCATGATAGTGGCACATCTGCCTGCTATTATGAGACTTGATGGTCATTTCTGCCTCTGTGATTTTATGATTCCAGGTGTCCTGCAATGATTCCAGAGGGATCATGAAATATTTTCTAGTCTTAATAATTACTTAGGGATTGATTAACAATGGTCAGGAACATACAACCAGACTTTTGTTGAGAGTTTACCATGTTTATATTATATCACTTAACCCCCATCCTTATGGATGGGGAAACTCAGGCTCATAGTGATTAAATGACTTGCCCAAGGTGACTCAGCTAATAGGTGATGGAGCTGGAATTCATACTGGGGTCTGTCTGCCTCCAGAACCCAAGCGCTGAACTGCCACCCTATACTACTTCCCAGTTGGAAAATATCTCAGTACGATAATTAGATGCCAGTGTGTATGGCTTTGCCTATAAGTACACAGAAATCAGAAAGGTGATTGAGAGATTCAAGTGTGTATGGCTTTGCCTATAAGTATGCAGAAATCAGAAAGGTGATTGAGAGATTCATTAACACCTACTTGCCCAGTTCTTTTGAGCATATCTTATTTGAGAAAGGTGCACATGACCTTGGGGTGGTTTGTCCAGCTCTCTCAGTCTCAGTTATCTTATTTGAGAAATGGGGTCATAGCTTTTAAAAGTTTAAATGAAATAATCCAAATAAAGCATCCTATAGTGCCCCAGATGTCAGTAGCATTCAGTACATGTTCATACTATGTTGCCCCAAGGTCATGTGGCTGGGAATTGAGCTGAGGACTGCTCACCTCCGAAGTCTATGGTGGCACCTTTTGGTTTTGGTACAAGTGAGTCCCGAGTGGACTACATGGCAGCATCAGAGGTGCTTTTGAATGCGAAAGGTGGCATGAGGATCCCTCTCACTTATGTCTGTTCTGTTGTCCAGAACTTGGTGAAAATCCTGGCCCTTACCCACTAGAGTGAAAAAGGAGGAAACCTTACCATTCTTTCTGTGCACCTTTCTCTGGCTAGGGCTTTCTCTGGTCTAGGCTTGCTCAGCAAATATGACAAGTAGCAGGCCACTCATTGTGACCACGCCCATGTGACAGATAGCTTTCTTCACTTTCGTGGCAACTGAAGTACAAGACAGTCACATGTATGACTGCACTGAATGTAAAAGATTGAAGAGAAGTGATATGCCAAATAGATAACTGGGAGCTGATGTTCAGCAAAGTAAATCTCTTGGTGGCCCTAGTAAAGTTAATTTCAATCATTCTGTTTTTTTTTTTTTCCTATCTTAGAAACGTAGAGGTTAAAAAATAATAAATATACATGAGGAGATTTAAAGTGCATGTGGAAACAGATCTTCAGAGGACAAGTGGGATATTTCTTTATAGAAAGAGTTTTCCCTCTTGATTTTTTTCCTTGGGTAAGTTTCTTTCAAATCAACTCAATTCATTTGGTGCTATTGCTTTTCTTTTGTGAAAACTATTCTGGGGATTTGATCAAAACCAACATGAAAATACAACCCTCAAATGGCAAATATCAGGGAATCTGAAATTTGCATTTTCTAGGCTAAAGTAATTTACTGGCTAAGTTTGCTGTCTCCCCACTCCCCCAACACACATACAACTCTTAAGTCTCATTCCCCTCTAGGCTCCCTGTCTCTCAGTTTATTTCCAGCATGCATGCATATGCATCCTTGCATACACAGGTGTGCACATATGCATGTATACACACACACAGACACACGACTCACACGTGACACACACATTTTACGCTGTGCTAATAAATAGGCCAGTATTGGCTAGGCTGGGCCTCAGGACTGTCTGGTTTAAATCTAAGCTGCCTGGGAGATCTGGAGTAATAAGTGAGTGACAACAGGTGCAGATTTCGTTACACCCTTCTGAACTCAGCCCATAGTTCTTTCTTTGATTCTTTTCGCCCAACACCCTTGCTTCAATTGTGTCCAATAAATTTTATAGCTACATGATCCTGTTTCAGAGCTGAAGGGAGATTTTTCCTTCCACTTGGCTAAATGGTGCCTAAGTCAAAACACCACTTCCTGCCCCCTCCTCACACTTTAAGAAGTAATAAGGAATAAACCCCAGGCCATAGCTGTTGCTGGGTCCTGTATCTTCAGTTTTGCATGTGAAGAGCTAATTTTCTGGTCCCATTTTAGAAAAGCCAAGAATTAACTTGCAGAGAATTAGCCATAATTGGGGAGAAAATAATTACTTGGCTTTTTCTGCCCTGTGATAACTGGAGCCACTGGCAAATCTTTCACAGCGGTGTCAACGCCTACTTCTATTTAAAACAAAGTATTGCACCAGGGACCTTGAAAGCTACATCTGAATGTTCTCTGTAGTACATTTTGGTCCAAACCACCCTGAATGTTGGACTTGGATTCATTTCATGTCTGTTTTTGGTGCAAAATCCCAGTGCAGGGAGACATTTCATATTACAGTGGAAGACATGAATGGCTTTTGCAGGTGTCATGTATGCTCATGGGCCCAGCATGCATACTTAAGGTTGGGTCCGATCAGGAATTTTTTTAGGAGCAGTCTGTGGTCTAAGCTGAGAATTGTTTCTTATAAGGGCCCATTTTCTTCTAGCATTTTTCTATTTTGAGACTTTGCCCAGCTGTCTCCATTCTCTAGAATGTAGACTTAATAAAAAATCTCTTGATTCACAATAAACATGGAAAGGAGATGGTACACTTTTTCCATTTGCTAGTAGAGGTTTGCCTGAATACAGTTGGTCATATATCTCAGTGCCCTCCGAGTACAACAAAATGTCATGCCCTCCCATGATTTCAGACACCACTCTGCAGTAATGACTTATGTGAATATCAGCCTTGCGTCTCACCTGAGCTCCAGCCTTAAGGGCAAGCTTTTTATTGGGTAGCCCTACCTGCTGGCCCATTGACACCCCAGGTTCAACTCATTTTCCCTAAATAAGTTTCCTTTTCTTTCTGTGTTTTCTATCATGGTAAAGGTGCTGTGATCCTGTAACTCAAACAAGAAACCTTGATGGCATACCTTCCATATCCATTACTGTTACCTAAGTGGGGGACAGTCTATGATACTGTGTCAGATATCACTGGGATCCATTGTCCTCATAACTGGGCTCCCTGGGTCCAGTCATCTTTGCCTTTCCTCCAGCTTCTCCCCCATGTCACCTACTCTTCCTACCTCTTCCTCTCCTCTCCACCCCCACTAAAACAATACTTCATACATCCCTTGTGTTATCTTTACATGTAAATCTGATATTATTTAACTATTTGAACTGTTCAGTAGCATCCCACTGCTGGCAGGAAACAAGTCCTAACTTCCTAGTATAAGGAATATAAGGTCCAGTGTGATCCAGGTGCTCCCTGACTCTCCAGTCTCACCTCCTGTCACATTACCATGGATCAATCCCCATGGATCCCTTTATTCTCTTTCAACTCTGTATTTTTGCATATGTGACTTTCTTCTGCTCGTAATGCCCTTTCTTAATTGGCCTGTACCTTCAACTCCTACACTTCTGTATTATTAGACTGTAGCACTAGATGTGGCTTAAATAAGTTAGATTATTTATCTGATAGTCCAGACATAGATGCTTTCCGTGAGATCATCCGGGAACCCAGGTAGCTTCTGCATTGTACTGTGCTTAACATGATGCCCCTTTCTGCATGATCCAAAGTGGCTTTCAACCACAGCTTCCTTCAAGGCAGCAAGATGGAGATTAGATGAACAAGGGACATACCTTCTTCCCTTTGGTGCTGTGACTAATAAGAAATGTATTTTTGGTTTCTGTTCCAGGTTCATGACAGAGAGCTCCTAAAAGTTGTAATTTCCAGAGTGATCGGGGTTCTAGGAGCATCTTTTGTTGTACTATTTAGACTTTGACTCTGGTTCCTAACAGAGCTCCTAAATCCCTTGGGATTTCCCAAGTGATAGAGCATCTTTTGCTTTAACGAGGCGACTCTCGGGCTCCTGAACTTCAGAATGGGAGCTTCAGAATGGGACTTGGTCACCAGAAAGACCATGTGATGATTAGCAGCTCAGAATTTTCAGCCCCCCTCCCCACACCCACCCAGTCCACCAGGAGGAGAGAGAGGCTGGAGATTGAGTTAATAAGCGATCATGCCTACGTGATGTATCATCCGTAAGAATCCCTGAAAGATGGGGTTCAGAGAACTCCCAGGTTGGTGGACGAGTTGAGGTGCCTGGAGAGGGCATGGAAGCTCCACACCCCTTCCCACTTACCTTGCCCTATGTACCTGTTCGTCTGGCTGTTCATTTATATTTGCATTCTTTGTAATAAGCCAGTAAATTTAAGTAGCGTTTTTCCCTGAGTTTTGTGAGCCATTATAGCAAATTACCAAACCTGAAAAAAGGGGGTTATGGGAACCTCCAGTATGTAGCTGATTAGTCAGAAGTATGGAAGGCCTACACTTTTGATTGGCATCTAAAGTGGGAGCAGTCTTGGACTGAAGCCTTAACCTCTGGGATCCGCCCTTACTCCAGGTAGTTAGTTTAGAATTGAATCGTGGGACACCCAGTTGGTTTCTGAAGAGTTAGAGTATTGGTTAGTGTGGGAAAATTCCTCACACATGTGGTGTACAAATTATTGTGGGTATGCAGAAAAATGTTCTTTCCCTTTGGTGGCAGTTTCCAGAGTTTGTAAATATCTCTGCTTCCCAATCTTTTGTGCCTCCTGTCTGTCCGGTGCTCCACATCTGTAGTAATGGCAGCAGCAGCAGCAATTCTGGTAGTAGTCATGGCGGTGCTTCTCTCGTAGAAGCTGTAGTAGTAGTAGGAAGAAGAGGTGTAGGCATAGTATCAGTATCATAATTTCTCATTCCTAGTTTCAGAAGAGATTGAAAGGCTAAGTAACATGCCTGAGGTCACATAGTTAATAAGTAAATGGCAAAGCTATTGTTCTGACTGAGAGCTCTCTCACTTCAGAGCTCACCACTAGACTGTGGGTAGCTTTCAATCCAATCACACTGAATGACAATTATTTCCTTACATGATTACCTCTCTCACAAGATTCTGAACTTCTTGAGGAAAAGGACATATTCAACTGACCTTTGTATCTGTAGAGCCTAGCTCCAAGGCTGGGCGTATCCATCAGTTTTAGACATTGAAATCAGGGTTTCTTAACCTTGGCACCATTGACATTTTGGGCCAGATAATTCTTTGTTGTAGGGCTGTCCTGTTGTGCATGACAGGATGGGTGGCACCATCCCTGACTTCTACCCACTAGTTGCCAGTAGCACATCTCACCACCCCCAGCCAGATAAACCAAAAATATCTCCCCACATTGCCAGTTATCTGCTGGGAGACAAAATGTCCCTGATTAAGAACCACTGATTTAAATTAAATGAAGGCCAAAGAGCCTCGAGTAGTATTCATATCCCAAAAGGGTATTTTCAGAATTGTTGAGGCTGCTGGATCTCTCAAGGATGATGATGTGTTTTCCAGGCCTCATGTGTCTGGAGCACAGGTTGCCTGTGGTGGTGGCTGCAATGATCTCAGTATGCCAGGCCTTCACGGGGAATACCAGAGAGGGTCCCTCTGGAGCAGCTCTCACTGGATCATGGAGACTGTCTGTCTGGCATTGTACCACCTGGCAAAATCTCTTTGCCTTAACCAAAAATATGTTTTTGTAAATTTCCTGGCAAAGCAGGGGTTGCATTCTGTTTCCTGATTTCTCTCTTTTATTTCCAGATGTGTCACTGGTGGCACATAGACACAATGAGAACTCCGCTGGAAACTCAAGTTTCTCATTCTTCACCAGCCCAGTTGTCATGATTTTCCCACCGTCTAAGCCAGTGTAGGTTACGTTACCCACGCGCTGGTCAGTGCTTGGATGTCGGTTTTACTTTCTAAATTCTAGATCTGTGGCATGCTTTAGGGAGGAAACTTGATGGGTTATTACACAAATGGAGTTAACCCTTCCCTGCTTGCAGTGTTTTTGTTAGTGACAGAAATGTGAATTCACGATCTGCCATTTATTATTTGTTTCGTTTTGGACAACGTGCTTAGCTTCTTTGATCCTTGATTTGTTTACCTTCAAAACAGAGTAACCTACTTTTCCTGTCTACCTCCATGGGGTTATTATTAAAACACAGTAAGATAATCTGTTCAAAAGGCTAAAACTCCCTATTATGATTTACTATCAGTACACCTTTTGTACCCAAGAAAACTCTACAGTATCATTGTTCATGGGCACCAAATTGTAAGTTCAGTTAAGGCAAACTTTGTGTCCTTTTCTGCCAGTTTCTAAGACCTAGAAGGTATTCAGTAAATATATGGTGAATGACAGTATGAAAAAAATTGGGAAGTCAGATTCTGTGGTTCATTATACCAGTGAGGGCTGGAGGGAGGCGAGTGAATGATTTGTGTGGCTTTGTGTCATTTGTATTTGTGACAGACATTCCAAGCATTAGCATTTTTAAGGGTTCACCTGATGTTTATTTGGGGTCACAAGTGAGTGCCTGCAGAGTCAGAACACACTTAACAGTCTGGCAGATATGCGACAAGACAGGGTGGGAAGGGACCCAAGGGAACTAGAGAGGGCATACCCAGCTGTCTTAATCCTTTTGAGCTGCTCTTAAAGAATGCCATAGACTGGGTGGCTTAGAAACAACGGAAATTATTTCTCACTGTTCTAGGGCTAGGAAGTCCAAGATCCAGGCACCAATTTATTCCGTGTCTGGTGAGGGCTCACTTCCTGGTTCACAGGTGACCATCTCCTCTGTGTCCTCAAAAGGCGGGAGGAGTAAATGAGCTTTCTGGGATCCATTTTACAAGGGCCCTACTTCTTCATGACCTAATCACCTCCCAAAGGCCCCACCTCCAAATACCATCACCTTGAGGATTAGGTTTCAACATAGGAATTTTGAGGGGGGGATACACACATCGTCTATATTGCCAACGTAAAGACATTCACAGTTATACATTTTGAAGTCTTTGCATCAGCCAAACAAAATATATCTTTGGGCCAATTTAAGTCTTCAGGCAAAAATTTACAACTCCTAATTGACAGAGTACCTAGTACAAACACTGGGACAGATGCGGGGCAGATAAAGATGAGGTGCTCAGGATCCAGCAGCAGCAATGGACAGGAAATTAATAATGAGTCAATGAGAATATCCAAGATACATGGAGAGCTTAGCCCAGCACTGTCTAGTATCCTTTACAAATGATGACTTGTATTTAATCCTCACAACAGCCCAATGTGAGTTAGTGGATATTATGAGGACACTAAGGCACAAAGAGGCTGATGTTTTGCCGGAGGCTTTGAAGCCAGTAGCTGGGGAATAATAAAATGCAACGTGTATGTCCAATGACAGAAGGAAACACAGAAGCCCCCTCTTAGATCTCACTACTTCTACTCCTGCCCCTCCAGCCCCTCCATTTGAAGATCCCTGAGGGATCTGAAAATGCAACTTTGATCATGGCACAGATCAGTCCTGAGGTTTGTGCAGTGACATCCCCATGCCATGGAGGCCCTGCACCTTCTGGACGCGCCTCTCTTGCCAGCCTTGCCCGCCCCTCATGCTCTATGCTCAGCTTCACTTGCCCAGATGGGCAAGCGCTTTGCCTCTTTGCAGCCACTCTCCCCTTTGCCTGTGTCTCCTTGTTATGCAGGGCCTTTCTTATTCCTCAGGCCTCAGCTCAATGTCACCTCCTCAGAGTGGGCCTTTGCTGCCCACCCTGCCCAAAGATGGCCCACTTTCTTCTTTACCACTTGCTTATTTCCTCCCTCACATGTGTGCATGTGTGTGTGTATGTATGTATGTATGTGTGTGTGTGTGCGTATTGTCTGATGCCCCAACTTGACTGTAAGCTCCAGGAGTGCAAAGATTTTTGTCACGTTCACTGCTGCATCCCATTGCCTGAGACAGTGGCCAACACGAAGGAGACATACGAGAAAGCAATGTGTGTGCACTGAGTGAGCGAGCACATGGGAGGAGCTGACTTCATGGGGCAGATTTAGTCAGAGAGACTGTGGCTGGCCTGGTGTCACATTGGTGAGAAGTGGCACAGTTGGGATTTGAACTGATCATGACAGCATCTTGGTTGAATCCCGTCATTGACTCCCTACCGCCCTCAGGTTGGACTCCCTGGTGTTTACCATGGACGATGAATCTTGATGTCTGACCCCTGTAGCACTTCTAGCCTCATCACCCACAATTGTCTACACATCCTCCCTTGCCTCTTTCTATTTGCATTGACTTCACCGTCCCTCAGTCACCCCACCTTCTGTCTGTCCCTGCTCTTCCTTATGTTCTCTTCCCACGGGTGACTACCCTCTGTCTGCCCTTCTGTTTCATGGGGCTGTCTCTTAATTGTCCTTGAAATTTCAACTTCAGTCCTCCTTCCCCTGCAAACTTTTTCCAAGTCCGTGGACTAGACTAGAACCCCCTCAAGTGCCCCTCATTGTATTTATCACGATTGTCACTCTATAGTTATTTTTGTGATTTACTGTCTAATTTCTGGCTTTTCTGCCCGTGGCCCCTAGAACAGCAGCATGTTCATCTCATTTTTCTTCTGCCCTGGGCTTGTTAGGTAGGAGGTGCTACATAAACGTTTGTCAAGGAAATGAATAAATTGTTGGATGAATGAATGAGAGTAAGTGAATGAAGAGTTCCTGAATTTGCTTTTATGCCACCTCCCTTCTCTGGGAAGTTTGACGCAGGATAGGATTTCCCTGGCATAGAGCAACACTTCTCTTTGGAGATCTCAGCCTGTGCCTGGAGACTGGGTAAAGTTGAATGACAAGGGTGCAGGAAGCCTTGTGTTGTCTTGTCACAACACAGGAAGGGAAAGTACTTTGGCTTTTACTGTTATAAATAGGACTAAAATTAGCTCTTTGGGGGTGATCTTTGTTTACCACTGCCTAAGGCCACTGTCCTTGGAGAAAGGTCAGGAGGTGGGTGTTTACAAGTTCTGTCCAAACTCTCCCATGACACTACACCACAGGCCCTCATTTCCCTGACTCATTGTTAATTAGAGCCGAGGTGGAACTTCAGATGCTGAGTTTGTCTTTGAAGAAGGATCCAGACCCTAGGATGTCATCCTGGAGACTTTGCTCTTCCTTATCCTTCATACGTGGTCCTCTACTGTCCTGACAGTTTCACTTCTTCCTCATGGATATTGGGATATAGAACGGGTGGCAGATTTTTATTGTTTCCTGAGGAGCCCTGTGCTTTAATTTCTATTATGTGTGAAGATGCCTGCCGTGACCACCAGATTGGGTATTCTGCTAGATTGGTGTTTGGGAGCCAGTTGTAGACAGAGTCAACCAGAATATAAAAAGTGTGGGTTCAGAGATAAACCCACTCCTGCCCTATAGTGACAGTAACAAAACTGGCCCAGTGGTAGAGCTCTCATCACAGGCCAGGCACTACGCTAAGCACACAGTGTGCACCACTTTAGACTGGCCCATTCTCTGGAAAGTTTTAAACATACACAACAGCAAAGAGTATAATGAAATTCTGTGTACCCATTACATGTAGGGGCTGAAGATGTATTTGCCTTGATACTGCTTTCAAAGCAATGGGTCTAGTGACTGCTTTGGGGGAAGAGTTAGGGAAATGCTTAACTCATGTTAACACTGATATTATAAATTGTCAGAATGCAGCTTGCTCTGGAGATTATATCTGGTTATATATATGCACATGTCAATGATTGCTGTAGTCCACTGGTAAGGGGATGTATATTTAACTTAAAATGTTCTTTTTGGAGTTTTTACATAAATGTCACTAAATACATGAATATTTCAGATCCCTTCTCAGTCTAGAGTAGTATTAGATTCAAGGGAACTACCTGTTTTGAGGGAATCTGAGCCAGTTTATAGGCTGGCAGGAAAATCAAGTAGTGATGCAAAATCCACCCTTCCCACATGGCCTCTGACCAGCCCTGGAGAGATATTGGAGTTTTAGAAGAGGCCATTTAATGAGAGATTATCCATAAAATTTGATGCAAAGATTTCAAGAGAAGTCTTTTTAGTACTTGTGTGTGTGTGTGTGTGTGTGTGTGTGTGTGTGTGTGTGTGTGTGTGTGAGTGTTTAAATGTGGCAGGCTAAAGTGAAGAAATGCGACTGCTACTGATAGTAGCTATTGTTTATTGAGGCTGTGTGTGGGTCAGTTGCTGTGCCAGGAGGTCCTTTGACTATAGTCTATTCCTCAACAAGGCTTTTAGTTCAGTGTTATTACCCCCATTGTAGATGTGAGAAAATGGAGAGTTTCAGAGAGTTGCCCAAGAGTATTCACATAACAAGTGGCAGAGCTGGAATTTCAATCTAAGCCTGTTTGCAAAGTGTTTGCCTTTTCCATCAGACTACACAACATCTTAAAACATTCTAGCTGCTTACTTGAGAGGTAAGTATCAGTTGGGAACTTACTCACTTCTTTCTTTGTTTCAATATATAACCCAGAATGCTTTACAAATTTTGCAGAATTAGCCAGTGCTCATGTTTAGGCATATCATAGATTTTTAAAAAATGGCTAATGTTCGTGTTCCTTTCCTTGTGCTTTGGAAACAATTTTCAGAGTCCAATACCTATTGTGACAACTTTCCTAAACACTCAAAGTGCCAAGTTCATCTTGTTAGCTGTTCTTCTACCAGGCAATCAAAGCTCATATTAGTTCCCTGTGGATTCATTATGGTCCCTGGGAAACCAAAAGTTTTGCCTGTGATTGGCACATATCAGTTAATTGCCTAAATTATAACTTCTGAGTATTAGGAATTCTCTTAGAAACTAATACCACAATTTAGTATGATGTATTTCAATTGAGGGGGAAAATATTTGGAAATGAATTTATCTTGACTCCGGGATAATATCTTTTGCCTCACATTTAGAAATTTACATACTGGGTCACTTGCATGACCCCAAACAACTTTCAAGTTTTCTTATTTCCTCAGTACACCTGGCTTTGTTCTGGACAAGGCCAGCCCCTGTTCCAACGCATGATTTAAATATCCACGGTTCTGCACCTTTGTGTATAATGTTTATAATGTTTACCATCTTATGAACTGTTTATATCTACTTCATAATCTACTCTCCCCTTCTATTTTTCCTTGCACTTGACAGCCCAACTGGATGTTGTCTCTTAATTCTTTGTCACTTCATGGCAGTTTGTAATTCTTTAATGTTACTTATTATATTTCAGCTACAGTGCAGTAATGGATGGGCTCATTTACTCTCCTCTAGAGTACTGAATGGGACTGTGTCTTATCTCTGTGTGCCTGATGCCTTGCATAGAATTTGCACCTCGTAGCCACTCAATAGATTTTAATTAATTGAAATTTAAAAGGGAATTTGTGTGTTTTTATTTAAACAAGACCATAAATTAGGCACAACTGTTTTCATAAATTTGAAATTCCCAGAAACATTATTCTTTAATACTGTACTTTTGTTGAGATTGAAGAGATTGGCTTTATAGTAAATGAAATGAACCACAGAATCGTTGAACCACAGTAACAACAATACTAACAAAAACACCAGAAATCATCTGTGTAATCCATTCACCTCTCGTAAAGCCAGACAGTTCCCCAGCCACCTTAAAATGATGGAACTCTCCTTTCCTTAAAGATACTTTTAAAGAAGACTGTCATCTTCTCCCGTTCCACGTCGTCATGTCTTCTAGCCCTACAAGTTAGGCAACTTTTCCTCAGATAATCGAAACCCTCCCTTACTGAAATTTATGCTCATTGCTTTCATAGAAATGAAAAGCAGCTGCTTTTAACTGAAAATATTTCTCCTCCTAAAGATGGTTATTCCATTATTCCGTATCCTTCTCTTCCATAGGCATAATTCTCCCTTCCATCTGACATTCCTTTTTGTTCTATATTTCCAAACCATTGAATACTACTCTCTCAACTTACGGTCTTTTGCCTGAAAAAACTTGGACTGGGTATGATTAGTAAGTGATCGTTGATTTTAGATGTACTGAGAAATATGTCTCACACCATTAAAACTAGTCGATCCAGCCAGGCTGGTGGGTAACTAGAATAGTGTGACCCCACGTGATATGCGGCGGTGTCTTTTAAAGCCTGCCATCAACCATTCCCATCTCAGTTTCTCCAGTTGCTTAATTTATAAGATATAATTTATTTGTTATAAACTGTTTTGCAAGGTTCAAAAAAAAAAAAAAAGGAAATGATACACAAGAGAGTTAGATTGAATTTAGGCCATGTTTTTTATTTTTTTTCCCTCATATCTGGTTTTTAAATAAGCCCTAAGAGTTCTCTCAATTAGAAAAACACATGGTAATTCTAAAGGAGATAAAAAAGGAGCATGTACACTCCAAGTGCACTTTTATCTTTTCATATTTGAGAAACCCCACAAAGCTCCTTCTTACAAATTAAAAAGGATAGCAAGCAGGCAGCTTCCTTTCGTCATGTAGTTTAGCAAGCATATTGATTTACGTTTGAGTAGGGGCCTCTGATCTCTTTTGTTTGTGGGTGGTTTTGTTTGTTTTTAATATGAACTCATTTAAAAACTAAATTTATGGACTGAGTCACAAAGGTAGAGCTCCAGTTCAACACTCACAGTAGACTTTCTGTGCAAAAATAAAATAGATATTTATGTATGTGGTAGTAGGTCAAAGAAGACATCAATGATAACTATTGATTCAGTAAATATTAAACATCTACAATGTGTCCTTCTTACTAGGAAGACTAAAATGCAGGATGTAGCATTCCTGCATCTAGTGTGCAGTGTAGTATGGGAGAGAGAAATAATTTAGCAGGTGATCATAATGTAATAAATGCTATGATAGGAAGCAATTAAGGCACAGTGGAGGGGCAAATAACACACCTTTGGATGAATTCTCAGAGGAATTGACACCAGAAGGTGATTAGGATTTACCAAGATTAAGAAAGGTGAAGATGTTTCAGGAGTGCATGACCAAGTACAGAAGTGAATGGAAGCGTGACCCATTCCAGACACTGAGTTTGTTTCAGCCAGAGAACAGGCAAACAAGGGAAAACTTCAGTATTCTATCCTAGGTTCCTCGGGATGCACACTTTAAGGACGTGTTGCGTTTTTCTCTGGTATTTGTTTATTGAAGTTCCCAGAACCTCCATAGAGCTAATTTCTGTAGCCTTTGTGCTCCCATAAAGCTTTATATATGTACCCACATTTAAAACTTTCTCACAATACTTTTTGTATTTCCTCCATTTGTCTGTTTTCCCATCTACCCTCCGAGCTAATCAAGGGAGAAGACTCAGTACTCACCTCTGTCTTTCTGTGGTGCCGTGCTGAGTGCTGGCAGAAATGTGTTTGGGAATCAGTGAATCTCTCTGTGAATGGCTAGAGCATTCTAAGTGGTTTTGCTTCTAACTGTGCAGGAGGGCACAGATTGGGCCCAGTATTATAGGTTTGCAAATTCAAGATATGAACCAAGAATTTGATTCTTAACTCAGTTTTGTGTTGACTTGAGCAAGCTGAACTGGATTGCTTATGTCATATTTCATTTAGTTTAGTTCAGATAATGGCTATCAAATTAGCTGACAACCCATCTCAGTTCCCTGTAGTGTTCTTAGTGTCTTAAAGTGGGTTTTCATTTGAACATTTCTTTTTTAGTATTTTCTTTCTCAGAAGTAGCTAAGAGATGATGATGATGATGTTGATGCTGAGGAAAACAATGGGAACAAGAACAGCTGCTTTTTATTGGGCATGTGCTATGTGAATTAACCCAGCACTTAACCTTTTAATGAATTTATGAGTTAATTACTACTATTACCCTTCTTAAGAGATGAAGAAAATGAAGAGCAAGGAGGATATCTTACTCACTAGTGAATGATGGCTTCACCATGTCTGATCCAAACTGTACTCTGTAATGCCTTCTTCATAGCAGCACTAAAATCTAAAAGTCTGGAAGAGTCTTTAGGAGATCAGTTATTCCATTTCACATCTGGAGGCAGGATTATGCTTGAACTGAATGCCTTGGTCCACTGCCTGAAATGTATCCTCCACAACCTTTGTCCACCTGGTGAACTCCTACTCATATTTCAGGACTCACAGTTCAAACTGCTACTCCTAAGTGAAGCTTCCTTAATATTCCCAGGTAGAGTTGCCCTTTTCCTCTGTTGTTTCTCTTAAATATCTTGCATTTCACTCATGAAATTCACCAATCGTGCATAGGGTATGTTTCTAGAGGTAGTTTGTATAGTTGTTAAAGGCATGGACTCTGCAGCTAATTGTTTAGTTCCAACTCTAGCTCTACCCATATTAGCTAAATAATATGGTGCTGTCTTCTGCCAACAGACTGTTAATCCCTTGAGGCCAGATTATATATACAAGAATTTCTTAAATGGCTGTCACAAAATTGTCATGTTTTTGACCTTAATAGCAAGTCTGAATGTATCCTCCTTCTGAAGAGCTGATGTATTGTTTCTGCCAGTTTCTGGATCTGATCCCTGAAAGATGTTGAAAACCTAATTTTAAGGCCATTTTCCTGTTTGTTTTTGTTTTTGTTTTCCATTTCTGTTTCCTTTCCCTCTCTTCCTACTTTCCTAGAGACAGGGCATCTTGAAAGCTACGAAATCTTCGGGTATATACTTCTACTTCACCAACTTCCTTTTAATGTTTTTACCTCTTTGTCTTGTGTGGCAAATCTTAATCTGACTCTGCTTTGTGTCAAAGGGATACTGTTCATGTTAAAATTCTCAGCTCTGAGAGGTATGTGAGTAGGCCGTTCCTTGGGTGGTGGGACAGTTGACATCATATCTGAGAACAGCATCACCTTCACTTATGTGAAGTGGTGCCCTTCACTTATGGCCGTTGTCATGATGACAGGGCCTGACAAAGATAGGAATAGGAAGAGGGAAAGAATTCTTCCAGCGCTTTTATATTTTGCACTATGGGAAAAGAGTGGCATCATTTCTAGGCCCTAAACCAAAATTGATAGAAACAGAAGACTAGAACCCTAAGATCTGCTAAATATTCTCAGGGGGTTGAGGTATCAAATATCTGCAGATGCGGTCACTGAGCAAAATCAAGGAGAGCAGTTTAGGATCTTTAGTATGAGGGAAATGATAATGCTTTTCAGTACCTCTTAGAGTTGTCAGTGTCTCATAAAAGATAAAGAATATTTGTTGAGTGACCACAGCTTGCTAGGTACTGTGCTACATACACCATGGCATAGTATATTTATTACTGAGAATTTGTGGAGATAATCCTAGCTTATCAAGGAAATATTTGTTTTACAATTTGTTCATGTGCTTATTTACATTGAAGAATATTCTCAAGTTAAGATGATTTTTTTAGATGCTCCAGAGGCCAGAAATTAATCATAAAGGGCCCTAATAGCCAAAAAGAATTGAAATGCACTAGGCCAATTGGTAGACATTATTTCAGTCTGTTCTCTTTTATCCTTTGCCAGGAATCATACATTATCTCTTTAAGGCAGAGCAGCCTTGGATGACCATATATTAATATAATAACTTGCTTTTCCTTGCTCCCCACACCCGAACTAGTGGCTTTAGAATAGCTTTGCTGTTTTTCACTTATTTCTTGTCTGTAGCACTAGATCCCAGGCTTACCGATTATGCACACTTTAGATAACTTTGGGTCAGCTCAGTACTGAACTTAACAAATGGCAAGTCAGGAATGCCATCAAGACTGAAGAATGTTGGAAGATAAGGATTATATAGACACCACTGTGCTTATTGATACACACTGTGTTGTCCCATAATTGGATAGGCCAAAATGAGTTGACACTGGAAGAGGTGTTTTAATATTGGAACTTATAAAATGTTTAGAAATGTTGTCCTATCTGAGTCAGACTGAGATAGGTACGTATGTTTTCTTTCTCTTCTGAGTAACACTGGGAAATAGTTATGATTGGGAATAGGTCTTGGTCCCAATAACCTCATATATACACTAGGGTAGACCTTGCAGAGGAAGCCAGCACCAGGGCATGCGACCATGAAGCAAAGGGGTTCAGAAGAACTAGTGAGTCTTCAGATGGCCAGAGGCAAAGGCTGAGATCAAGCCTCAGGTCCAAGAAGCCAGAATAAGCCTGAAATAATTGAGTGAGAAATGCAACATTACTAGCATGGAGAAGAGGCTAGGGGAAAGGCAGGAGCAAACCCAAGGGCTGGGGGTCTGAAGATGTTGCCATCACAAGGCAGCCCCATTTTAATGGCCTCTAGCCACAGGGTCTGCCATTGAAAACTGTAGGAGTAGACAGATGCTGGATGGAAACCCTTGACCCCAGGTCTTTGCTCCCTTCATGAAGGAATCTAAAGCAAAGTAGAGATTTTTTTTTAAATTTAAACTTTATTTTTAATTGTCAAATAATAATTGTACGTATTCCTGGGGTACATAGCGATGTTTCCATACATATAATGCATAGTGATCAGATTAATTAGCATATCCATCTGAAGCCTTTTTCATTTCTTTGTGTTGGGAATGTTTAATATCCTCTTTCTAGTGAATAGAAACTATATAATACATTATTGTTAACTGTAGTCATCTTACAGTGGTATAGAACAGGGTTCCCCAACCCCATGGGGTTCTATACCACCGTAGGATGACTAGGATTAACAATAATGTATTATATAAGTACTGGTCTGTAGCCTATTAGGAATCTGGCTGCACAGCAGGAGGTGGGTGGTGGGCTAGTGAGCATTACCACCTGAGCATCACCTCCTGTCAGATCAGCAGTGGCATTAGCTCCTCAAAGGAACGGGAACCCTGTTGTGAACTGCGCAAGTTAAGTTGCACGCTCCTTATGAGAATCTAATGCTTGATAATCTGAGGTGGCACAGTTTCACCCTGAAACCATCCTCCTGAGCCCCTACCCCTGGAAAAATTGTCATCCACAAAACTGGCTCTTGGTGCCCAAAAGTCTGGGGACCGCTGGTATAGAACAGAATTTATTTCTCCTACCTAGCTGTAATTGTGTATCCTTTAACAGATCTCTCCCTATCTTTTTACATGTCCTTTGATACCTATGCTCTATGGACCCCCTATAATATTTCTTCATTATACTTATCCTTCATAGTGATTATTAGAGTGAGCTCTTCATGGATTTTTCTCTCTTACCAGACTCTAAGCTCCATGAGGGAAGAGATAATATCTATGCCTGGTACATAGTAGGAGCTTAATAAATATTTTTGGAAGGAGAGAGATAAAGAGGGAGGAGGGAAATAAATGGCTCTTTTGCTTTTTTTCTTCATGCCAGGGCAACACTCAGCTTCTGAGGTATGCACAGCAAAGCTCTTGCTGACACGGGTGTGGCCCTTTGCTGCCTCACTTCCAGCCCTGGGCACATGCAGTTCTTTCCACCTGGCGCAGTCCTCCTCCTCCCTGCTCTATACTTGCCTCTGCTTCTAATTCTGCTTCTTCCTCTTTTTCTGGTCTCCTGCAGCCTAATCATCCTCCTGACACATTCTTTCTTTAACCATCTGAATGCTTTCAGTATGGTTCCTGTGAGCTCTGAATGTTCTGGAAGCCATTGTTTTTGTTTGTTTGTTTGTTTGCTTTGATAATTTTGGATATTTTACTCTTGCTCATTATGGAATGACTTTACAGCTGAACTCTCAAAACCAGACCTCATTTTCCCAACTTGAGAGAACATCTCATTGCTGTCCCTGTGTCCTTGCCTATGGCATGCATCTCCCGAACACCCTTTTTTTAACCAGAACATCCTCACAGCAAGCCTAAGGCAGCTAACTCTTTGCTTCCTACAGTTCTGTGTTTCTTGAGCTCTTTCATCTGTTTTATTTTCATATTTTTCCTTTGTTAAGAAAGGGAGATAACAGACAAGATAAACACGAGAAATTAAATACCTCAAAATTACTGTACTTTTTCACTTGGAGTAACTGGCCTTTGCAATGTTTTGTAAATATCTTTCCCTGAGTGGGCCTGAATAAGTATGTAGTTAACAAGCATGGACTTTTAATTGATCAGGGCAGGTTTTGAACTTCTGTCCTCCTCTTTCCTAATGATATAACCTCCAACGACTTAATCTTCTGAGCCTCAGTATTCTCTTCTGTGAAATGGAAATACTAATAATAGTATCCTCACAAGTTTGTTGTGATATTCGGTAACACATAAAATTCCTTTACATAATGCCTGGCGTATAATAGGGACTAAATAAGCTGTCACTTGTTTTCTTTCCTTTCCTCCTTTCTCTCATATTGCCTCTAATTATTACCGTCCTTATTTTTTAGGGGACATATTCAAATCTGTGAATCCAGAGGCTTCATCGCAGTCTTGGAATATTTTGGTGGCAACTTTAAGATCTTTTGTTTTCTGACTCTTAGATCTCTTTCTTTTGGTGGCATGGGAAAATTCCCTCAACTCGATTATTTATTCAGTTCTTTCATGCTCCCCATATTGTCATGGCCATGTTTGAATCATGTTATCGGCAAGTCTGACCGAAAAGGCAATTTAATATTGCCCTGTGTTGCATCATTGCATATATTATTTCGGCCTGTCACGGGCCTGTCAGCAAGTCTTGATGAAGTACAGAGCCAATAGTAACAGGTCTGAAATCTGACAGCTCTTTAACAGAAGCTGCTGCGATTGGTGCAGTGGTATTTCTTCAGAAATTAAGGCCTTCTTGGTCTCTTTGTTGATACAATTAGCAATCCAATCCAAGTCATTTTATCTCCCCACAAGCTGTATCTTCAGGGCTGGTAATTCAGTCTGTTGCATGGCTTGGAAAAACAGAGCCATCCGAGGCCTGTGATGTACCAAAGGCTGCAGCCAGGAATATCTTGGTAATTTATCCTCACTCTCAGCTCTAATTATTCTGTTCTTCACTAGCTGGTTCGATTGAGACTCTCCAGGTTCAGCCTTCCCTAAGCAGAGAACAAAAGGTTTCCCTTGAAAGTGGGGGCCTGGCAATGTCAGTACAGTGAGCTGCGTATAAATAATGCAGCAGCGCCGGCTTCATTTTTATAAAATCTTGGTGTAGAAATGCATGAGAATGATCAGGCCCCTGGAACTCAGCAGGCATGTGCTTTTGATGTGCGCCTTGCTCTGAGTAAAAGCAGGAGAATAAAAAGTTCTTGTTTGTGCTGAGGCTACTTCATGGTCTCTGGCTGGGATTTTGGTGACCCTTTTGCTTTGTTTCTGATAGAGTCTGGATGCTCCTACCTGCCTAGGAAAACTCTGATATGTATATAGAGGGAAATATCTTCAGTAACTATTTTCTGATTGAAAGTAAGGATGATGAAAATACAGATGCTGATTATAGTAGCTTTACTTATATTAGCTTTACTTATATTCCCTCATTTTAATCCTCCTAAGGTTAGAGTGATCTGGCTGGGCTATTTTCGCTATACCCTCTGCTCTCCCAATTAGCCTTATATCTTTTCTTTTTTCTGGTCAGATTCCCCAAAAATAAATATTCAGGGTGTGAACCTAGCAGCCAAAGCTCTGGGAGCTGAGTCGGGGAAAGGAGCTTGAGGGCCAGCCTGCAAAAAAGCAGATACTGAATCAGTCTGTTTTTGTCAAGATACTCTACGCTTACCCGGGCCTTTTACCGCACCTCTCTGAAGGTGGATGATATGGTTTGGCTGTGTCCCTACCCAAATCTCATCTTGACTTGTAGCTCCGGTAGTTCCCATGATGGGAGGGACCCAGTGGGAAATAATTGAATCATGGGGGCAGTTTCTCCTTCTACTGTTCTTGTGGTAGTGAAGAAGTCTCATGAGATTGGATTTTTTTTTTTTTTTTTTTTTTTTTTTTTGAGACGGAGTCTCGCTCTGCCACCCAGGCTGGAGTGCAGTGGCCGGATCTCAGCTCACTGCAAGCTCCGCCTCCCGGGTTCCCGCCATTCTCCCGCCTCAGCCTCCGAGTAGCTGGGACTACAGGCGCCCGCCACCGCGCCCAGCTAGTTTTTTGTATTTTTTTTAGTAGAGACGGGGTTTCACCGTGTTAGCCAGGAGGGTCTTGATCTCCTGACCTCGTGATCCACCCGCCTCGGCCTCCCAAAGTGCTGGGATTACAGGTTTGAGCCACCGCGCCCGGCCGAGATTGGATGGTTTTATAAGGGGGAAACCCC
This sequence comes from Rhinopithecus roxellana, assembly GCF_007565055.1. Taxonomy (NCBI): domain Eukaryota; kingdom Metazoa; phylum Chordata; class Mammalia; order Primates; family Cercopithecidae; genus Rhinopithecus; species Rhinopithecus roxellana. The sequence goes on along the minus strand of NC_044560.1, from coordinate 49,436,634 downwards.
CTTCACTTGGTTCTCCTTCTCTCTTGTCTGCTGCCATGTAAGATGTGCCTTTTACCTTCTACCATGATTGTGAGGCCTCCCCAGCCATATGGAACTATGAGTTTATTGAACCTCTTTTTCTTTATAAATTACCCAGTCTCAGGTATGTCTTTATCAGCAGTGTGAAAATGGACTAATACATTGGACCTTAGTACTCCTCTTCCATAGTGTGGGAGAAGTAGTACCCTGATAGCTCATAGTGAGGTCACATGGGATGTAATTACTTCCTAAACATACTTTTTGTACCATCTTGCTGTTTTTAGCCTCACTTTTATCCTCACTTTCAGGGGTGGTGAGCGCCACCACCTCCTGAACTTTTTGGGTCTCTGGAGAGTAATCATTTTGCTTGTGGGTTTTTCCTGCTGCTGGTTTTACCTTTCTCAAGTCTACCAAGAGAGTTACTACTACCATGGTTTTTGGCTTTTAGATTTTTGATGCTGTCATCTTCTATCCTGTTCTCATTGTGGGTTTTTGCCTCTTTGAAACATTCTTGTACAGCCATTTTGTTGGAATTTTTTAAAGGGCGCAGAGGTTAACATGTGTAGTCAAGCTGGCATCTTTAATCAGAAGCCTCTTTTTGTTTTTATACTTTTTGAAATAGGAAAGAAGGTCTACTAGAGATCTGGCGTGCATTTGTGTCTTGGGCAGTAGGTGATGGGAGGAATGTGAGGTAGGTAAAACAAGGAGAGCATTGTCCAAAGGCTCTCCTGGTTCCATTGAGATAAATGGTCTATGCAAGGAACCTAGTGTTTTGCTTGCTACTGCCTCTGGGCACTCCAGGAGTCTTAACTTTTGTCTCTTCTCCAGCCTGCATACAGAGCAGTATCTAAAGATCTAGGCTTTATAATAGAAGCAATTAAAAAGTGATTAGGAACCTGAAAGCTTCCTTCTGTAACTGCCATCTGAAGGTTTTTATTCATTCACTTAATTAACATGCATTGAGCTCTCAAAATTTGCTGGAGTAGCATTGTGCTTACTCATCCACATAACTGGATGAAAAAGGCAGATATGGACCCTGCTCTGGGAGGTTGTGACCTGACCTTATATACTGAAATTTCCAGAAGGCCAGATAGAGCATCAAGAAATGAAACAAATAAAATAAAATATTAACATTATTTTGTGATAATGAGATAGATCCTTCAGTACCTCCTGGTCTTCCCCACTTATACACACTCATGCCTAAAATAGTCCACAGTTCTGGACTCCTTTAGTGGGCCAGATCCTTTCATCACCATGGGCTGCTGAGACCACTGAAATTTCAGGCAAACCTATAAAACAAGGGCAGCTTTAGGTGACAACATTCTATCATGAATCCTTGATTTCATATACAGTTTTTGCATTACATGTTTGCTAGTGGTAGGCCAAAACAAAAGAAGAAAAGATTTAATTTTAGCTGAATTCAAGTTACCTTTCTAAAAATTATGATTTCTTCTTTATGAGTCTTTTTGGTGAATTGACCCTTTTCTCAATATGTAATATACTTGTTTATTCCTGGTAACATTTCTTGTTCTGAAGTCTATTTTGATATTAATATAGCCACCTCAGCTTATTAATTATTAGTATCTGCATGCCTTATTTATTTATTTATTTATTTATTGAGACTGAGTCTTGCTCTGTCATCCAGGCTGGAGTGCAGTGGCACAATCTCGGCTCACTGCAACCTCCGCCTCCCGGGTTCAAGCAATTCTCCTGCCTCAGCCTCCTGACTAGCTGGGATTACAGGCACACACTACCACGCCTGACTAATTTTTTTTGTATTTTTGGTAGAGACGGGTTTTCACCATGTCGGTCAGGCTGGTCTCGAACTTCTGACCTTGTGATCCACCCACCTCAGCCTCCTAAAGTGCTGGGATTACAGGCGTGAGCCACCGTGCCCAGCCTGCATGCCATATTTTTTGCATCTTTTTACTCTTTATCTTGTATTTTTATGTTGAAAATAAGTGTTTTTTGTTTGCTTGTTTGTTTTGTTTTGTTTTGTTTTGTTTTTATCCAGGCACTGTGGCTCACCTCACACCTGTAATCCCAGCTATTCACAAAACTGAGGCAGGATGATTGCTTGAGGCCAGTAGATAGAGACCAGCCTCAGCAACATAGCAAAACCCCCATCTCTAAAAAATAAAAAAAGAAAAAGTAATCTGGGAATGGTGGTGTGTGCTTATAGTCTCAGCTACTCAGGAGGCTGAGGTGGGAGGATTCCTTAAGCTCCAGAGTTAAAGGCTGCAGTGAGCTCTGATCATGCTGCTGCACTCTAGCCTGTGCAACAGAGTGCTCTTCTCTAAAAAATAAAATACGTTTCTTTTAAACTCCATATAGTTGGGTTTTATTTGTATTCAGCTTTATGATCTCTGCTTTCGCATTGGAGATTTTAGGTCATTTACATTTATTGGTTGAGTTTTAATCTATTTTCTTTTTCTGTGTTCCATATGTTCTATATAATTATTCCCTTTTCCTGTCTTCTCCAGATTACTTAAATATTTTTTAGTATTCCATTTTATCTCCAAAAAGTTTTACCTCTTTTTTACCAGTTTTCATAATTTTAATGCCTCATTATATATAATACACTTTCATATCTTCCTGTGATTTGTGCTATTATTTTCATATGATTTGTTCATGCATTGGATTGTATAAAGATTTAAAGTCAATTATTTTTTAAAGAAATCTAAAATGGAAAATTTATGTCACTTATATTTACTCACATTTTAGCAGTTCTGATACTCTTCATTCCTTTGTGTGGGGTTCACATTTCCATTTGGTATCTTTTTTTTTTTTTTTTTTTTTTGAGACGGAGTCTCGCTCTGTCACCCAAGCTGGAGTGCAGTGGCCGGATCTCAGCTCACTGCAAGCTCCGCCTCCCGGGTTCACGCCATTCTCCTGCCTCAGCCTCCCGAGTAGCTGGGACTACAGGCGCCCGCCACCTCGCCCGGCTAGTTTTTTGTATTTTTTAGTAGAGACGGGGTTTCACCATGTTAGCCAGGATGGTCTCGATCTCCTGACCTTGTGATCCGCCCGCCTCGGCCTCCCAAAGTGCTGGGATTACAGGCTTGAGCCACCGCGCCCGGCCTCCATTTGGTATCTTTAACCCATGTAGTTTCGCTTGAATTATAAAATGTTCTCCTTCTCCATCCTCCTGTGTGAATATACAGAATTGAGTTTGTTGATTGCATTGATACCCTTTAATTTCCCAGTAGTAATAATAACAGCTATTATTACTCTTATAGTTTACATGTCTCTTCACGTTCTGAAAGTACAATAACATCTTTAAATAGAATTGTCTTTTTTCAAATGCTTTTTAAATTTTAGAAGCTCTCGTTTCATATATTTCATATTACATTGTTTGGTTCATAAAATATTATGAATGGTAGTTTTCTTGGACTGAGCATTTTGTCATTATGAAATATTCTTCTTTTCCTTGTTTAATATTTTTAATCTTGATTCTACTTTGATACTTGTCATTTAATTTTTTTTTGTTTTTATGTTATGTTTTTGTAGAACATTTTTAAAAGAAAACTGTATCACATTTTTAAAAATCTGAATTATAAACAAGGTATAGCTTAATTTTAACGACAGTATGATTAATCTTATCTTTTAACTGGTTGTGGAATTCAGCCCATTCACATTTGATGAAATTAAGATAATTGACCTTATTTCTTCCATTTTATTTTGTTTTCTATTTATATTACATCACTCCTCATTCCCTTTCCTTTTTGTTTTGTGTGGTTTATTGGTTCCACTGGCTTGATAATTTTTTTCTTTATTCCTTGTTACTTTGACAGTTCTACTAAGTTTTTTGTTTCTACTAGTGGTTACATTCTCATTCCTTAGAACCAACAATAAACTTATGTTCTGCCTAAACATGTATATGCATTTCAAGGAACGCTTTCTGTGTACCCTTTCTCTAGACTCTTGCTTAATATTTGCTTACTTAATGTTTATTTTCAGTTCCAGACTGCTACTAAGTTTTTTTGGGTTTTTTTGTTTCTTTTTTTTTTTTGTAGAATAACAGGCCTATTGTGTTTTAAGAAAACTCAATATTACAGATTCCTGCTTACATTATTATTATCCACTTAGATTTAAATATGTATATGCCTATATTTGTATGCATATATGTATATGTTTAAGCATATTATGCACACACATGCATATATATACATACATGCATGAAAGAGACACATACAGAGAGTGAGAGAGGATCTCAGTGTCTACTGGTTCTTCTAGTCTTTGATTTCCACCATATTGAGAAAGGTGCTCCAAATCAATTGTTATTTGGTTATACTCTTTCTCAAGTATTATTCTCAGAGAGTGCTTATGGGAAGTTTACTTTTTGAATCCTTGTGTGTTGAAAATGTTTTTTTTTTTTTTTTCCCTGACAGCTGAACAATATTTTGTCTGGGTATAGGATTCTTTAATCAGTTTCTCTTAATAGTTTATACATTATTCCAGTGTCTTCTACATTCCAGAGTTGTAGATGAGATTCCCTTAGCTAGGATGAATCCTTTGTAAGAAACCTATTCTCTCTCTCTGGAAGCTTGTATAATTTTCTGTTTACTCAAGTGTTTCCTGGATTTACTTCTTAGACTTAATGAGACTTTTAATCTGTGGGCTTGAATCTTACTTCAGTTCAGTATAATAAAATACCTAGCACTATATTCATTTAATTATAATATCTCCTTCATCTGTTCTTTTCTTTTTTTTTCATTCCTTTTCTCTCTCTTTAAAAAGAAAATATGTTCTGGAATCTCATGTTAGGCTTCTGAAATCTGTCCTCCAAGCCTCTTATCTCTTCCATCATTATGTCAATCTCTTTGTATCTTTGCTACTTGTAGTAAGATATTTCATTTACTTGGTCTTCCAGAGCATTAATTTGATTTTCGTTAGTGTCAGTGATTTGTCAGTTTTTCTGTGCAAATTTTAAACTTAAAATCAGTGTTTATGCTTCCAGAAAGTGTTTTCTGCATTCTTCTGATTCCTCATTGTTTTCATCATTGAAATATTCTACCATATTTTTCATCATTTCTACTTCTGTGGGACTTGCCTCTTATAGATGCTCTATGGGATCTCTCAGGTGAACTAGTCCCATTAAGTTAGTTACAGTTTTTGTTTGGCCTACTCATTGATAAATGCTATTTTGCCTTTCATATAAGTTTTTAGAATCCATTCTGCATTAACAAATCTGAAAGCAGTGAAAGGTACAGCAGTTCCTGCCCTGTCACTTGGGCTGGCAGTCACCCAGTCGGCCAACAGCAAGTGGCCCCTTCTTTCCTCTTAGAGCACCCTTGGTGGAAGCAGCACTTCTCTCTGGCTGCCAATCTTAGAAGGAACTCAGACTGCCAGTGTAGCCCTGACTGTGTAAGACCCCTATGTCTAATTCTGATTTTACAAACCTTTGGGTGGGGGTGACTAGTAGGTACAGCTTGCCTAAAGGTGAATAGTTATCCAAAGAGGGCAAGTTGCTAAAACACTTCAGGAAATGTCAAAACTGGTCTTAATAGAAGACTCAGGGAGGGGTAAGCCCTTTGTTCTGCTACTAGTACCTTGCCTTTACCCACTAACAGTATAAACAAAGTCCTATATTTTCTCTCTCTCCTAGAGAGTTTTGGAGTACCTGTGGCTTCGGTTGTACTCACTAAACTTTACCAGTTCTGCTGCTTAATAGCACATCCATATTCCCCATCAGTTTGATTTAAAGAGACTCAATGAATTGGACCCTAATGTTGTTTGAATAATCCTGATGAAGGAGGTAGTTGCCAGAGGCATCTGTGGCCATAAAACTTCTGTAGTCATCTTCACTCCAGGCATACTCTCTTATTTTAACTTCTTGTAAAGACCAAGACATCCCTAACTTTCCCTTTATTGGGGAAAAAATCTGCTTGGAAAAACAGTTATGCTGTGAAGTGAGTTTTTTAACTATTGCTGTATTATGAACCACAACCAATGCTTGTTAGTTTAATACAGTAATCATTTATTTGGTTCATGGTCAGCTCATTTAGGCTGTGCTATGCTAGGCAATCCTTCTGGTCTCAGTTGGACTCACTCACTGGGGTCTTGGCTGACTGATCCACGTTGATCCAAGACAGTCTGGAGGTATCTGATCCAGATTGAGCTCAACTGGCTATTGCCCTGCTCCATGTTTCTCTTATCCTCCTCATGGGACCAGTGGACTAGCCTAGAATGACCTCATGGCAGTGCCAGAGGTGCAAGAGAGCAAGCAGAAACACATAGAATCTCTTGAGGCTTAGACTCAGAACTGGCATGCAGTTGCTTCTGCTTCCTTGTTTTGGCTAAATTCAGTCATGTGACAGAATCAGAAGTCAGAGGTAAGGAATCAGAATCAAAGGTAGGAAAGGAAGCCCTGCCTACAGTGTGGGGGACAGGAGGAGGAGGAGGGTGCAGTACTACAAAGTTACATGGCAAAGAGCGTGGGTATGTGGAGAGATGAAGACTTGGGGCCACGAACTCAGCCTTTATCAGCTGTTGAGAAATATAGTGCAATATTTTAAACTTACAATGGTACCTCAAGAGAGAGAGCCATGAGTTTATCTTGGAGGTAGCAGAGAAATTTCACAGAGGAGCTGACACTGGAATTGGACCATAAGGACGACTTGGAGTTTACCAAGCAGACAAGCATAGGTGAAAGGAGTAATAATCCATTAAGATGGAAGGAAAAGTCAAAGTAGAGTCACAGTGCTCTACAGATAAGAATGGGGACATCTGGGGATTGAGGAGTTACCCTATGTGATTGGATCATTGGAAACAATCCTTCTATACTGCCTTTTGCTCCCCAATATTACTCTTGCCAGGGAGCTATCATACCTCCCCAAAAGTTGGAATTTCAGATGTCATGCCAGGAGGAGTTAGCATATTGTATACTCTTTAGAACATGTTACATAGGTGGGCTCTCTTCTCTACTTATTAACAATGTATGTTGCTTAAAAAAGGTGAGTAATTTAGCATGTTTCTATAAGTGTTAGCATTTCTTCAGTATATTTATGCCACTTAGCATAGCTCAACGTGTTCTGCGATCTGTGCCATATCTAACAAAAGCATTAATGATAAGGGACATTTGTTGGCTTTCAAAAGACGTTTAAGCGTCACTCAGTGCTACCACCTCCATGAACCCCTCCTTGATTTTCCTCCCCCTGTCTACCACCAGATTATGTCAGGTTCTTCCGCTAAAGGCTTTCATTTCTCCCTCTACTTCCTTCAGAGTATTTATAGCTATTTGTTAGTATATGATTTTAATTGTGATTATTTGATCAATTTCTGTCTCTCCAATTATACTTTCAGCTTCTGTGACAGCAAAGGACTAGATATTTTGCACACCACTGGTTTCCTGGATCCTAGCATAGTGCCAGAATCATAGTAACTGAATACTAAACATTTACTGAGTGAGTGAGTGAACGCATGAGTCTATGTGAATGACTGAATGAGATACATCTAGACTATTGTCCTTATGAGATAGGTTTTGGGTTATCTTTAAAATTGCATGAACTCCCAGGTTTACCATTTACCTACCATGTAATAGACAACCCATTCATTCTTTAATGTTTCCATTCAGTCAGTATTTATTCATTGTGGCTTGTCATAATCCTGAATGTGAATGAGGTATTTGTGATACAGAGAAGAGTAAGGCTGATTCTGTGCTGATGGAGTTGCTGGGTTAGTGGGAGAGACGGTGAAATGAATGGGCAAAGACAGTTGCTATGGTAAATTAAGATAAGGATATGTCCGGATTAGAACTTGGAGAAGAAGCGTTTCACTCAGTCTGCCCTTCATTGGGTCTTCCTGAGAAAAGACCATCTGAGCTGAGTCATGAAGGCTAACTAAGAATTAGGTGCATAATGGGCACGACTGTTCCAGGAAGAATGAAGCAAAAGGGTTCAGTACACAGGGAAATGGGAAGTCAAGGCTCACTATAGCAAACTCCAAATAATTCAGTATTGCAGTGTGAGAAGGCAAGGGTGGGGATGGCCAGAACAGAGTGACTGTGGATATGGGCACAGTTATATCACAAAGGGTTCTTTAAGCCCTGCTATGCATTGGACTTTGTCCTGAAGTTAGTGAGTAGCAATTGAAGGATCTTAATCAGAGACTGATATAAAATATTGTATTGTATAAAGTTTACCCTGGGCACAGTATGGAGAACAGATTACAAGGCTGTAGGGGAGCAACATAAAGAAGCAGTTACTCAGCATGATAAGGACTATGGTAGAAGACATAATCCATGCTCTGGGAAATCAGAAGAGGAGTGCCTAACCCAGAACTGGAATCTCAGCCTAGGTTTAAGTAAGAGTTTGAATTATCATAGTGAAGAGGCTGGGATGAGTTTTCCCAACAGATGGGGTTAGGGCAGAGACACTTAAGTGCGTAAGAACGACTTTCTTCAGAGAACTGCAAGTGACTTTTTATTGTTAGACTATAGAATATTAAGGGTGAATTGATGAGAAATGAAGCTGGAAAGGAAAGCATCCAGCATTCAAATCTTCCTCCTACTAAATACTGCTTTAGACTGCAATGACTGTATCATTTATTATCTCCACCAGACACTTCAAACACTTTTTTTTTATCATAGAAACTTTTGAACATGTAGCGAGAGTAGTATAATTAACACCCATGAACCCATCACTAGGTCCCAACAGCTACCCATGACCAATCCTGCCCTTAGCCACGTGCCATTTACTTCTCCTTCTCATATTACTTAAAGCACATTCCAGAGACCATATCATCTTATGCAAACATTTTCAGTATGTATCTCTAAATGATAAGGAGCCTTCTGTTAACATAACCACAACTACCAATATCATATCTAAAATTTCATAATAATTAAATTTTTATCAAATAGCCAGGTTGTAATTTCTAATTATCTCACAAATGTCTTATAAACATAGATGTAAATACAAATATTCACATACAGTTTGTTTAATCAGGATCCAAATAAAGGACTGAAAGGACTGAGACTTTTTTTTTTTTTTTTTTTTGAGACAGTCTCACCCTGTTGCCCAGGCTTGAGTGCAGTGGCATGATGTTGGCACACTGCAACCTCTGCCTCCTGGGTCCAAGCGATTCTCCTGCCTCAGCCTCCCAAGTAGCTGGGACTAGAGACATCCACCACCACACCTGATTAATTTTGTATTTTTAGTAGAGACGGGGTTTCACCATGTTGGCCAGGCTGGTGTCCAACTCCTGACCTCAAGTGATCTGCCTGCCTTGGCCTCCCAGAGTGCTGGGATTACAGGCGTGCACCACCATGCCCAGCCAGGGCTGAGACTTTTGAAAGTGAAGGAAGGTACGATCCATAATTAACAGGTATCCATGAAGACTTTTTACCTAAGCAGGGATGTGTCATTATCTACATTGGCTTATTCTACTTCTTTAACACCTCTGCAGATACCGGGATGGGTATTTTGCAAAATATAAAGGAAGCCTCACTCATATGATCAGTTCTATATCTCTTCTGTTTTCTTAGGTCTCTCTGCTCCCTGGTGTGTAAGTGGACATACTCAGCAGAGAGAGGCTGGGACGACAGTTTCTGGAAAATGATTGGTTTGGAAGACTTTGTTGCAGATAATTACAGCAAAATAGGTAAAAGAATAAAACATCTGTAGAGTGATTATGTGCACTGGAGGATCTTGGTGGGTTTGTTATTATTGTGGTTTGTGTGTTTGTTGTTTTTATATGCATTAAAATACAGGAATGAAGTTTACTTTTTCCAAGACAAATGAGTTAATTATGACGGGTAGGCCATGACTAGCAGGCTCTTGCCTTAACATTTATATGAACTGAGTGGAGATACATGCTATGAAAATCTGCATTGAAATATAGAATCAGAAATTGCGCTAGGCGTGGTGGCTAACACCAGTAATCCCAGCACTTTGGGAGCTGAGGCAGGCAGATTGTTTGAGCCCAGGAGTTCGGGACCAGTCTGGGCAACATGGCAAAACCTCATCTCTACAAGAAAAATACAAATGTTAGCCTGGCGTGGTGGCACGTGTCAATAGTGTCAGCTACTCCGGAGGCCGAGGTGGGAGGATTGCTTGAGCCTGGGAGGCAGAGGAGGTTGCAGTGAGCTGAGATGGTGCCACTGGACTGTAGCCTGGGCAACAGATAGAGCAGAACTCTGTCTTGAAGTGGGGGAAAAGAGAAGAGAGAGAGAGAGAGAAAGAGAGAGAGAAATTTGTTGGGCTAGACCGAGGAAGATATTTGCAAGGAGTATCTTGGGAATAGCATACTGAAGGGGCTGTGTATGGACTGCTTCCAGTCAGTACTAGAAAAATAATTTTATAAATTAGGTTCACAGGACAAGGCAAGGCTATGAACAGGTAAAAAGGCCTTTTATGTGAGTAGTAAAGTACATCTTCTATGCCCCAAGCACATTTCTCTGTGCTTGTATGTACCTTGTTTTATGTATTTCTCACAACTACTGACAAAAGCACTGTTGCATGTTTACAGATGAGAATCAGAGAGATTAGTAACCTTGCCTAACCAGGCACGGAATCAATAAATGGTAAGTCAGGATTGAAATTCTCCCACTGGGAGGACCTTGAAGGAACTAATATTTTACTGGAACACAAATTTCAGCTTCAGTTACCTAATGGTTTAAGTGATTTGTAAAATGTATATGCCCTCCAAAAAATTAGTTGTTTTTTGCTGAATATTCCCATGGTATGTTGAAAATAGCTTTATTAGCATATATATTGATTACCTGTATATGTATCTTGATTCCTCACTAGACTGTGAGCTCTTTGACATAAGGATTTTCACTTATTTACCTTTGTATTTCCTGTCCTAGCGCAGGGCATGGCATATTTTCATATTTCAGTGACTTTTTGTTTAAAATACTGAGATGATTGGTACTAGGAGGTTGGCACTCTTTGCTTTAAAAATCTTTAATGATATTTACTGATTTTAACATTATCTTTGGCAGTTGAGTACAACTTCAACTCTGACTTTCTGATTATTGTTATATTTTTCTGCTCCTCTTCCCTGCCTCACACATGACACATGTTTAATTAGTATATTAACTCTGCTAATGGAGCAGTATCTACAAGAAATATTCATTAGAAGTCCATAATGTTAATCTAGCAGAAAATTTCCAGAGTAACTTTATTAGATTTTTTCCCTGTTAAGTTAATGGATTTTTAATGGATGTCCTAAGGAGACATATCATTAAGCAGAATATTGCTGTACGTGAATTAAAACTTACCCATTTATCAAAATTAATTGTGTGATGTTTCCTTTGATTTTCACTTCTGGGGACCTGAGCTTGTAGTTTCAGTGTGAACCCAAAGTAGAAGATATTTAAGAGGCTGTTTATTCTCAGTTGTGACTTTCAGAAACTTCTCTGGAAGCTACCTCTAGACATTCTTTAGCAATTCTTGGAACTATGAAAAATGAATCTGAAAAGCCTCCCTATGAAGTGTTAAACATTTCCAATGGCCTCATTGCCCGTCAAGATGTGGACAATATAGTGTGAAACCTTTTAGCAGATTTGAGCATTGAGCATCCTGGATTTGAGCATTAATACAATTACCATAATTTGCTCCATGTGGAGCTTTTAGCCAAGCATTTACCAGGCTTCCTGGGCCCATGCAGTAAATAAATGCTTTCCCCGAAAACTGAACACCTCAGCAACTGATGGTCTTATGGAGGAATTTTTTAAAAATGAATTATTTATGAAGTGTAAGTTAAGGATCAAATGCAACATTTATATGGTGCATTTCAAGGACAGGAGAAAAAATTTACAGGGTTTAAGTAACTACATGCAAGTTTCTAAAGCTAAAATGTTACTACCTAGTGCCTTCTTTCAAGGAGGTATTTGGATGGCTTGGTTTGGGAACATTATACAAAGTAAGGAAAAATAGTTTTGTGCATCGAAAGAATATAGTAGAAATGTCTTTACAGTTGAATAGAAATTTCTTTACAGTTGAAACTGTGCAAATTGACTTAATATTCAGAACTGATGGAGAAAAATGAAACACAGTTTTTGGGTAGGGGATTATATAGCCCTACTGATAAAATGATCTGTGTTCAATAAAATCATCCAACAAACTGATCTGTGTCAATAAATTTTGACCTTTAGTTCCACATGACTAATTCCCAGGTTACCTATCTAATCCTAAACATCTATCAAAAGCACACAGGAAGGAAGAGATCAGCAGGGAGAAAGGACCCTTAGGAAGATAAGCAACATCCCACCTGTTCTGATTGATTATCCAGGTGCCATTTCAGCATGCCCCAGTTGCCTTTTTAATTTGTGGGAAAATCTCTTTGTTCTACTATTGGGGTAGCCCACTTTATGAAAATTCATGTGTTCAACATGGCTGAATTATAGAGTGATTATTTGCATTACTAACAGGGTTTGTCATATAAAGGGATTCAGTGTATTAGCTTATAGATCATTCCTTTATTTGGGACCAGGGAAGCCAGGCAAAGAATAAATGTAAATTCCAAGTCCAAGAAGTTAGTTAAGTGTTAAGTGAGAGGCAGAAATGAAGATAAAGGGCAGGAGACAAGTTTCTTGAGAGGAGGGAGGCTGCTTTTAAAATGGGTTTCCTCGACCCGGGAAGCACATGGGGTTGGGGGATTTCCCTTTCCTAGACAAGGGAAGCCGTGACAGACTGTACCTGGAAAACCGGGACACTGCTACCTAAATACTGGGCTTTTCCAACATTCTTAGCAAACGGCACATCAGTAGATTATATCCTGCTCCTGGCTTGGTGGGTCCCATGCCCATGGAGCCTTGTTCACTGCTAGAGCAGCAGTTTGAGATTGAACTGTGAGGTGGCAGCAAGGTCGAGGGAGGGGCGTCTGCCATTGCTGAGGCTTGAGTAGGTAAACAGAGTGGCTGCAGAGCTTGAACTGAGTGGAGCCCACCTTAGCTCAACAAGGCCTACCTACCTCTGTAGACCCTACCACTGGGGGCAGGGCATAACTGAATAAAAGGCAGCAGAAACCTCTGCAGTCTTAAATGTCCCTGTCTGACAGCTGTGAAGAGAGCAGTGGTTCTCCCAGCACGGTGTTTGAGCTCGGAGAACTGGACAGACTGCCTCCTCAAGTGGGTCCCTGACCCGCATGTAGCCTAAATGAGAGACACTTCCCAGTAGGGGCTGACAGACACCTCATACAGCTGGGTGCCCCTCTGAGATGCAGCTTCCAGAGGAAGGATCAGGGAGCAGTATTTGCTGTTCTGCAGTATTTGCTCTTCTGCATCCTCCGCTGGTGATACCCAAAAAACAGTGTCTGGAGTGGACCTCCAGCAAATTCCAACAGACCTGCAGCTGAGGAACCTGACCATTAGAAGGAAAACTAACAAACAGAGAGGAATAGCATCAATATCAACAAAAAGGACATCCACACCAAAACCCCATCTGTAGGTCACCATCATCAAAGACCAAAGGTAGATAAAACCACAAAAATGGGGATAAAACAGAGCAGAAAAGCTGAAAATTCTAAAAATCAAACTGCCTCTCCCAAAGGAACATAGCTCCCCTCCAGCAACGGAACAAAGCTGGATAGAGAATGACTTTGACAAGTTGACAGAAGTAGGCTTCAGAAGATCGGTAATAACAAACTTCTCCGAGCTAAAGGAAGATACTTGAACCCATCACAAAGAAATTAAAACCTTGAAAAAAGATTAGACAAATGGCTAACATAATAAACGTGTAGAGAAGACTTTAAATGGCCTGATGGAGCTGAAAACCATGGCACGAGAACTACCTGACATATGCACAAGCTTCAATAGCCAGTTTGATCAACTGGAAGACAACGTATCAGTGATTGAAGATCAAATTAATGAAATAAAGTGAGAAGAGAAGTTTAGCGAAAAAAGAGTAAAAAGAAACAAACAAAGCTTCCAAGAAATGTGGGACTATGTGAAAAGACCAAATCTACATTTGATTGGTGTACCGGAAAGTGATGGGGAGAATGGAAACAAGCTGGAAAACACTCTATAGGATATTATATAGGAGAACTTCCCCAACCTAGCAAGGCAGGCCAACATTCAAATTCAGGAAATACAGAGAACACCACAAAGATACTGCTCGAGAAGAGCAACCCCAAGACACATAATTGACAGATTCACCAAGGTTGAAATGAAGGAAAAAATATTAAGGGCAGCCAGAGAGAAAAGTTGGGTTACTCACAAAGGGACACCCATCAGACTAACAGCAGACCTCTCAGCAGAAAGTCTGCAAGCCAGAAGAGAGTGGGGGCCAATATTCAACATTGTTAGAGAAAAGAATTTTCAACCCAGAATTTCATATCTAGCCAAACTAAGCTTCATAAGTGAAGGAGAAATAAAATCCTTTACAGACAAGCAAATGCTGAGAGATTTTGTCACCACCAGACCTACCCTACAAGAGCTCCTGAAGGAAACACTAAACATGGAAAGGAACAACTGGTACAAGTCACTGCAAAAACATGCCGAAATGTAAAGACTGTCAATGCTAGGAAGAAACTGCATCAACTAACGAGCAAAATAACCAGCAAATATCATAATGACAGCATCAAATTCACACTTAATATTAACCTTAAATGTAAATGGGCTAAATGCTCCAATTAAAAGACACAGACTGGCACATTGGATGAAGAGTCAAGACCCATTAGTGTGCTGTATTCCAGAGACCCATCTCACATGCAGAGACACACATAGGCTTAAAATAAAGGGATGGAGGAAGATCTACCAAGCAAATGGAAAGCAAAAAAAAAAAGTAGGGGTTGTAATCCTAGTCTCTGATAAAACCGACTTTAAACCAACAAAGATCAAAACAGACAAAGAAGGCCATTACATAATGGTAAAGGGATCAATTCCATAAGCAGAGCTAACTATGCTAAATATATATGCACCCAATACAGGAGCACCCAAAGAGATTTGGACTCCCACACAATAATAATGGGAGACTAACACCCCACTGTCAGTATTAGACAGATCAATGAGACAGAGGCTTAACAAGATGTTCAGGACTTGTATTCAGCTCAGCACCAAGGAGACCTAATAGACATCTACAGAACTGTCCACCCCAAATCAGCAGGATATACGTTCTTCTCAGCACCACATTGCACTTATTCCAAAATTGGCCACGTAGTTGGAAGTAAAACACTCCTCAGCAAATATAAAAGAACAGAAATCACAACAAACTGTGTCTCAGACCACAGTGGAATCAAACTAGCACTCAGGATTAAGAAACTCACTCAAAACTGCCCAAATACATGGAAACTGAACAATCTGCTCCTGAATGACTACTGGGTACATAATGAAATGAAGGCAGAAATAAAGATGTTCTTTGAAACCAATAAGAATAAAGGCACAAAGTACAAGAATCTCTGGGACACATTTAAAGCAGTATGTAGAGGGGAATTTATAGCACTAAATGCCCATAAGGGAAAGCAGGGAAGATCTAAAATTGACACCCTAACATCACAATTAAAAGAATTAGAGAAACAAGAGCAAACACATTCAAAAGCTAGCAGAAGGCAAGAAATAACTAAGATCAGAGCAGAACTAAAGGAGATAGGGACACCAAAAAAACCTTCAAAAAATCAGTCAATCCAGGGGCTATTTTTTTGAAAAGATCAACAAAAGTCATAGACTGCTAGCAAGACTAATAAAGAACAAGAGAGAAGAATCAAATAGATGCATTAAAAAATGATAAAGGAGATACCACTGCTGATCCCACAGAAATACAAATTACCATCAGAGAACACTATAAACACCTCTATGCAAATAAACAAGAAAATCTAGAAGAGATGACTAAATTCCTGGACACATACACCCTCCCCCAACTAAGCCATTCAAGTTGAATCCCTGAATATACCAATAACAGGCTCTGAAATTGAGACAATAATTAATAGCCTACCAACCAAAAACAGTCCAGGACCAGATGGATTCACGGCTGAATTCTACCAGAGGTACAAAGAGGAGCTGGTACCATTCCTTCTGAAACTATTCCAATCAGTAGAAAAAGAGGGAATCCTCCCTAACTCATTTTATGAGGCCAACATCATCCTGATACCAAAGCCTGGCAGAAACTCAACAAAAAAGGGAATTTTAGACCAATACTCCCTGATGAATATCAATGTGAAAATCTTCAATAAATTTCTGGCAAACTGAATCCAGCAGCACATCAAAGAGCTTATCCACTACGATCAAGTTGGGTTCATCCCTGGGATGCAAGGCTGGTTCAACATACACAAATCAATAAACATGATCCATTGCATAAACAGAACCAAAGACAAAAACCACTTGATTATCTCAACAGATGCAGAAAAGGCCTTTGACAAAATTCAACAGCCCTTCATGTTAAAATCTTAATAAACTAGGTATTGATGGAATGTGTCTGAAATAATAAGAACTATGTATGACAAACCCACAGCCAATATCATACTGAATGGGAAAATCTGGAAGCATTCCTTTTGAAAACTGGCAGAAGACAGGGATCCCCTCTTTCACCACTCCTTTTCAACATAGTGTTGAAAGTTCTGGCCAGGGCAATCAGGCAAGAGAAAGAAATAAAGCGTATTCAGTTAGGAAGAGAGGAAGTCATTGTCCCTGTTTGCAGATGACATGATTGTATATTGAGAAAACCCCATTGTCTCAGACCAAAATCTCCCTAGCTAATAAGCAACTTTGGCAAAGTCTCAGGATACAAAATCAATGTGCAAAAGTCACAAGCATTCCTATACACCAATAACAGAAAAACAGAGCCAAATCTTGAGTGAACTCCCATTCACAATTGCTACAAAGAGAATGAAATACCAAAGAATCCAACTTACAAAGGATGTGCAGTACCTCTTCAAGGAGAACTACAAACCACTGCTCAACGAAATAAAAGAGGACACAAACAAATGGAAGAACATTCCATGTTCATGGATAGGAAGAATCAATATTGTGATAATAGCCATACTGCCCAAGGTAATTTATAGATTTAATGCCATCCCCATCAAGCTACCAATGACTTTCTTCACAGAATTGGACAAAAGTACTTTACAGTTAATTTAAAAACTACTTTAAAATTAATATGGAACCAAAAAATAGCCCACATTGTCAAGACAATCCTAAGCCAAAAGAACAAAGCTGGAGGCATGACGCTACCTGACTTCAAACTATAGTACAAGGCTACAGTACCCAAAACAGCATGATACTTGTACCAAAACAGAGATATAGACCAATGGAACAGAAAACAGCCCTCCGAAATAATACCACACATCTACAACCATATGATCTTTGACAAACCTGACAAAAACAAGAAATCGGGAAAGCGTTCTCCATTTCATAAATGGGGCTGGGAAAACTGTCTAGCCATATGTAGAAAGCTGAAACTGGATCCCTTCGTTACACCTTATACAAAAATTAACTTAAATGTTAGACCTAAAACCATAAAAACCCTAGAAGAAAACCTAGGCAATGCCATTCCGGACATAGACATGGGCAAGGACTTCATGTCTGAAACACCAAAACCAATGGCAACAAAAGCCAAAATTGACAAATGGGATCTCATTAAACTAAAGGGTTTCTGCACAGCAAAAGAAACTACCATCAGAGTGAACAGGCAACCTACAGAATGAGAGAAACATTTTGCAATTTACCCATCTGACAAAGGGCTAATATCCAGAATTTACAAAGAACTTAAACAAATTTACAAGAAAAAAAATCAAACAACCCCATCAAAAAGTGGACAGAGGATATGAACAGACCCTTCTGAAAAGAAGACATTTATGCAGCCAACAGACACATGAAAAAATGCTCATCATCCCTGGTCATCAGAGAAATGCAAATCAAAACCACAATGAGATACTATCTCACACCAGTTAGAATTACCATCATTAAAAATTCAGGAAACAACAGGTGCTGGAGAGGATGTGGAGAAATAGGAACACTTTTACACTGTTGGTGGGACTGTAACCATTGTGGAAGACAGTGTGGCGATTCCTCAAGGATCTAGAACTAGAAATACCATTTGACCCAGCCATCCCATTTCTGGGTGTATACCCAAAGGAATTTAAGTCATGCTGCTGTAAAGACATGTGCACACGTGTGTTTATTGTGGCACTATTCACAATAGCAAAGACTTGGAACCAACCCAGATGTCCATCATTGATAGACTGGATCAAGAAAATGTGGCACAGATACACCATGGAATACTATGCAGCCATAAAGAAAGGATGAGTTCATGTCCTTTGTAGGGACATGGATGAAACTGGAAACCATCATTCTCAGCAAACTATCGCAAGGACAGAAAACCAAACACCGCATGTTCTCACTCATAGGTGGAAATTGAATAATGAGAACACTTGGACACAGGGCGAGGAACATCACACACTGGGGCCTGTCATGGGGTGGGGGGAGTGGGGAGAGATAGCATTAGGAGATATACCTAATGTAAATGACGAGTTAATGGGTGCAGCACACCAACGTGGCACATGTATACATTTGTAATAAACCCGCACGTTGTGTACAGGTTTAAAGTAACTTAAAGTATAATTTTTAAAAAATTGCAAGTAAAGAATCTTGGCTGGGCGTGGTGGCTCATACCTGTAATCCCAGCACTTTGGGAGGCCAAGGCAGGTTGATCATGAGGTCGGGAGATTGAGACCATCCTGGCTAACACGGTGAAACCCCATCTGTATTAAAAATGCAAAAAATTAGCCAGGTGTGGTGATAGTCGCCTGTAGTCCCAGTTACTCGGGAGACTGAGGCAGGAGAATGGCATGAACACAGGAGGCAGAGCTTGCAGTGAGCCGAGATGACACCACTGAACTCCGGTCTGCTCAATAGAGCAAGACTCTGTCTTTAGAAAAAAAAAAAAAAAAGAGTCTTGACCAATGAACTAATGATAGGTATATACTGTTGACATAAATGTGCAAAAATCCTAATAAAATACTGGCAAACTGAATCCAGCAGCACATCAAAAAGCTTATCCAACACGATCAAGGTGATACGCCACCTGAACAGAGCCACCTGAGGCAAGAGTGCAGTATTGTCTTTGGTCACACCGAATCAAAGTTCAGGGATCTTCTACCTGTTGTTGGAATCTGGCTAGACTTTGGAACCTGCGCAATACTGACTTCCACCCATTGGCTTGCCAAGAAGTTGAGACAAAGAGAAAAGAAGTCACCTATACTTGCCTGAAGCAAGCTGCACTTGATCAGCTTGATTTATGAACTCAGAGTCCACAGGACTGAATACAGGTGGCTCAAGAAGAAAGTATTAATTCTTTTCTGCTGCTATAACAGAATACTTGAGGTTGTGTGATTTACAATCAGCAGAGTTTAATTCAGCTCAGGGTTCTGGAGGCTGCAGTGTCCAAGGGTGCCAGTAACTTCTGGGAATCTGGTAAGGGCCTTCTTGCTGCATCATCCCATGGCAAAGGGTGCAAGAGTGTGAGATTGCACACACAAGAATGAGAGTGGGCAAGAGGGGTCTGGGCTTTCTTTTACCAGAAGTGCCTCCTAAGACAATGGCATTAATACATTCATGAGGGCTCATGGCTTAATCACATCTTAAAAGTCTCACCTCTTAATACTGTCCCAATGGCAATGAAATTTTAACATGACTTTTTGTTTTAATGTGCTGAGCTTTTCATTTTTTCTTAACTTTTAAGTTCAAAGGTGCAAGTGCAGTTTTGTTACATAGGTAAACTTGTGTAATGGGGGTTTGTTGTACGGATTATTTCATCACCCAGGTATTAAGTGTAGTATCCATTAGTTATTTTTCCTGATCCTCTTCCTCCTCCCACCCTTTGCCATCCACCCTCCAAAAGAACCCAGTGTGTGTTATTCCATGTGTTCTCATTCTTTAGCTCCCACTTAAAATGTGAGAACATGTGTTCACGTGTTTTCATTCTTTAGCTCCCACTTAAAAGTGAGAACATGCGATATTTGGTTTTCTGTTCCTGTGTTAGTTTGGCAAGGATGATGGCCTCCAGCTCCATCCATCTCCTTGCAAAGGACATGATCTTGTTCTTTTTTTATGGCTGCATGATATTTCATGGTGTACATGTACCACATTTTCTTTATCCAGTCTATCATTGATGGGCATTTAGGTTGATTCCATGTCTTTGCTATTGTGAATAGTGCTGCAGTGAACATGCATGTGCATGTGTCTTTATAATAGAATGATCTATATTTTAGGTGTATACCCAGTAATGAGTTTTCTGGGTCAGATGGTATTTCCGTCTTTAAGTCTTTGAGAAATCACCACACTGTCTTCTACAATGGCTGAACTATTTTACATTCCCACCAACAGTGTATCAACAGTGTTTAAGCATTCCTTTTTCTTCACAACCTCATAAGCATGTGTTATTTTTTGACTTTTTAATAGCCATTCTGACTAGTGTGAGATGGTATCTCATTGTGATTTTGATTTGCATTTCTCTAATGATCAGTGATGTTGAACTTTTTTTTATATCAATATGACTTTTGAAGGGGACATTCAAACCATCACAGAGATGCATGCCAAGCCTTCATGGACTCCACTTCAGGAGTGTGGCCCCATTTCCCATTTAACATGGCCTCATGGATACTATTATACAATCTTTTAAGTCTCAGGGATCCAGCTAGGTGATTCCTTCTCCCATGGATGGAATAAGGGAGATTTTAAAGCAGGAAATGGAAGCATTCACACAAATACTACTTCATTTTAGGGGAAAGAAGAGGAAATTCCCTTTTGTAAACAAACCATAGAGGTTTCCAGCAACAACATGCATTATGTCCAGTGCTGGAAGCCTGAATCCAGTGATGCCATCGATAAGTTGTGGATGTCAATGTTCTGAATTTTTCCAGTAAACATGTTTACAAGGATTCATCTCTTCGTTCTTTATCATGTGTGGCTTGTTTTTCATTTTGATGTGAATGAGCCAGATAATTCAGTTATTTCTGTCCTCAGAGTTTTGCTGAAGTGCTGCTTCATCTTTGTATCATGTGATATAAGTGCCAATTTTTCTAATTTATATTGAGTGCTCTGGAGAAATCTTTAACTACAAGTAATACCAGCCTCATCACACCATTACCTCCCTTGTCCTGAGGGAGGCTTATATGGTTTGGCTCTGCATCCCCACCCGAATCTCATCTCAAATTGTAATCCACACATATCCAGGGAGAGACCTGGTGGGAGGTGATTGGATCCTGAGGGCTGTTTCCCCAATGTTCTTCTCTTGATAGTGAAGGAATTCTCAGGAGATCCAGTTGTTTGATAAATGTTTGGCATTGTCCTTGCTTGTTCTTGCTCTCTCCTGCCTTCCTTCCCCCTCTCCTTCCGCCGTGATTGTAAGTTTCCTGAGGCCTCCCTAGCCATGTGGAACTGTGAGTCAATTAAACCTCTTTTCTTCATAAATTACACAGTCTCAGGTATTTCTTTATAGCAGTGTGAAAATGGAGTAATATAGGGGCCATCCCTGTGGGTACTCTGGACTGAGATTTGCCTTTGCCTGTCACCCTGAGCTTTTGATCTTACCTTATCCTCATATCATCCTTCTCATTCCTGGCTAAGTAACAGAACTACGTCTTTACAGTTCTTGAAGGCAAGTACCTATCTGAGTATTGATGCCTTATTTTACTGTTTAGTGTCGAATTTCTGCCTGATAAAGAATGACTTGGAGGTTTCCATGCCAGTTAGCCATCCATCCGGTCCTGCATCCATCCAGCCACACTCCCTGAGTGTCTCCTGTGTGCCAGTTGCTGGGCTAAGTACTAGGGACACAAAAGTGAATTCATCATCCCTGTGGGGACCTCATGTCTACTAGGGGTAGGGGCAGGTAAATGAATCAGTAATCTCAAGGTTTTTCAGTAAGTCTGCAGACATCCAAGGTGCCATGGAGAAGCAGAGCAGGCAGTCACTGGCACTGGTGGTGGTATCAAGGACATTTTCTCATGAGGTGGCGTTTTATGTGTCTGGAAAATTTGAGTAGTAGTTTACCAGCAAAGAGGGGAAATGTCTTCCCAGGCAGAAGAAACAGTGCAGGCACAGACATGGAGGCATGGAAGAGTGCAGGATGTGTGTGAACTGTTGGGTGTAGATGGAGCATAGTGGACCTGAAGCAAGGTGGAGAGGAGTGGTGTTGGGCAAGATAGGAGAGTGGATGGGAGGCTAGTTTCTAATGGAACTTCTAACTTTCCTCAAAGATGGGGCCACCGATTAGAGACTCAACATGGGAAGATTCACTCCATTCCTTTCAAGAGATGGCTCTAATTGCTGCTCCTGCCAATGCAGTAAATAAAACTTGAGGGCAGTAGGAGTCATTTTAGAATGTTTGTGGCTCCTATGAAGCTGTGTGTGTGGGAGGTGGGGGTTGGTGGTGGGGTAAGCCCATTTCTTTTTTAAAATCACATACATTGCCCCTTAGCTACCCTCCCTTCCATAAAGGTTTTTTGTGAAGCTGGAATGTGATATCAGATGTTACAGGGCAGTGTGGTTTATGAAGCCTGTAGAAATGTTAGTTCTTACCATTTGTAAGTACACCTTGGCACCTGGAGGACAGGAATATTCACTCCCGCATCACTCTGTTCCAATGCTGTGTTCCCACTTCTTAGATTCCCAGAAACACTGTTTTCAGCTGCTGGCCCTTCCAGGAATAGCCCTAAAGAGCCAGAAAGGCATAGGAGTAGTGTTGACCACATCATGGTGATACAAGGTAATAGCTTTCAGAGGTTTTGCTCTGGAACCGTTCCTCCTTTCAATATGGCATCTGAAAGATAATTGGAAGTCCCCCAAAAGTGAGGTCACCCCCAACTTCTCTTCCTACTGCTAGAGAATCAGTGATTGTCAGAGCTGAAAGGGATCATAGAGATTTTACTGTAACACATTCATTTTATAGACAAAAAGCTGGGGCTCAGGGACGTGAGGTGCATTTCCTTGGTGCTGCAGCATTTTAATGACAGAAATGAGACCAGAAACCAGGTCTTCTGACCCCTGGTCCTGTGGTGGTTCTGCTCCTCCCTGCCCCTTCTGTTCAAGTTTTTCAGCAATGTGAGGACATTTAGCCAGTCTGGATACTGACGTTTGAAGGAGGCTAACCACTAGAAGAATGTCAAGGAAAGAAAGATTTCTCTAGGTGAATTCACCGAATCCATTGTCCCATCTTCAGTCATGCAAATGTAGGAACTGGACTTTGCCCAAGTCAGAGACATTTGGATCTAGGAACACACTGATCAAGCCCTTAAGTGACTGATGTAGATACACTAGAATAAATAAGCAGTATGTTAACGGTTGCCTTGTTAATAGTTAAGAGATTGGTCACCAGGGTCAGATGGACTTGACTTCAATTTTGACTGTCATCTGTAATGAAATTTCTGCCGTATGTAACTTTGAGTGAGTTACCTGATCTTTCTCAGCCTCAGTTAGTATATTATGAAGATTAATAAGTATATCATGAGGATTAAAGGTAATAATGCAGGTAAAGCTCCTAGCATACAGTAAATCTTCAGAAAATGGTAGTTCTTACTGCTGTAATGATTGTCCATTCCTCTGAATTCAAATTTCTCTCTAGGTGGTAGGTTATCTGCCAAAGACCATAACCCCTTGAATAATCCCAGGTAATTATTGCCAACTTCTAGGTTTGGAATTTTTTTTTTTTCCTCTGAGCGTCATCCTTGGATTCACACAACCTTTTTCCAACTAAGATACAATAAAACTAATTAGATTTCTGCTTCTAAATTATAATCACATTTCATAATCACAAGCCTTCCTTGAGAGTCATCTTAATTGGAATTAAGGGTTTTCCTGAATTCATCAGGTCCACATGACTAGCAGTCTTTAGCTTTTTTCCATGAAAAGAGGGGTGCATATCCACAGGCAAATAAAAAAAAATACAGGTTATGTTGGTAATAATAACTAGTTAATCAATAATGGCTAATGTTCCTACAGTGCTTTACAACTTAGAAGAGTATTTCTTTTCATGCACTATCATATTTTTTTCTTCCACCAAACTTGTAAAATAGGTTTTATTTCAGTTTTACACTCGGGGAAGCCAGAATTGATGAGCTTTGGTCTTTTCCATCTCAGTAGAAGGTGTCACAATTCTCCCTGTCATTCAGGACCCAAACCTAGAAGTCATTCTTGATGCTTCTCTTCTTCCTCTTATACCTTACATTTAATCTATCAACAAGTCCTTTCTGCTTTGCTCCAAAGTGGACCCTGAATGAGGCATTCCTGCCCCTCTTCACTATTAGTATGGTAGTTCAAAGTAGTTTTATTTCTTGCTGGATTTGTGTGCTAGCCTCTTAAATGGTCTCCCTGTTTCTGTCCTTCCCTCTGATAATCCATTCTCCACACAGCAGCCAGAGTGATATTTTAAAACTGTAAATCAGATCATGTTACTCTCTGGCTTAAATTCCTCCAGTGGCTTCCCATTGCAGTTGGGAAAAAAAAATAACTCCTTGCCATATTCAACAAAGTCTTGCGTGATCTCTCTCTGACTTTTATTGCTTACCATGCCCCCACGTAGTCATCATCCAACCACAATAACCTTCTTTTTGTCCCTTAGACATTTCCCGTGTATGTAGGTTTTGCGTTAACTCTGCCCTCTGTCTGGCATGGCCCTTCTCAAAATATTCACATGGGTTATCTCTTTCTCTTTGTTCAGATCTCAGCTTCAGTGCCATCAGAGAAGAGCTTCCCCTTACCACCCAAACACTCCCTTCTTCTACTCCAGCAGTATTCCGTTTCCCTGTTGTATTTTATTCTTAGCACTCGTCCCTATCCAAAATTAATCAGTCTTGCCTAGGTGCTTTATAGATATTAACTTGTTTAATGCCTTTAACCAGTCTAGACAGGTACTACTATATTCGTTTTACTGATGAGGAAATTAAGGCAAGGAGAGGTTAAGTAAATTGCTCAAGGTCACAGAGTAAGTAATGGAGCCAGAGACAGGTCTGCTCTAGATCCTGCATATCTGTCCATGAAGCTGCAGTCTCCTGGCCTAGGCTGCGCTGATACAGCTGCAGTTCTCAGACCAAGTTCAATAAGAGTCCCCAGTTCTAGTCCAGTGATACCTGAAGTCACATGTTTCACTCTGGGCCTCACATTTATGAAAGGCACTGACATCATGCTCCAGATGAAAAACATACTTTAAAGCCAGTGAATTTAAGAAGCAGTTGAACAATTTTGGGTTGTCATATCAAATTGCCTGCCCAAGGTCAAAATATTAGTAAATTATAGATCTAGATTTTAATTGAGAGTTGTCTGACATCCCCCTCCTCAATGCTGACTTGAGATTATTCAAGATGACAGAAGATAAGTGCTGCCTCAGAGGTTCCTTCCTCCCTCTCTGTCTTTGAAAAAGCACAGGGAGAAGAGGTCTGAAGATGTGGCTGTCCAGTAATTGGAACCGTCTCGGCTTCTCTGAAATTCTAGAAGAATAAGTGAACAGTATGATACCTTGCAAAGCTTCATGTGTCTTAATCACATTAAAATTCACAACTCAGTTTTAGATTTATTTTTCCTTGCTTTGTGAAAGTTATTGACTTGGGACTTGCTTCTGGATCTTAGTTGGACGTCTGACCTCATGCCATTATTGTCATCCATTTAGAGGTCATTTATTTCAGTGTTCTTAAAAGGCAGCCATTCCCAGTGGTTGGCCTTCTCTGTTGCATGTGACACATCGTAGCTCTTCTGCTTAGCTTTTCTTGGTCACACAACTAGCAGGTGGTGACTTTGGCCTCCATTGTGGCCCTTACCTCTGACTTTGTAGCTCCTCTACAGTACTCTTCGCTCTGGTTCTGTGGAGTTTTGACTCCGAGATACCCATGACATTTTAAGTTTCCCAGCACCAACTAACCTTTCTGAGAATCTGCATCAGAGGGCTGCAGTGGTCAGGGTGGCAGGTCACCAGTTGACTAATGGCCTCCTCCAAGGTTTGCTGGCAGACATTGCGTTGTTGTGAACTCTATTGATCCCAGAAGTTTGCCTGCTGCTTAGACAGTCTTTGCGGGCGTGAGGAGGTAGTGAGTCATGGAGCCACCACCCTTGCTACCCATCTGTTCTTGTGGTGAGGAGAACAAAGATGATCTCTTTGTGGTATCATAAAACCTAGAAAGACATTAAAAATTCCGTTAAACTTTCATATCCTTTTAGCTCTTGAAATGTACAATCTATTACGAGGGGGAAAAAAAAAAAACCACTGTAATTTCCCCCCCACTGACCTTACTTCAGAGGCTACTTAAGGGACCAGGTAATGACTTTACGGTGTTTATTAATACTTCATGTTCTGCTTCCCTCCCCTATTCATGTGTCTTTAAATTGAAAGCACAGAAACTGCCAGGGGATCTTTAAAATCCAGAGCTTTTGCGATGTCATATGTTGTTCTGTTATCGACATTGTATGTAGAGATCTATTGTTGACTCGATGCTGGGCATGGAGTGGGGTGGGGGGGGTATTTATTTTTAAAATGCACTTTGGAGTAATGGAAATAACATGAGTTTTGGAGCCAGATATACATGATTTTGAATCCTGGCCCTGCCATTTACTACCTTTGTGACTAGTGTCAAACAAGTTACTTAACCTCCGAAGGCCACTCAGTTCAACCATTTGCCAGATTGGGAAAGTAATACCTCTCTCTGGTAATCTGGATGACCTCACACAGAGACCTCTCAATGCAGGCCTCGTGGGAACAACCTTGTCTTATCCTAATATCCAGATAATTTTTAGTTTTTCTTAGTTTTTCTGAGTAATTACTTTGATTTTCTCTGTCTCTCGTGAGTATCCTGTAGAGTAACTGCAAGATATCCCTCACCCCTTTGGCTGCTTGGGAATTGACAGCATATTGAAGACTCATCTATAGTAGATTTATAAGCCACTGGTATAAAGCTATAACCTCACCTCAATTTATTTTGTTCCCATGTTTGGTTTATTTAATACTTGATCCCACTTACCTCATTTTATATTTGCCTACTAGTTATAAACTGCCTGAAATAATTTATAACATAGCATGTAGAAATATGTCTGGAACATAGTAGGTACTCAATAGATAATTTGGTAAATGAATGAATAAATAAGCATTAGAGATACAGATACAATATGTTTCAGAGGAGAATTAAATAAAACAGGGCAAGATAATGAGTTTGTGCCTTTGAGATATCTAAATAAAAATGTAGAGTAGACATTTGGATCTATGCTGGGAAAAAAGGCTAGAAATAGAGATTTGGAAGTCATCATTGTAGATGATATTTGAAGCCATAGATATGTGAGAGACGCTAGAGGGAGACGAGAAATTTCAGTAATTTAGAGGCCAGGTAGAGGAAGGTGTGCCTGCAAAGGAGGCTAAGGATGTACCTGTGAAGGGCAGGGAGATAATGAGGAGATTTTAGAAGGGGAGGGAACAATCTCCAAGGATGCTGAAAAAGGAAGGGAGATAAGAACTGGATATTGTTCATTTGATATAGTGACTCGGGGACCTTAGTGAAAGTCACTTGCTTATAATAGTGAGGCAGAAGATAAAGTTGTACAGTAGCCACAGCTAACACTGAGCACAGAGGCTGTGCCAACTGCTTAATGTGGACTGTTACATTACAACAACCTGATGAGATGTGTAGTCATCTCACCTCATTCCCATTTTTTACAAAAAATCAAAATGAGGCATAAAGAAGTTAATCACTCAAGGTCATATAGCTGGGTTCAAGCCAAGACAGATGTCAGGACTTAGAATCATAGCTGAGAGAATGAAACCAGAAAGTTTAGATAACTCAAGAAATTTGGTCGGAGTGTGGGGAGAGAGAGAGATGGGGTGGTCACTAGGGGAGGAAGATGGTTGGAAATAGGTAGAGTGTTTCGCTGTTTGGTTGGTTGATTGTTAGAAGATGGAAATTTGCTTGAGCATTCTGATTGCTGAGAAGAAGATTCTAGTAGTGAGTGACAGGTTGCTGATACGCAGAGAGAAGGGAGAATCAGTACTGTAGGTCCAGAGAAGGCAGGCAGGATAAGCCTTGGAATACAGACTTTCTGTTTTAATAGGTGGAAAGAAGACAAAAATGGTTCAAATCTGAGGAGCAGCATGTACTTGGAAGGGGGAAGTTAAGGGATTTCCCTTCACATGGCTTCTGTTTTATTTGTGAAGTAAAAAGTGAGATGATCCTCTGACAGGGTGGTAGCCAAGTGAGAGAGTCAGAATGTGGAAAAGGTTTAAAATAGAAGTACAGAGGATGGGGAAAAGATGATTAGAGAAAACTTGGAGGATATCAAATGGTACACAGAACTCTGCTTAGGGGTCATCATGAATTTATTATAAATCTGCACTGTGGTGTGATTTTCTCCAGCAGCACTCAGCATCTGGTTGTAAGCACAAAGGAAAGGGTTGTTCTTTTGTTTTAGGAATCTTAATGAATAGCAATAGTCTGTTCTGCAAGTCCTTGACACCACCCTCTCTTCTATATGCTGTATCTAATCAGTTACCAAGTGCTGTCAGTCTTATGCTTCAAATACCTCTATAATTCATGAACTCTTTCCACCTCAAAGTGCTAACAAGGCTGCGTTCCCATAATCTCACACCTGGATTATTCAACAGGCTTCTAACAATTGTCATTGAATGGAGACTTGCCTTTTTCAATCCATCCTGAACACTGCAGCCAGCATGAACTTTTTTATAATGAAAATCTAATCTAATCCTGTGACCTCCCAGCATAAACCTTCCCAAGTCTTCCCAATGATTTTAGGGTAAAAATCAAAAACCCTATTATAGTCTCCCCTCCTTCTGGCACCACTGTTTCCATTGATCTCTGACCTCAGTTGACATCTTTCATTTTTCTGCACATGACACCCTTCTCACCACAAGACCTGCTCTCATGGTCTTGTTTTGCTTCCAGTATCGAATCCATGATCCAGGAAGAAGGACAGAGATAAAGGGCAAAAGTATGGACTTTGCTCCTGTTCCAGTGTTAACTCTGAAACCTCACTCAGTCTCTTATGCCTGCATGTCAATGGCCAGAACCGTATTACATACCACTATCTGCGAGGGAATCTGGGAAAAGATCCATTTTTTTGCCAGTCACATTTCGGCCTCCAATAAAATGAGAGTTGTGTTATTTAAAAAGAAGAGGAGGAGGGGCACTAGGTAAGCAACCTGGAGTGCCACCTTCAATGAGGAGGTGTTTTCCAGATAAAGAGTTGAGTGAAGGGGATGCTGACAGAAGTGACAGCATGAATACAGTTCAGTACTGAGCAATATGGTGTGGGGAGAACGTGCTGGAACACTGAGTTTGAGGCAGGGAATAGGGAGGGAGGAAACAGAGAAGTAGGCAGGGACCAAAAAGTCATAATGCCCTTCTTCTACTCCAGCTGAGGAACTTAAACTTCACCCGGTGTGTTAACCTCTAAATGAGGTCTTACACGCCAGGTGATGTCAAGCAAGATAGTCTACTGGGTATGGAGAGAAATGTTGGTATTTTTATTTATCTTCATTTTTATTTCATGTTGTTTAAATTCTATTTTTAGGTATCCTTCTTGACATGCACACATATAATTTATAAGTTCAGTAGTACATTATATACAGTTTATAAGTAATAAATAGCCATGTTGGGAGTCCATCTGAAGACTTTTTTCTTAGTGACATGCACAGTCAAAATGTTTTGAAACTATTGCATTAGGCATCAGGGAACTGTTAAAACAT
This sequence comes from Rhinopithecus roxellana, assembly GCF_007565055.1. Taxonomy (NCBI): domain Eukaryota; kingdom Metazoa; phylum Chordata; class Mammalia; order Primates; family Cercopithecidae; genus Rhinopithecus; species Rhinopithecus roxellana. The sequence goes on along the minus strand of NC_044560.1, from coordinate 49,407,007 downwards.
TTGAAACAAGGAAATGATGTGATCCAAATTGAATATGGTCCAATTTGCCTTTTTTTTCCCCTATAGAGTTCTTTAAATTTTTAAAAATTTTAGAATGTTAGTACTTAGAAAGAAATGTTAGGGAGCATCGACTCTGTGTTATAAGTAAGATAACTGAGGCCCAGGAATATTAAATAATTAGAACCATTAATTTGTGGCTGAGCTGGAGCCCCATCCAACCTGGGTCTCATCTCCTCCCAGTGGTGCTTTGTGGCCCTGTGCAGAGTGCTTTCTCTCTTCCTGAATGCACGTCCCTATTCTGCAGCAAATGCTCTTCTCGTCAGAACTATGACATGTGGGAACCAAGAGGGGAGTAAAAGGGCATATTTCTAAAAATCATGAAAACTAAGAAATCTGTTTTGTAAAAATGAATCACCTATTTAACCTCAGGGTTCTGTTGACTCTTTAGCTATCAACATGGAAGTCTCTAGGTACCGATTTCTGCAGGTTCTGTTTTCATGATGCCAGACCCATCAGCAATTTAGCTGAGACACACCATTGTACAATGTCAATATTTTAGGTATTGTATTTGCAAGGCCAGCTGTCTAAGTAAACAATTGAACTGAACAGATTTCTGACTTGGTAAGACAGAGACTTTCTAAGGGGTACACTGCCCCACTTTATCTTACCCCTGTGTGTATGAAGAAACACGTGTTTGCCCATGGGAATGTGTATGTATTTGGATCTATTTCACAGAATATCTTATAAAAACTGATAGGAAAAGCAAGTCTGATTTATAGAATCCTGTTTCCTGAGGTTGTGAATACTAGTTCAGGACTTTGCTAACTACTTTTTGACCAGTGTAACTGATTTATTTCCCCATGCCATCATCAACCCAGCTATGCAAGTACAGGAAGACAGGGACTCTAATAACCAGATGGTGATCAAGATCTGTATTCTCTTGGGTATACTAAACTATTCTGAAAATTCAATTTATAGGGGTACAGACTAAGGGTTATACATCTCCAAACAAATGTGTTTGTCAAGTTGATGATCATGTTTACCAAGATCCTTTTATCACCAGCTGAGTCCTCTTTTAATGGCTTAGGTCACCCTGGAATTATTTCAAAAACCAGCCTGATGTTTAGAACCTCCTGTGGGCTCAGGCTTGCCAGACACAAATCTAAAATGAAGCCTGTAGCCTTCATGGTAGCACACTCTAACCTCAAGCACAATTATATGAATCATGGACAAATGTTTTCACTTTCAAGCAAGTTTTTGCCTCAGCAAAAATGACCACTTATTTAAGAGGCTGCATTATATATATATATATATATATATAAACAGTTTTTGGCTATAAGAATCTTGACTGTATTTCCCACGGAGAATTATAGATTTATACATGTGTCTCTGTGTGTGTGTATGTGTCTGTGTGTATGTATATATAAACACCATATTCTGTGTCTTTTATATGTAGTATCACTTGATTATTATAACTACCATGAAGTGCTATTGTTCTTCTCATTTTATAGGTGAGGAAACTGAAGCTCAGAGAGGTGAAATAATATCACAAAGCTAAGAGGTGGTAAATTTGGCACTTAAAAAATTATCTAGTTATTACAAAAGTTGATTTTCAAAAAACAAACTTAACTGACATTTCCATTTTGGGCCTCCGTTTTCTCCTCTATGAACTGAGGAGGATTGAATTCAGTGATTCTCAAACCAGAGCATGTATCAGAACCACCTGGGGGAATTCTTAAAACACTAATTCCTGGGCCTGCTTAGAGTTTCTGAGTCAGAAATTCTCGGGAGCGATTAAGAACTGGCATTTCCAATAAGTTCCCAAGTGGTGATCCCCAGCCATACTTTGAGATCCATTGGAGTAGATGATCTCTCAGTGTCTTCCAGCTGTTACATCCTGGAGGGTCAGCGACCTGCCTAACTTCATTGATGTGTGACCAAAAATACTACTTCATGGAGTGACTTTCCTACTACTTTGGCCAAGTTTGGTGGTTAGCCAGGAAAATTCGCAACATGAGTGGAGGAAAATGCTGATGAAAATCACTCCTTCATGTGTTTATTAACTCATTTGCCAGACTAATATTGACTGAGTATACCCTTTGCAGATATTGTGCTACATACTGGAGATACCACATGTGAAGATATTTGGCCCGTGCCTGTGCGATGCCTATCAACTAAGGAGAAAACATAATTAATTTATTGTTATTACTAAAAGGGAAGTGCTGAGACCTATGAGAATAAAATACTTCTGTAGGATTTATGATTGTGACTTCAAACTTTTCCTAAACAGGCCTATTTTCTACTGTGGTCTTAAGTCATAAATTGTCTATTCTCTGTATCTAGTTTGATTCTGTTCTTAGCTTTTTGACGTATTTCTTTATTGGGGTAGGTCAGTAAGTGGTGTTTTCATTTAATTTTTACCAACCTAGGCATTACCTTCCTGCCCTAGATGAAACCTTAGCTTTGTTCAAAATTTGCATTTTCATTTTTAGCATATAGTGACAGTTGAGATCAACAGCAAAAGCAGAAACCCTTGTCTAAAGCAATTTCCTTATTGTTATTCCAGCTTCAATGAAATGAGAAATCCTAGGGAGATGAATTCAGATTGTCATCTCTACTCGCATCCTAACAGTTTGGCTTCTTGAAAAAAAAATAAAAGATGAAGGAAACAGGGCTCTTGAAGGGAAGACGTCTACTGTAAAAAAATAGGGAAAGGAAATAGTGTACTGATAATGGTTATCATTTGTTGAGTACGCATTATGTGCCAGTGACTGTCGCCAAACATTTTACATGAATTAGCAGGTAAACTTCCCCAGTAACCAATGAGGTACAGGTACCATTAATTATCTTCCTTTTACAGATACGGAAATTGAAGCTCACAGAGGGTAGATAACTGTCCCAAAGTCTCATGGTTATTTGATGGAGGAACAGGAATTCAAAAGCAGGCCTGACTCCAAAATCTCATGCTTTTTACTAGTAAATTAGATCTCCAGTCATTTCAATCCATGCATTTTTCATAGGGATGGTGCTGACTCATTTGGCTTCCTGGTTTTCTGACTCATCTCACTGAATAGGGCCAGATCTGATATGTCTTCTGCATTCTCCCTTATATCATCTTTCTCCCTGCTGCCTTTTCTATTATGGTCCACCTGCTCCATCATCTTCTTTCCATGGGCCTTAAAGGAATACCTTCTTGTGGACTGTCTCTGTGATGCAGTAGAAATCCGGTAAGCTTGCCAGGGTGTTAAAAGTGCATTTGTTTAGGACTGTAATGTTTATTTGAAAGGGGCTTTCAATCACAGACATGACTTTTTTATGAGCCTCATTATATATCCTTGTGATTGGAAAAATGCATCAGTAAATAATGCCTCCGTGAAAAGTCACTCTCACTTGCATTATTTTAAAAGATTTGGTAATAAAAAGTACTCAGATTATTGATAATCCATAATTAATGTGAAGTAAATAATACGTGTTTTCAAATAAAACTCACCACGATAGTGATGAGAATATGGGCTTTTATCTTTCTTTGTAAGTCAGAGACTTATAAACAATAGGTTATCCATCACTGAGGAATATGTAGAAACATTAATTTTAGCATTCAGTTTTTTCTCTCTCTTTTCTAAAAACCATGATTCTATTCTCCAAAAGAAAAGATGGTTTTATTATTTTTCCAGCTCTTTAAAATGGTTCAAAAGTCTTGGCCAGCAAACACCTTTTTAAAAAATCAATTCTTCAGTAATTTAGAGTGAGTCACACCTATGGGGGGGGGATGTGCTTTCAAAATAATTAAAGTAGAGGAGGCAGGATTTTGGATCTTGAGAAAATGTGCTTGGAAAATGTCCTTTTGTTATCAATCCCAAAGCTTTGATAAAATAGGATAAGCTGGAATCAACTTCTGAACTTTCTCACTAGCTAGTGATATGTTACCAGTAGTCCAGAGAATGCTGAATGCCCATCTAATCTACACTGTCATCCTTTTATTAACAAAACTTAGGCTGTTAGGGATACATCAGGATCTTTCATTATAGACTACATTTCCCAGCTCCCTTTACAGCTGCACATGTTCATCTAAGTGTTGGCCAATGAGGTGTAAGCAGACATGTCCTGCAGGATTCCTGAGAAGGCTCCTTTACAGAGACCAGGCAGTGGACATCCTCTTTCCCTCCCCTGGGTCTAAGTCAGGTAGGTTGGCTGGAGTTGTAGCAGTAATTTTGGATAAGGGGGACAGGCACTATACTCCAAGGATGGCAGAACAGTGAGCTTTCGTGGAACTTCCGTACCAGCCTTGGATTCACTACCTCTGGACTTTGTTTATATGAGTAGGAAATTTGTTTTTGTTGTTGTTGTTTTGCTTTATTAAAAGTCAGTATTTTGTAGATTTGTAGCCACACTTAATCATAACTTATAAAAATGGTGACTCATAAGGTTTGGGAAAACAATAGTTAAATTAAGGTAGTAAGTTTAGCTATCATTATTGAGCACCTACTATGTGCTAGGAACTGTTCTAAGATATTTATTTGTAATAGCTCACATAACTCATTCAACAGTCTTCTAAGAGACTTACCCCCATTTACAGATGATCAAACAGTCACAGAGAGGTTAAATAACTTGCCCAAGATCACACAGCCAAGCCAGGAGTTCAAACGTTCAGTCTATCTCTTGAACTTTTTCTAAATCACTGTGATGAAGTGACTTGACAACATTCTAAAAACAAGTAAAGCTGGTCCTAAACTCCAACTTTTCCCTATGTAGGAGACCTGTCTCCTAGACTTGTTGCTAATTATGTGAGTTGGCCGCTGGCACATCACTTAGAGCCCCTGTGCCTCAGACTTAACAGTAATAAGAGGTGTGGGACAATACCTTACCATTGTTTATTATCCATTCTGAGCCTGGCACTATGACAGACACACAGATGTGTGCCCAGAGGGAGACCATGCATTAGTCAAGGAGACAAGGCCTGAACACCCAAGAAAAGCCAAGGAACAGCAAGGGAAGTGCAGAACCACAATGTCACTACATCCTGGAGAGTTCTTGGTGCTTGATAATTGGCTGACAACCAGTGGATATCCCTGGAACCAAAGTGACAATGCACGTTAAGTGCCCTGTGAGCAGGCAGAAATAAATGTTGTGAATCAAAAGAAGAGGAAAGCTTTGGCATCTAAAGGATTCAGGGACACATAGTAAGTGCTTTAGTTCATGTTGGTTGTGCCAGTAAATGAAGGAATCTTGTAGTTGGTAAGATGTGGGGAGGTGATGGGAAGCTAGGCTCTTACCCCTTCTGGCTTTCTCTGTCCCAGGGCTAGTTCCTGGAACACACCCTGTGCTCCCCTGCCTTGGTACCTACACACAGGTACCTACCTGTTGGCTTGGGATGCTTTCCCAGCCTTTCATCCTAGCTACCTTCTTATCCTCCTGGTCTCAGAAGAAAATGACCTATATGGAGGCTCTCCTAAGTAGACCACATCCCACTTATTTGCTCTACTGTGTGGTGAAATCCCATCAAAATGGAGGATATGGCTCCAAAGTCAGTGCATACTGTCAACAGTGAACCAGCCAAGAGGATCCTTGAAAATCGCTGAGGGAGCTATCTCCACAGTGGAAACTGATAAGCTATCTCCACTAAGTCTAACACATTAATTCTGGTATTTCTTTTTTCCCTGTTCGAGATAGCTGTCCTATTTTAAAGTCTAGGTTGTATTAAAAAAATCTAGGTCACATGTAGCCAAGCTATAGGTTATACACTCCAAGGAGTGTCATGTACATAGACCCTCATGATGTGAGTGACACACCCCTGAGGTTTTTCAGTGTATATAAAACTGTACACAGTGGATGTATTAGGGTCAGATGTAGCAAAAGGAGATATTCACACTAAAAGAAAATAGACACTGAAGCCAACCCAGAAAAGAGCTGATTTACACTCCAGTCTAGGGTTGAACTCCCTGTGTAGGATGGTGAAATGAATCACTTGCATTATTTATATTGTTTAATTTCTCTCTGCATCTCCTTTATTTGCTTCCTGAAGCCTATGCACAGTTGACTTTGTGTGTCTATCCCTGCAAACCACAGATCTTCACTTCCTATTGTAACACTTATCACATTTGAATTTTTCATGGATTGTTTGTAATTATGGGTTATATGTTCCTGCCAGATTATACATTCCATGAAGGCAGGGGCCATGTCCATCTCATTACCTGCTGTGGCCCAGCCCCTGCACGGTACCTGGCACACAGTCTTTCCAAGCAATTCTGCCCTAGACATTGTTGTGGTTTTCTACTTACCCACCTTCAGGCAGATCCACTCAACTTCTTTCTCAGTTACTCAGCATTAAGATCTGTAGTTGCTGAGGCACTCAGTTAAGCTTAGGGCGGAGCTAAAACCTGCCTGGGCTGGTGCCTCTCTGATACAGAAACCCCTGAAACTGATGATTATCCAGAGATACTTGATCTCTTTGGGGTGCCTGAGGAGCTCTGGACCACCTTAACTCATTATCACCTCCTTAAGCTTCCCCACCTCTAAACGCTCTTCTCACCACTCCCACTCCCACCCTGTCCCCCTTGCCCCAAGGCTCCTCCCCAGCCTGACTGAGACTCTTTCACAATCCTGGTAACAAAAGCATCATCTTCGTTTTAATTTTTTCTTTTATCTTCAAAAGCATCTAAAAGTAAACACAACTAAAGAAAAGCTAGAAAGCCAGAAAGTGAATGAAGCAGAAAAACAATCTCAGCACTCTGATACAGTACCTCAAAACAGTTTTAGTTCACTTTGCCTTTTTATGTGTCATTTTAACACAGTTGAAACCATGCCTTATGTGCCACTTTGTACTCTGCAGTTTTAAGGTGACATTATTGCATATTCATGCTTTCATTTTTTCATGATATTTTTAGAAGCATAATTTTAATAACACCATAATATTTCATTGAATGATCTAATGATATTTTTAAGCCTTCTGTTAAGGTTGGACACTTAAATGTTTACCTTTTTTTCTCAAGTATGTAAATATTATGGTACAAATACACAAAAATATTGCGGGGAACCTTTTTATTTTCTGCATCTGAAAGACTGGCAGAAATGGAATTACTAGGTAAAAAATATAAACTCTTTAACATAGATTTTTATTTCAGGTGATACTTAATGCATATTTAGTGTAAAAAACTTGGAAAATACAGAAAAATATTTCATCCAGCATTTACCTCCAAGAGATGGCTAAATTTGTGTATATTTTCTGTCTTTTTAATGTATGTGTAGATGTGTGTGTATATATATATAAAAGATACATATTATGTATATATGATATATATTATATGTATATATAATAAAATTTGTACTATATTAATATGTTCATACTATATATGTATCATTACATAATTGAAATAATTTATATGCATATTGTTAAAACTCTTCAAATATACAACTTTTAATTTACTGTGTAACAATTTTAAAACAACACTTTCCTTGTATCATTTAAACTTTTTCTGAGTTCTTCTCTTGTATTTGTATACATACCTTGTCAGCATTTTCAGTTATTCCTTAGGATAGATTCCAGTAACGGATTTACCAAGTCAAAAGGTATAAGTATTTTTAAGGCTCTTGGTATATATTGTCAATTTTCTTTCCAGAAAGATTATCCCAAATTGCATTTCCAATAGTCCATAAGATTATAAAGCAACAGAAAATAGCATGTTCTTTCTGTTTTAATTTCTATCTTGTTAACTCTTAGTAAGATGGAAATTTTTCCTTATATGTTATTTGTGTACATCTTCTTTTGTGAATGGTCTAGATACTTAAAAGGCTAAAAATATTTGGAGGATTTTTTAAAATAATTTTTTATTTTTAATTGACATATAATTAATTATACATATTTTTGGGGTACATAGTGATGTCTCAGTACATGTAATGTATAATGATCAGGTCAGTGAAATTAGCATGTCCACTATCTCAAACATTTATCATTTCTTTGTGCTAGAAACATTCAATATCCTCCTAGCTATTTGAAAGGATATATTATTGTTAACTATAGTTATCCTAAAGTGGTATAGAATACTAGAAGTTATTCCTCTCATCTAGCTGTAATTTTGTATTCTTTAATAAATCTCTCCCTCTTCCCCTCTTCCCTCTACCATTCTCTGCCTCTAATATCCTCTACTTTTTACTTCTATGAAATCAACATTTTTTAGCTTCAACATATGGGTAAGAACATGCAGTGTTTAACTTTGTGTTCCTAGCTTATTTCACTTATTATAATGTTCTCTGTTTCCATCCATATTGCTACAAATGACAAGATTTTGTTTTTTTTAATGTCTAAATGGTATTCCATTGTGTATGTATATCACATTTTCTTTGGTCATTCATCTATTGTTGGACACCTAGGCTGATTTATATCTTGGCTGTTGTGAATAGTGTGGCAGTAAATGGGAGTACAGATATGTCTTTAGTATACTGATTTTGTTTCCTTTGGATAAATGCCTCAGTAGTCGGATTGGTGGATCATGTATTAGTTATGTTTGTAGTTTTTTGAGGAACCTCCATACTGTTCCCCATAGTGACTCTTCTAGTTTACATCCCTACCAATAGTATAAAAGAGTCTTTTTCTCTGCATCTTCACCAGCATGTTATTTTTTTGTCTTATTTTGTTAATCACTATCCTAAATGGGATAAGATGATATCTCATTATGGTTTTGATTTGCATTTTCCTGATGATTAGTGATATTGAACATTTTTTCATATATTTGTTGTCCATTTCTATGTCTTCTTTTGAGAAATATGTGTTCAGATCATTTGCCTTTTAAAATTTATTTTTATTTTTAGGAGATGGGATTTCACTCTGTTGCCTAGACTGCAGTGCAGTGGCAGTCATAGCTCACTGCAGCCTTGAACTCCTGGACTCAGGTGATCTTCCCACGTAGCTGAGACTGCAGATGCACACCACCATACCCACCTAATTAAAAAAAAATTTTTTTTTGAGACAGAGTCTTGCTATATTGCCCAGGCAGGTCTCAAACTCATGGCCTCAAGCAATCCTCCAGCGTCAGCCTCCTAAGTCTCTGGGATTATAGGCATGAGTCATCATTTGCCAATATTTAAATCAGGTTGGTTGTTTTTTTCCTGTAGCAATAGTTGAATTCCCTGTGTATTCTGGATATTAATCACTTGACCAATGAATAGTTTGCAAGTATTTTCTCCCATTCTATAGGTTGAATTTTTGCTGTGTTGATTTTTTCTTTGACGTCATTCCCTTTTTTAAATTTTTTTCTTCTGTTGCCTGTGTTTTTTAGGTCTTATTCATAAAATCTTTTCCCTGGCCAATATCCTGAAGCATTTCCCCTATGTTTTCTTCTAGTAATTTTATAGTTGCAGGTCTTGTATTTAGGTCTTTGTTCCAATCTGAGTTGTTTTTTGCATAGAGTAAGAGATGGGGGTCTAACTTCATTCTTCTGCACATAGATATCCAGTTTTCCTAGCACCATTTATTGAAGAGGCTGTCCTTTCAAAGCCCAGTGAATGCTGTTGGTGATTTTGTCAAAAATCAGTTGACTGTAGATAGGTGGATTAAAGTTTGTGTTCTCTGTTCTTTTCCATTGGTCTGTGTGTCTGTTTTTATGCTAATACTATGCTGTTACTGTTTTGGTACTAAAGCTTTGTAATATACTTTGAAGTCTGGAAACGTGATGCCTCCAGCTTTCTTTCTTTCTTTCTTTTGCTTAATATTGCTTTGGCAATGGGTTATTTGTGGTTCCATAAAAATTTTAAGATTTTTTTCTATTTCTGTGAAGAATGTCATTGGTATTTTGATAGGGATTATATTGAGTCTGCAGGTTGCTTTGGGTGATATGGTCATTTTAATAATATTATTCTGATGCAGGAGCATGGAATGTCTTTCCATTGTTTTTATCCTCTTTAGTTTCTCTCATTAGTATTTTGTGGTTTTCCTTGTAGAGATCTTTACTACCTTGGTTACATTATTGTATTTAATTATTTTTGTAGCTATTGTAAATGGGATTGTCTTCTTGCTTTGTTTTTCAGCTAGTTTGTTGTTCATGTATAAAAATGCTACTGATTTTTCATGTTGATTTTGTATCCTGCAAATTTACTAAATTTGTTGATCAATTCTGAGAGCTTTTTTGGTAGAATGTTTAGGTTTTTCTATATATAAGATCATGTCATCTACAAACAGGGATAATTTGACTTCCTTCTTTCCAGTTTGGCTGTCCTTTATTTTTTTTTTTTTTCTTGCCTAGTTGCTCTGGCTTATTCAAAGGTTCTTGACACATACGTAGATACCTATTTTAAAGGACTGGCATGTGAGAAAAATACAGGAAATAGAGCCCAATAAGATATGAATATTAGAATTTGCTGATCCATTCTTTCATATAGGACTATAAGATTTAACTCTTAAAACTTCAAAATTTTTCCATATGTACTTTCCATCTTGTAAAGTTATAATAGACGCTTGTTGTTATTGTAGTCAAGGAATTGGGCGACATCATTTGTTGAGATATCATCCTTCTGGCTCTGGAGTTCTGTAGGAAAATGACAATATATTTTGGGTGATAAAGCTAGTATCTCAAGTCTCAATTGTTTGAGAGCCAGTTATCAGATTACCTTTCACTTCTGTTCCTATCATTTTGATAATAACTATTGTTCTTTTATTTATGTACTTAATTGTCTGGTACCCCACTGTTACATGTCCATCAAGAGAGCTTACATCTCTCTCAGTAGTCTGTTTCCTTCATTTTCTCCAAATTTCCATTAACTTTTTAATCTGTTTGCTTATTTGGGTTTCTGTCTTTCATATTAGGGGATCTCTTCAGATGATAAGGTGATCCTTGGCTGTCTGTTTCATGCTTGGGAATGGGATACTAAAAAGCTGACTGGAGACTCCATACATGCGTAAAGCTTATCAACAGTGGTTTGTACTTGTACGGTGATCTGGATGGCTTATTTAGTAGGGGAATCCTCTGCCAGTATTTTTGGATTTTTTCTGTTAGTTTACTTAACATCCCCAGAACAAAACTTTCAATCTTTCAATATCTAATTGTAGGGATAAAGTCTGGCTGCTGGAGTTCAAGGGGCTAGCATAGGAAAGAGGTTAGGTGACTCCAGTAGACGTTATGAAAACTTTCACCAAATCCTCGTTTTTCACTTTAACTTTTTTACTTTCAGATGCCTGTTATCCACTATCCAGATGCCTTCTGTTTTTCCCTTTCCAGGGAATAAATCTTGAGTCTTTTGCCAAGTTGACAAAAGGGATGGTCACAGCAGTATCAAGTCAGTACTGAGTATGCCTTTTTATTAAACAGGCTTTCAGCCAGGTTTCCTATTTTGAGCCCCTCTTTACTCTCACTTCTAGAGATATCACCTGCCACCAATATCCTAAGCACTTTGGGGTTCTATAAGGCAAATTGGGTTTCTTTTTAGCTTTCGTCACAATCAATTAAGGCTTCAGATTGCTTAAAATTGCTAAATTGGTTACCATTTATCTTTTTACTTTCTAACTTTCATGATGTTGTTGCTGCTATTATTTTTTGTCATCTTTTTGTCTTGATGGGTTTGTATATTTTAAAAAAAATACCTCTTCCATGTCATACTCATTAGGATGGCTACTATTACAGAAAAAAACAAAAAACAAAAAACAGAAAGTAAGTGTTGGTGAAGATGTGGAGAAATTGGAAACCTTGTGCAGTGTTGGTGGGAATGTAAAATGGTATGGTTGCTGTAAAATATGGTGGTAGTTCCTCAAAAAGTTAAAAATAGTATTACCATATGATCCAGCATTTCATTTCTGGGCATATACCTGAAAGAATGGAAAGCAAGGACTCAAATACATGTTTGTTCACCCATCTTAACAGAAACATCATTCACAATAGCTAAAATGTGGAAGCAAACCAGGTGTTCATTAGTGACAGAACTGATAAACAAAATGTGATACATACACATAACAGAATACGATTCAGCATTAAAAAGAAAGGGTATTATGACACATACTATAGCATGGATGAGTCTTGAAGATACTATGTTAAATGAAATAAGGCAGTCACAAAAGGACCAATACTGTATGATCCTTTTTATATGGGGTACATAGAGTAGTCACATTCATAGAGATAGAAAGTAGAATGATGGTTCCAGGGATTTGGGGGAAGGGGGAAAGGAGAAGTAAGTGTTTAACGGATATAGAGTTTCAGTTTTACAAGATGAAAAGTGTTCTAGAAATGGGTGGTTGTAATGGTTTCATGACGTGTGAATGTACTTAATGCAACTGAACTGTATGCATAAAAACAGTTAAGATAGTAAATGTTATCTTACATGTATTTTACCACAATTAAAAAATATTTGAAAACAATGGAAAATAATTCCAGCTTACGTTGATTTCATTCTCTTCTCAGGGGAGATAGAGACTAATTAATGTATTCAATGTGTTGCTTAAAAGTTAAATCTGTTATATCTTATTTTACAGCGAAGGTGAGCCTTTTTGAGGCTAAATCACTTGCCCTGGTCACAGATCTAGTCATTGGCAGCCTAGGGTTTGATTCAGTTCTGGGAGGAAGGCAGGGTTTGTATCTGCTGTGCTACGTAGATCAGTTCGATTCATTCTTTCATTTGCCAGCATTAAAACACCTTTTTCATTCCAGCACTCTTGAAGGTAGCAATAAGCAAGACAGTAAGGTTACATCACATTACCATGTGAGATGGAGATACCAGACAGTAAGCAAGTACACACATAAACAAGACAAATGCAAGTATGGCTAATTGTTATGATGGAAATAAAATGCTGGCTGAAATGTGGGTAGGGAAGGCTTCTCCAAGGAGGTGACTTCAGAGTTGTGACCTTGATGTGGAGATGGCCTAAGCAGTGTGAACAAGTGGGCAGGAGTGTTTCTGGCAGAAGCAACAGCAGGAGCAGAGGCCCAGGGCTGGGAATAAGATTGGCATATTTGAGGAGATAGCAAAGACCAATTTAGCAGAAGGTACTGAGGAAAGGGAAGGACAAGTGATGGGGTAAGACGTTTAAAAAATGTAGAACCTTGTGAGCCTTGGAATAAAGCAGCCAAAGCTTTCCTAGATGTACAGAAAGCCACTAGATGGGTTTCAAAGGGAAATGATGATTTTACTTTTTAACATTCTCTTGGCTCTCACTTTGTATCTACTGTATAGCAGATGGTAGGTTGTAGATACCAGAAGTGCAATATGTAATACCGTTGCCCACAAGGAAATTATGGTCTGGTGAGGAAGAAAGAGCAGAGAGTGCCAGAAAAATATAGCGGCATATTCCACAGTGTACCCTTTGGGGTACTAGAGGCTATTTTTAGGAAACAAAAATTCTTTCTGGTAGAACAATTTATATTCCTTCGGGTATATACCTGCTAATGGGATTGCTGGGTAAAATGGTTCTTTGAGAAAGAAGTTCTCTTAAGTTCTTTGAGGAATCACCAAACTGCTTTCCACAATGGCTTAATGAATTTACATTCCCACCACTAATATATAGGCATTCCCTTTTCTCCACAACCTCACCAGTATCTGTTACCTTTTGACTTTTTAATGATAGCCATTCTGACTGATGTGAGATGGTATCTCATTGTGATTTTGATTTGGATTTCTCTAATGATTACTGATGCTGAACTTTTTCATATGTTTGTTGGCTGTATGTCTTTTTTTGAAAAATGTTCATGTTATTTCCCCATTTTTTAATGGGGTTTTTGCTTGTTAATTTGCTTAAATTCCTTAAATATTCTGAATATTAGTCCTTTGTTGGATGCATAGTTTGCAAATATTTTCTCCCATTCTATAGGTTGACTGTTTATTCTGTTGATAGTTTCTTTTGCTGTGCAGAAGCTTTTTAGTTTAATCTGTCAATTTTTGCTTTTGTTGCAATTGCTTTTGACATCTTCATCATGAAATCTTAGCCATAGCCTATGTCTAGAATGGTATTTCATAGGTTTTCTTCTAGGGTTTTTATAGTTTTAGGTTTTATATCTAAGTGTTTAATGTATCTTGAATTGGTTTTTATATATGGAGTACTGATTTTATATATGATTTTTATATATGGTATGCAATTAGGTATATAGTACCTAATTGTATTTCCTAGGTTTTCTACTAGGGTTTTTATAGTTTTACGTTTTACATCTAAGTCTTTAATCTATCTCGAGTTGATTTTTAAATATGGATATAAGGAAGGGGTCCAGTTTCAATCTTCTGCTTATGGCTAGTCAGTTATCCCAGCACCATTTATTGAATTGGTTGGGGGAGGTGCATCTTTCCCTATTGCTTGTTTGTATCAACTTTGTTGAAGATCAGATTGTTGTAGGTGTGTGGCTTTATTTCTGGACTCTCTATTCTGTTCCATGGATCTATGTATCAGTTATTGTACTAGTGCCATGCTATTTTAGTTACTGTAGCCTTGGAATATAGTTTGAAGTCAGGTAATGTAGTGCCTCCAGCTTTGTTCTTTGTGCTTAGGATTGCTTTGTCTATTTGGACTCTTTTTTGGTTCCATATGAATTTTAGAATTGTTTTTTCTAATTCTGTGAAAAATGTCATTGGTAGTTTGATAGGAATAGCATTGAATCTGTAAATTATTTTGGGCTGTGGGGCCATTTTAATAATATTGATTCCTCCTTTCCATGAGCATGGAATGTTTTTCCGTTTATTTGTGTCATCTCTGATTTATTTCAGCAGTGTTTTGTAATTCTCGTTGTAGAGATCTTTCACGTCCCTGGTTAGCTGTATTCCTAGGTATTTTTATTTTTTGTGTCACTATTCAAAATAGCAAAGACATGAAATCAACCTAGATGCCCATCAACAGTGGACTAGATAAAGAAAATATGGCACATATATACCCTGGAATACTACACAGCCATTAAAAAGAATAAGATCTTGTCCTCTGCAGCAACATGAATGGAGCTCGAGGCCATTATCCTAAGCGAACTAATGCAGGAACAGAAAACCATATACTGCATATTCTCACTAATAAGTGGGAGCTAAACACTGAATATATATGAACACAAAGGAGAGAACAGTAGACACTAGGGCCTACTTAAGGCTGGAGGTTGGGAAGAGGGTGAGGATCGAAAAACTACCTGTAGAATACTATGCTTATCACCTGGGTGATGAAATAATCTGCACGCCAAACTAATGTGACATGCAGTTTACCTGTGTAACAAGCCTGCACATGTACCCCTGAGCCTAAAATAAAAGTTAAAAAAAAATAAAATAGATGAACAAATAAACAAATGATATGTGGTTACCAGATTGATGAAAAAAATGTCCACAATCAAATCAGGTTGGGGATTCATGTTTGATATTTCCTTAGAGATTCTCAGTGCACACCAGCATATTAAAGTCCCAATTGTTACATCACAGAAACCTGTGTACTTTGTTCAACTTTACATTTCCCAAATTTATTTGCACGAATAGCTTCTTTCAAATAATACCTTTTAACATCTTTTTAAACTCCTCTGGGAAACACCAACTTAAGGCAACATGACAATTATATGCTAGGTGTTATGGCATTAATGAGGGGGGCCTAACTACCACAGCTCTGGGTGTCAAACAGGTAAGCATTCAGGATTGCCTTCCTGGAGTAGGTGACCCCTGAACTGCTTCCAGAAGGAGTAAAGAGGTTAGCCTTATGAAGAGTAGAGAAGGGTATTTCATAGAGAAATAACTGCCAGAACACAGGTATGTAGACCCAAACATCCCACATCATCATCCTTGGAAAATAGATTTACAAATTTCAAGCAGGAAGAGGAAAAGAAATGCTTGAAGCATGCTGGTTTCACACCTTAGTGGAAATAACTGCTTAAAAAAACAGCCAGAGGCCCACCATCGTGGCTTATGCCTGTAATCCCAGCACATTGCAAGGCCGAGGCGGCAGATCAGCTGAGGTCAGGAATTTGAGACCAGCCTGGCCAACATGGCAAAACCCCATCTCTACTAAAAAATACAAAAATCAGCGGGGTGTGGTGGCAGGCACCTGTAATCCTAGCTACTCAGGAGGCTGAAGCAGGAGAATAGTTTGAACCCAGGAGGCGGAGGTTGCAGTGAGCCGAGATCATGCCACTGCACTCCAGCCTGGGCGACAAGAGCCAGAGTCCATCTCAAAAAAAATAAATAAATAAAGGTAGAACGCAATTCTCCTCATCTGGATTTCAGTATGAATTGCCCATTTCTGTTCTGCAGTAGGCCTCCAGCCTCTGTTTCCAGTATGTTCTTCTGACTCTCACCTGTCTCCTTTCTGCACACAGAAGGCCAGACAGAGTGAACAGTTCTCCCCCATGTCAGTGGACTCTCCCTTCCTGGAAGTGTGGATTTCCTATTAGTACCTGCAACTCTGTCAGCGCTGCTATTTCTGTCTTTGCATTGTTTCAGAATACTCTCACACTGCTGCCCCATTTTTCCATCCACAGTCTTCCAGGCCCTTTTTTGCACCTGCTTTTTGTAAGGCAGCATAATTAGAGGATGTCACATTTCCCTGCAAGAGCATATTCTCATGCACAACAGGGCACAAGGGAGTAAGAAAGCTTTACAGATGCTGGGGGGGGTCTCCCTCCTGCACCCCAACCTGTGCCACTTGGTGTAACAGAAATTCTACATGAGTTAGCTTTTCTTTATTGTTATTAGGAGATTAATAAAAATTGACCTCATTTATTTAGTGCTTACTATGTACCATACACTATACCAAGAATTTAGTATCATTGTTCAATTTTCACACCCCTAAAATATGTGTTATTAACTATTTTACAAATGAGGAGAAGGAGACTGGAGAGTAGCTTGCTCAAAGTCATTCAATTCAGAAGAGAGGCCATTGTTTAATCTTAGATTGTACTTGTAAAATTCATACATCCAGTACATAATGCCTTTACATGTTCTAATTGTTAATATTTATTTTCTTTGGATTCTGTGCCTATATCTGCTTATGTCTCCAGATTACCTGGGAGCTTTGAAAAATAAGAATCCTAGGGTTCTACCTTATAACCATTGACCAGAAGTCAAGAATGGGGCCCAGGAATTGCTATTTTCAAAAGCTCCCTAGGTGACTCTACTGCAGGGCTCTTTGTACCTTGGTGTGCATCAAAATCACCTGGTGAGAGAGGATGGCTGGGCCCTACACCACAGTTTCTGCTTCAGTAGGTCTAGGGTGGGGCCTGAGAATGTGCATTTCTAACAAGTTCCCAAGTGCTGTTCATGCTGCTAATTGGGGAGCCTACTTTGCTGACACTAGTCTCATAATGCAGTAGCTGAAAATGAGGAACAAAGCAAACTAATAGTCACAGGGCAGTTAGTGTTAGGACACAATGCCAGTGCTGCTCTCACTCCTGCTCTGGCTTGCATGTGTTCTCATGTGCTCTCTCACACACACTCTCTTTCTCTCTCTACTTCTTCCCTTCTCCCCCTCCCTCTGTGTCCCCCTGTCTCCCTTCCTCCCTCCCTTCCCTTCTTTGCCCTTGAGGTTTTCTTTGGTTCTGACTGAGCATTTTAATTATGAAATAGGAAAGGAGATAGGTTGGAGTGGGATTTGGAGTCAGACAGCTGGTAGGAATTCCCAGCTTCACCGCTTATCAAGGCCTTGAGCTTCTGTTTCCTCTGCTGAAGCATGGCAATGCTAGCAGCTGCCTTCCAGGCATTTAGTAAATGGAGTTTCAGTCTTCATCTTCTTCCTTTCCCCTTACCTCAGGGAATGAATTTTACCTTGTGAAAAATCCGCCTTTACTTTTAGTCTTTGGCTTAGGAGATTGTTTTGAGCTGTGGAAGTCAGCTACAGTATGAGTTCATTTTGTGAATTATCTCAGCCTGTTAGAGCTGGTATCTCTTTTGCTGCAGCTTTTGCATGCTTCTTCATTATTCTTATGAAGAAATGTGAGGTAGAAACACAGCAGGGGTCCTAGAGCATCCACTGGGTACTCTGCTGGTCTGTGGCTGGGATATTAGCCCTAGGCCCAGGAGAAAGAAATACCAACCTTCCATTGGAGAGTGAGCCTAGAGGTTACCAAGTAGAATCTTACTGATGGAATTTGCAGGTACATTAGGTATATTGTCATTTTCCCATATGGAGAGGGTAGAACCAACAGACATCCGTGTTACATTCATTGGCCGATGGAAAGTGAATGGACTTCGTAACTGAAGCAAATTGATCCAAACTCGAATCCTGCCATTTGTTTTGTATTAGTTCAGACAAGTTACAAATCCGTCCTACATTTTGGTTTCTTTACCTATAATTTGGGGTGACCTCCCCTCCATTACAGGACTAATATGAGTTCAAATGAGACTAGAGCTGTAAAGTACATTGTACAATGCTTGGTTCACAGTTGGTAAGTTAGTACTAAGTACAACTTAGTCCCCTTTCCTCATACTAGTTTTTGCTTTTTATGTAACTTCCTCTATGTGGAAGGAGAAATATTTATGGAAATTAAGTGCCATGCAGTGTGCTGGGCCTTTTTACATTCATCATCTTATTCATTTTGACAATGTTTCTTTTACCTGCTATTCTTCCCATCTTAGATAAGAAGAAAAACAGAAATTAGGAACATAACCCAATTTCTAACAGCTGGTAAATGCTGGAGCAGAATTGAACCTGAGGGTGCCTATATTCAATACTTGGGTTCCTTCCACCCTCTCACTGCCTGACCAAGGAGCCTGGGAATCATCCATCTAAGGAAGGAGATTCAGATTGTCTCAGATTTGATATTTCTGGCTACAGAAAAGTGTTCATACTTTTTCCTGGGGTTTTAATACCTTTAGGATGTGAGCTACTGGGCTGGAGGATATTGGACATTTATCCCAACCCCTATTAGTGAGGGGTAACAGAGTTGCCATTCTTAAACTACTCAAATAAGCCATGGCACTGCATGGGCGAGAATGCATATTCAAAGATGTTCTTGATAGTATTATTTGAAATGGGGGTCATAAGAAATTACAATGTTGAATTTTACCTTTGCCCTGTGCACCCGGAAAACAGTGACGATTGAGAAATACCCTCATACTTTGTGTTCCGGGATGTGGCCTGCTACAAAGAACTGCCCTTCCCCATGTGTGTAGGTAAGACTCATGGGTGTGCATCCCTTGTTCAACTATGACATGGCCAGACATAGACCTGTCACATTCCCCATCTGTGCCTTATAAGTGAGTAGCTCAACTGCTTGGCCCCGCTGATCAATTGGAACAAAATGCTTGTTAGCCAAACTTTGGTTAAGATTTCGACCTTATCTCATGCCCT
The DNA here is from genome assembly GCF_007565055.1 of Rhinopithecus roxellana. Lineage (NCBI taxonomy): Eukaryota > Metazoa > Chordata > Mammalia > Primates > Cercopithecidae > Rhinopithecus > Rhinopithecus roxellana. Next base: position 49,387,800 of record NC_044560.1, on the reverse strand, counting down.
GAATTTTCTCCTACCCTCGGCCAGAGCCAGCATGCAGCCCCTTCGTAAAGGTCCTCAATTAGGCAGTGTTCTCCAGACAAACAGAACCAATAGGATAGAGATTATCTATCTATCTATCTATCTATCTATCTATCTATCTATCTATCTATCTATAATATTTCTAGTCCAGAAGCAGGAAAAATGTCTGTTCCCCAGTTTGAAGGCCAGGCAGGAAGGATTCTGTCTTACTCAGGAGAGGGACAATCTCTTTGTTCTGTTCCGGCCTTCAACTGATTGTTTGGATGAAGCTCACCCACATTAGAGAGGACGATCTGCTTTACTCAGTCTCAGATTAAATGTTACTCTCATATGAAAATACCCTCATAGGAATGTTAGAATGTTAGTTAGAATGGCAATCATTAAAAAATCAGGAAACAGCAGGTGCTGGAGAGGATGTGGAGAAATAGGAACACTTTTACACTGTTGGTGGGACTGTAAGCTTGTAAACTAGTTCAACCATTGTGGAAAACAGTGTGGCAATTCCTCAAGGATCTAGAACTAGAAATACCATTTGACCCAGCCATCCCATTACTGGGTATATACCCAAAGGATTATAAGTCATGCTGCTATAAATACACATGCACACATATGTTTATTGCGGCACTATTCACAATAGCAAAGACTTGGAATCAACCCAAATGTCCATCAGTGACAGACTGGATTAAGAAAATGTGGCACATATACACCATGGAATACTATGCAGCCACAAAAAAGGATGAGTTCGTGTCCTTTGTAGGGACATGGATGCAGCTGGAAACCATTCTCAGCAAACTATCGCAAGAACAGAAAACCAAATACCGCATGTTCTCACTCATAAGTGGGAATTGAACAGTGAGATCACTTGGACACAGGAAGGGGATCATCACACACTGGGTCCTATTGTGGGGAGGGGGTGGGGGGAGGGATAGCATTAGGAGATATACCTAATGCAAATGATGAGGTAATCGGTACAGCACACCAACATGGCACATGTATGCATATGTAACAAACCTGCACATTGTGCACAGGTACCCTAGAACTTAAAGTATAAAAAAAAATACCCTTATAGGAATGCCCAGAATAATGTCTGACCAAATATCTGGGCACCCTGTGACCCAATCAGGTTGACACATATAATTAATCCTTATAGGTCCCTCTCCAAAAGGAGGCTGGCCTCAGGGTAAAACATTCTCTGATCTACTATCCAGGCACATCAGTTTCATTCCATCTCCCCATACCCCATTTCTTCTCGTCTTGTTTTCTTCTGTGAAAGAAAAACCCTTTTTGCCTAACCCTTGAGACTCCTGCAGACCTTGTATTCTCCCTATTGTGATAATTCCCCTCCTTCCTTGGAATAATCCTTTGGAACCAAGTTTCTCCTTTCTAAGTCTTTGTTTTTAAATTAGACACAAACTGTCCATTACTAAGAATTGGTTAAACAATGTGGCACATTAGAATTACAGAATATTATACATTTTCAAGAAGGATGTGTGTCCTCATTGATGAGGAAAAGTGTCTGAAATACCATTGAGTTAAGAAAGGAGGCCACAAAATTGCATAATTATACAATCCCTTTTACATAAGATTAAATACGTGTGTATCTTAGTATTTTGAAAGTATATTCTCTAATATTTTCTAATATTAGTAGTTTTCTCTGGGAGGAGAAAAATTAAGGGGAATTTTTTTCTGCTATCTGTATTGTTGCAATTGTCTATAATGAAGTTTTATTATCTTTGTCAATCGAAGAAACACCACAGAGCATAAGAGCTTCATGATGTCTATTTTTGCTCTAAAACAAAGTCAGTCCTTACCATACAAACTAAGACCTAGTGGAATGGCCTCATGGATATCCATGCTTGATCACCTTCCAGAGGTGGTGCCATTCCCAAAGGCTGTCCATCGAAACAGCTCCAAAAGGCTGGGCCCTGCATAGTTCAACTGTTTCTCCTCCCAGAGCAAGGCCCATAGCCTGTTTGAGACCACAACCAGCTCCATCTGCCATGAGTGCTTCCTCTGGGAACTCTTCTTGTGGCCACAGTAAGAGGACAGGAAGGCTGGCGACACTCTGGGCTTCGAGCCAGTCTTCCTTTTTCGTTGTGCCCAAGGTCTGATCATTCTCCCAGATCCTGTGTCCAAAGAATGAGACTTTAAAAAAGAGAGAAATTCGATTTTCTTTGATTTACAAAGCTTAAAGCTTCCATCCTAGCAGTTGAGCATTTTTCCCAATATGTGTAGGATCCCCCTCCCCCGCCAACTGGGTGACCTAGATAGAACTTTAAGTGTCATTAAGTTATGGCATCATGTTTTGAATATTTCTCTGCTTGATTTCCATGTCAACATGAGTGAGGGCTTCAGGGATTTTACTCCAGCATTTTGGCTAAATGCCAACTTGGCAAATTCCACTCCTCCCCATGGGACTGCAAGTGCCAGTGTCCTCCTTCACTCAGGAGTGAGGTCACTGTCTGTGTGGTTAAAAGTGGACACTTTTCTGCTTCTTCTGCTTTTGTACTGTAGTAGAAGCCTCAAGGAGCTCTATTTTACAGTTCCAAATTACCATCCCTCCCCTCTTTCATGCTTCCAGGATGGATAGTCTCTCACTATAGGTTAACATTTAGATTTGGATCTCTATTTCTCAGCCCCGCTAAATCTGGATGTCCCTCAGGTGTCAGAGCACCTGATAATATAATTATTATATATAATAAATAATATAATTATTATCTGCTTGAACCAGAGAATAATTATATATAGTAGTTCCCCCTTATTCATGGAAAATACCTTCCAAGACCCCCCCGTGGATGCCTAACAACACAGGTATTACTGAACCCTATGTATACTATGTTTTTTTTTTTTTTTTTTGATCTGATAACTGAGAGGGTTACTAAGTGGACAACAGGGAGGTAGTGCATACAGCATGGATTTGCTGGACAAAGGGATGATTCACATCCCAGGTGGGACCAAGCTGGACAACGTGAGAATCCATCACACTATTCAGAATGGTGTGCAATTTAAAACTTATGAGTTGTTTGTTTCTGGAATTTTCCATTTAATATTTTTGTACTAGAGTTGACCATGGGAAATTGAAACCATGGAAAGCGAAACTGCAGATAAGGGGAGACTGCTGTACCAGAGTGCTATAAAAGATTTCATTTGGGAAAAAAAAAGTTTTGGTTCTTGAAAAAAAAAGTTTAAGAACATAGTCGTATTCCATTTCTTCATATGTTTGAGATATTTCTGGCTTTGGTGAAACATAGGCTAGGAAAAGAACCTAACATCTTATTAGGGTAACTGAACAACAGTAACAACAGACTTAGCCCTTCTTCTTTATGTACAACATTACCTGTGACATGGCTCTTGAAACATAGTACAAGTGAGTCCTGCATAGCAACTTCTCCTTGCCCAGTTACATTCTCTGTAAAGTCTTTACTCTCTTTTATTCATGTATGTGTGTGTGTGTGTGTGTGTGTGTGTGTGTGTGTGTGTGTGTGTGTGTGTGTATGTTTATCTGTATTTCCCTTTAAGGATTTCAAACACAAAGACCCTAGTCATTTGATTGTCTCTGTACTGTTGAATTTTTGCCTACCCACACTGACTGAGGAGACACATTGTTGTCTGTTTTCCATATTCTGTCTAGTAAATGCTTGGTTGTCAGGACAACGGCATAGAAGGTGGAAGGTCATTGATAACCACATTAATTCTTTAAGCAAACATGATCAGAGCAAATTCCAAGGTATGCTTGAAAGTAGATTTAAGGAAGAGGAAAGGTTTCAGACACATCCTTCCTTTTACAAACTTGATATTCACCTTTAAGGATCAGCAACATTTGGAGTTGCTTATAATTTTATTTAAAATCCTGAGTAAAGATATCACCTTAGTTTTATGGTACGTTTGTCATTCCAGTGTGAAGCATGAGTTTTTTGTTACTGACAGAACTCCTGGAGGACAGGCAGACACTGTGGTTCTCCATGGTCTCTCAGTACCAGGCACAGAGCAAGCACCCAATACATACTATAGGAATAAATGATCTCAAATCTTCACAGTGCCTCTTATAGATGGTTTTTATGATATGTATCTGCAAAGAAACTGAATTCAGGGATTTTAAGTGCCTTTTTTCCAAAGCCCTTAAAGTTTGGGGAAGTAGGTGCATGGAATTAGAACTCAGATTATCCTGACTTCTAATATCACATTCTTTTCATTGTAGCACACTGCCTCTTTAACAATAACAACAACAAGAAAAAAAATGAGGGAGAAACATGTAAAAAGACAGATCATTTCTAAGATGAAATGTATGCTTTTCAAAACAATAGCAGAAAACTTTCTTCAAAGGTAAAATAGTTGGAAATAGAAGAAGAAATAATATGTAATTTAGCATTCATTGAGGATAAGCAATTAATCCTGCCCTCCAGGGGTGAATTTTTGTCTAGCCTATTTGCACATGAAAGTACAAGTTGGGCTTCATTTTTATGTGAGTAAGACATCTGGTTGGGAAGTGAAAAATTTTGTCAATTACCTGAATCATGTTTGGTCTACATGATAGGAAAGCCCCAGATGTCTTCAGATCACCAGATGTTTGGCATTGTATGGTTAACACCAGACCCACTGACTGAGTGGTTCACCTGAGAGTTGCTGTTTGACATCCTGTAGATTCACCCATTGTTAGGAGGCTGTTATCATTTTGTAAGTCAGCAGTTTGCAAACAGTAGTCCAGACTAGAAACCAACACTGGCCCTTGACAAAGTGTTCACTGGTGTGTGATGCAATAAATACATAAGGTCATAAAAGGAAGTGTATTTACCTTATAAAAGAACATCATTTATTTTGAGATCCTCTCCTTCCTATGTTTTTGTGATACAATTTTGTGTCAAATAAATCCTGATTGTAAGATTTGGTTTTAATGAGTAAATGAGACAGGGTAAAAAATTGAGAAACCTATATAAATCCCTAGTTTTCTTTATGTGATCTTTGTATTGGATTGTAAAAAAAAAAAACAAAGCAAAATTGTAGAAACCACTGCTTTAAACCTTGTAATATTTTGAGCACAATGACAGCTAAAGTATTTTCATGTATTTCCCAAGTTTTCCTTTTCCTAGAAGTGGGGTAACTCTCCATGGTAGAACTGTTTGCATGGGTCTTGAAAGCATTGGACATCTTAACAGTCAAGTATTTTGCTGACAAAATAATGAATTTTCCTTTTGAAACAAGCATTTTGTTCTTAAAATAACTCCAGAGAGAACACCTTCTGCACTTTTAAAGCATTTCCCTCTGAAGGCATGCCATGGAGACATGACCATAGGGAGAAACTTTTTGTGCTAGAAAACTGAATTCCACCACTGTGAATATTTTAACAGCTTTCACAGGTTCTACAGTTTGCTCTCCTGACCCCAAAAGCATATATCTCCACATGCTGTAACATCAAGGGTTTCTCCTCAAGCTTTGGAAGCTCAGCCAGAATGAGCCGAGTACCCTCCATGTGTCAGGCGATATCCAATACGTATTGCTGGGAATAGGGGGTCATAATAACCATAATTTTATCTGACTTTTGTCTATCATTTGTCATGTGGCAGACAACATGCTAAAATGCTTATTTGCATTATCTTGCTTGATTCTCATAACCACTCTGGTAGAAAAATAACATTATTATAGCCTTTTTACAGGTGAGGAAACCGTTGCAAGGAAGTAAAATCACTTGCCCAAGGTCACAAGCCCTGTGAATGATAAAGCCACCACTTCCATCCAAGTCGGTCCACCCCCTAACCTGAACTCCCAAGTGCTATGCTAAACCACCTGCCTCTTATGGATATATTATCTACAAAAAGAGCTCTGCCCTCAAGGCGATTATAATCTAAATTAGAAGAGGGAAGCACAAGGGGAAAAGCCATTATGTAGAACAGAATGATGTAATTTCAAAAAAACATGCTGTGGGATTGTAGAGGAAAGAGTGATTAATTACGATCTACCCAGGGAAGACTTTTTTGCGTGTGGCCTTAGGCTGGGTGAGAACAAAATAGGGCACCGGCAATTATCTAGAGAATTGGGTCACTGTGGGTGCCAAAGTGGATGATGATTTCAAGCTAAAAAGACTATGCTTTATGCTCTGAATAGTTCCGAATTGGCCACCCACACCCCTGGAATCTGTTGAATTTTTGCCAACTCCCTTGTTCTCTTTGTAACTTACTGCCCTGGCTTAGATGAGCTTCCTACTCCAGGTGAGGGAAGATGCAGGATGGTGCTGCTATAGCAGGGAGTGCTGGCAATGTGGAAGAAACTTTCCTTCAGTCAGGAGCTCTGGATTCAGTCTAGACTCTGCTCCCACAACTGGTTGACTCCAGGGAAGCCACCTCCTTCTCTGGGTTCAGTTTTCTCTACTGTAAAGTGTATACACTGAAGTTGATGGTCTGTATGGGCCATTCGAAATCCTGTGTCTCTGTTTTTGGAACAGAGAAAGAATGAGAGGCGAGGAGTGGAAGAAGCTAAAAGATTCAGCATGTTCAGATTTCATGACTCTTGTGGTTTTGTTCCTAGACAGGACTTACCAGGGGTGCCTCCTGCAAATGAGGTGGTTTTCCTTTTTTACCCATCACATTCTATGCCTGCCCTCTCTAACGTACATGGTATAGTAGAAAGACGCCATACCATGGAGTCAGAGATTCTTGAGTTGAAATCCTGACCATGTCCCATTACATAGTGACTTTGAACAAATTATGTAATCTTTCTGTGCTTGTGTTTCTACAACTGTAAAATAATAGTTTGCAATACCGTAGACTCTTCATGTAGATAACTAATTCTATTACTATAAAATCTAATTCTAATACCATTGGTTTGGTGTTAGCAATGAAGGTGATAGCAACTGAAAAGTAAGAAGAGCAGTGACTGAAAGCTCACAGGTTTTGATAAATGAGCACTATTACTATTATAATATTTATTGTGTTAAAATACAAATTGTATACAACACTCCTCTGAACACAGACCTACAATAGTTACCCATTGCTTGTTGGACTTCTTGAACCAGACTTGACCAGGCAAAGAGAATTTGAGAACTTCTGTTTCGCTAGAAAGGTGTTATCAACATTATCTTGCCACTGTAGCATCTGCTATGTGTAATAAGATGCTTGGGCCTGCTGGTGGTCACCTGTTTTCTAGGTATATGCATTGGCTTTTGTGGTGTTGTGTGTGTGTGTATATATGTATATAATATATATATGCATTATATAGATATATTAATAAATATAATTTTTAATTAAATATATAATAAGGACTATGAGAGTTAGCCATGAATCATGGGTGAAAATATATATATATATATAAAATAATACCACAAATGCATATATATATGTTATACATATATATATATAATATAGAGAGAGATAGGTTTTTGCCCATGATTCCTGGTTAACTCCCATAGTCCTTATTATAACATTGGGGCACTTGAGGCCTCAGGTAAGTCTCTCTCAGTGACCCCTCTGGTCCTTCTTCACCTGCGCAAGGTAGGATGCTAATTTGATTATGGATCAGAAGACCCTCATTCCAGAGAGGGTCCTGCCCCATACCCTAGTGGAAAGAATGCTACACAGAGAGGCCAAGAAAAGTCTGAACAGATAGTCCTTGCTGGGTTTAGATAAGGTGCTTTTTGTCCAATCATATTTTTACACGGTTGTCAATCATGCCCGTGTAAAAAAGCCTCCATGAAAACCCAAGAGTACAGGGTTTGGAAAGCTTTTTGATTGCTGAACACATGGATGTTCCTGGAGGGTGGAGTGCCCAGGGAAGGCATGGAAGCTCTATGCCCCTTCCCCCTTACCTTGCCATACACATCTGTTCATCTGTATCCTTTGTAGTAGTATTTATAATAAACCAATACACATGTTTCCCTGAGTTATGTGAGCTGCTCTAGCAAATTAATCAAACCTGAAGATGGGGTTGTGAGAACCCCAACTTGAAGTCAGTAGTTCAGAAGTTGTGGAAGGTTGAACTTGCCACTGGTGTCTGGGGTGTGGAGTTGGGGGCATTCTTGGGGACTGAGCCTTCAATCTGTGATATCTGATGCAATCTCCAAGTAGACAGTGTTGGAACTGAACTAAAGGACATCCAGCTGGTGTCTGCTACAGAATTAAGTGCTTGCTTGGTGGTCGGGAGAAACTCCTATGCATTTCGTCACAGAAGTCACCTTCTATATGGGTGATTGCTGTGGTGTAAGACCAGAGGAAAAACATGGTTTCAGAGTTTTTCCCTAAACAGCCTTGACATACTCCATTGTAATAAGATAGAGAGATGAAAGTGTTTATTACTGGTGGGATTATGTTAGAAAACACATTTTGTGTCCCAGTAGCATTCAAGATCAAGAGTAAAAACAGTCTCTTCTCTTTACTCTCCCAACTGATACTCAGCTTCCTGTGTGAGTGTGTGTTTAATGTTTTTGTCTAAATTGATTGATCTTTGTCTCATGATCTCTTTTCTTAAAAAAACTAAGTTCAGCTAAACGAACATTGGTGAGAACTTATGTTCTAGACACTGCTGGACGTTGTGCTGAGGGGAAATGAATACAGAGATAAATAATTTGAACTATTCTCTGTCTAGTGGGAAAGAGAGATCAAGATATAAATGGGGAACAAAATAAAACATAACATAAGGGTCATAATTTTTAAGGTGGATTAAAAATATGTGTGTGTTTCTTTATTAAACACCTTTTATAGGCCAGACTGTAGGGCCAGGGATGTAACATTATGTAAAACTCAGTCCAAATCGCATAGGTGCTTACAAGGTGTAATAACTACAAGATGGAATAAGAAGAGGTATTGGATGGGAATAGTGTCTACTGGAAAGTAAGCAACTTGAGTGTAGGGGCCATATCTATCTTGTTCCTTAATACATTTTTAGCATTAGAACACTGCTTGGCATGTACCAGGTACTCATTAAACATTTCTGTAGTGAGTGATGAGGCTATCATAAAGTTTTGTTTCCCCACCCCTAAACAAGATTGTAGGTTCAGTCTGAAAGGACTCTTTGCTGGTAAGGTATGGTGCCACTTTGTACTCTCCCAGTCAATCTGATTGGCCTCTTGACTTTAGCAAAACTGAGCTGGGGGCTGGTGCCCCAGTGCCAAGCACAGAGGAAGCAGGGTCACATGCCACCCATGCCCAAAGCACTTCCTGACATTTCTATGGGTCTGGAACCAACTCTCCTCCTGGGTTTCATCTCAATATATGTAGGAAGACAAAGGAACACTGAACCTTCCAGTTAATTCAACACCCCACCCCCACTTACCCCTTCCTGGAGAGGATAACAGTTCTGTTGACCATTATAATGCATTTTCTGTCTCCCAGCAGTCCACATAGTCATTAATTTCTGCTGCTGACATCAAGAAAGAGGATTATGTGTGTGTCTGAAACTGTTCCCAAAGTGCTCATTAGTCATAGATAATTGAAAAACTGGTAGGGGAAGATTTGGTGTAATAGGAGCCCCTGCCTGTGAAGGGGGACTGCAACCACCAGATAATTGTAGATTCCAGCTTTTGACCACTCAGACTGAATCTGCCCATCCTAATGGGAATTCAGCAGACTTGAGCCTAGGAGCTCTCAGAGCGATAGTGTTTTTACATACCCAGGTGAGGGCCCGTACACTGAGACAGAGACAGCCAAATCAAGAGAATAGGTGAGCTGCCCTTGGGTCTCTTTCCTGCCTTCAGACTGTGGAGCAGCGTTTGGAAAAAGTGCCCAGTATTCTCCTTTATTTTGTTTTTATTTCAACGTAAGCTAGTTTGTTTTGATGACAAAAGACATACAAGGTCTTGGGATACAAGAAACACAAACGTTAGGAAAGAGTACCCCACGCTGGATCCCAACCCCTGCTCTGACAAAATTCTAGAATTTTTCTGGAAGTTTATGTGCTTACATTTTTGTATCCTTTTCTTTAAAGAAAAAAAAAAAAAATCACATGATCATACTCTGAATACTATTCTGCATCTTGCCATTTTCTCTGAATTTATCTTGGGGTTCCAAATCTATACCTTAATTCAAGTTCATTCGTTTTAATGGCAAGGTGGGATTCTGATCAGATTTAAGGGGGAAAAGCATCTTTTAAAATATTATACAAGAGGCTGGGCATGGTGGCTTATGCCTGTAATCCCAGCATTTTGGGAGACCAAGATGAGTGGATCGCTTGAGGTCAGGAGTTCAAGACTAACCTGGCCAGCATGCCAAAACCCTGTTTCTCCTAAAAATACAAAAATTAGCCAGGCATGCTGGCGTGTGCCCATAGTCCCAGCTACTCGGGAAGCCGAGGTATGAGAATCGCTTGAACCCAGGAGGCAGAGGTTGTAGTGACCTGAGATTGTGCCACTGCACTCCAGCCTGGGCAACAGAGTGAGACTCTGTCTCAAAAAAAAATTACACAAGAAATATAGACCAATTAGAAATTATAGAAAAAAAAAGAAAAAAGGGAAAGAAAAAAGAAAATCACTCATAATTCCTCCACCCAGAGAAAACCTATTTTCTGTATTTTTTTCCCCTGGGAATGTATTTTTACAAATAGTTCATCTACTTTCATTGTTGTTTTCTTAAAACTGTTAAGAGAAAACCTTTAGGCGAATTAAATTTAACAGTTTAACTGTGCAAAGAATAGTTCATGAATTGGGCAGGTCCCCAACCAGAATAGGTTCAGAGAGACTTTTGCTCTGCCACGTGATTGAAGAGATATTATGGACAGAAAAGGGGAAGTGAGGTACTGAAAATGGAAGTGAAGTACAGAAACAGCTGGATAGGGCACAGCTCTGCGTTGGCCTTATTTGAACAGAGTTTAAACAGTTGGCCGGTTGTGGGTGGTTGAAGTATGTCTTCTGTGATTGGCTGAGACTCGGCTTCTAGTTACAAGAGTAGGCTACAGTATGTTTACAAATCCAGTTAGGTTACAGTCACTATGTATGAAGAAACCTTTAGGTTGAAATTACAGAGAGACACGTTTAAGTTAATTTAACAAAAGGAAGTCATATACTACATAATGTTTTGCAGCCTGCATTTTTCACTTGGTTTGACTGTTTTAAAGATAAGAATTATTCCCCAAGCTTTTCTTTACACTGCGTGTTTATCTAGTTCTTTCTTTCTTTCTTTTTTTGAAATGGAATCTTGCTCTTGTTGCCCAGGGTGGAGTACAGTGGCGCAATCTCAGCTTATTGCACCCTCCGCCTTCCCGGGGTTCAGGCGATTCTCCTGCCTCAGCCTCCTGAGTAGCTGGAATTACAGGCAATTTCCACCATACTCAGCTATTTTTAGTAGAGACGGGGTTTCACCATGTTGGCCAGGCTGGTCTCAAACTCCTGACCTCATGATCCGCCCACTTCAGCCTCTGAAAGTGCTGGGGATTACAGGCATGAGCCACCATGTCTGGCCACGTTTATCTTCTTAAAAACCCAATCTGAGCACTCACAGTCATGCCCCTCTGGGCAATTCCTTATTGCCTGGCCACGCCTGAAGCCCTCCGCTGCCTTTCGTCCAGTCTGTTCCAGTTCTCTATTCCTCTCTGGACCCCTTTTTGCTACATACTCAATGCCTCAAACACACCATGCCCCTCAGGGCTCCCTACAGTAAACTCACTTTTTGCTCTGCTGTTATGCCTTTCCCCAGAGCATGCCAGCACTCAAACCACCAATCTCCAACTTCTCTTTCCACACAGGCTTCAAAGTCATCTTCACCTTGAAGACTGTATTCACTCTACTAGCCACCCTAACTGGATCCTCCGCAGTTCTCTGGGAACACCATGTACACATTTCACCTTTCTAGCATTTTCTACATGGTCCTAAGAGTCTTAGTTTTTCATCATCTTTGTCCCAAACCACAATATGAGACCTCAGCACCTAGATCTTAGCATATGGTAGATGGAAATCTATGCAGGCCATCATTAGTTCTATTGTTACTGAAATGTTTGTTAAAATGCATGAATGAATGGTTGAATGAAGCCTAGAAAGAACTGCAAATGCTCAGGCAGTGAAGTCTTGATTTCTGGGAAAAGCAGTGCTGTGAATAATTTAATTTTATGGTGAAAGAAAAGCCAAACAAGGATTAGATTGGGAAAAGTTGTCAGGAGGCACTAATGTTTGCTTCTGACAGCTCTAGTGTCCTCAGTGTACCTCTGGCTGATAAACTTAGAGTGTGATTTTGAAGGGGTGATTTCTCAGGGATTCTCACCTATTTCTATCATCCTCTCTCATGCGAAGCTGTTTCATTTTGGTCCGTAAATAAACAAAACTCCTTCCTGCTTGGAGTCCAGATAGCCTATTCCTGAAGGCTGTGGTTCCAAATGAAAGAAGGAATGTTTGTCCTTGTATATATTTATTTTCATCGCTAACCGCTGGATTGAGGAGAAGGCTGGTTCACTGCTGTAGGTTGGGTTTTCCAGAAGCAAAGGCTGAGACAGATTTGGGGGGATAAGGTATTTATTAGGGATGGTCAACTGTGAAAGAAGGAAGAGAGAGAAGGACTGGTAGAGGGAAAAGAGCTGAACCAAGGTGCATTCTTGCAGCACCTTGGTGAACCCAGCAGAGTCTCTGGAGTGAGTGGTGTCCATCAGAGCCCTTCTGCCTCTGCTTTGCCAAGTCACCAGGTGCTGGCTGGTGTTCCTGGGAGGTGCAGCACCTCGGGAAGGCGGCTCTCTGCAACTGAGGCAGGCCCTGGAACATCTGGCAGCTGTCTGCCGACTTTACTCCATCCTTAAAGGGGAGTTTGGGCCATGGCATCTCAGTCTCTACCGTGCTTCCTATATCCACGCAACCACCGTGACCTGTTATTTCTTGTTCCACGGAATCTCTTCTGTCTGCCTCTGTTTCTACAGCTCAATTCAATACCTCAGTGAAGATCCTTATATTTTCTCTCTCTCTTTGATTACTGAAATAGTTTCACACTGTTTTCTCTAACCCCAGTCTATCCTCTGCTATAATACTGCCACAGAGTGCTTTAAAAAAACACAAGTTTAATTGCTTTCCTCCTGGCTTAATGCTCCTTTAGTGGTTTACAGTGGGCTTCATGATTAAGTTCAAACACTTAAGTATGGATTACAGGGCCCTGCATCCACTGCCCCTCTCTGCCTCCCCAGCCTCCTCTGTCCTTCAACACCCAACCCCTACCAGTTCGCACGCCAGCTTCTGTTCCAATTTACCTAGGCCTTTTGATAGTTCCCTTAGGGGCCCCTTCTCCCTTTTTTCCTGTCCTTGCTCAAAGATGTGTCCTCTGCTGATGAAGATCCCTGTGGTCCCACAGCCTATGATTAAACCCGGATCTCCTGCTTGCATGCTCAGGACTCTTTCTGTCTCGCAGCGGTCTGCAGCCTCATGTTCTGAGCCTAGAGGACATAGAATCAAATTAAGCTCCTTTACCAGCTAAGGTTTCTTCCTAAATTACTATAGAGAAAACTTGGAAGAGTGCCCCACCTTGCTAATCCAGTCTGGAACCTTTTTTGTAAAAATTACACCTTTTATGTTTGTGGAGATTGGGGATGAAGGTGGAACAGAATTTCCATTTTGACCTTCCTATGAAAACCATTTTTTAAAAATCTCAATTTAGTAGGCAAGATTTCTAAATGGTGCTCCTTTTTTCATTATCTATTTATTTATTTATTTTTAACATACATAATGCTTGCTCTAAAAATACTTCTCTTGATCCCTTCATCCATTTGGAATGCACTTTTAAACAACATTTACTCCAAAAGGTAATGTAATGAATAAGAGCAGAGGTTTGGGTATCAGTCAGAGTAGAACCCATGGCCTGTCTTCAGCTCTTAGGCTGTCACTAGGGAGTTTACTTTTCTTCTATAAACCACAATTTTCCCATCTGTCTGTGAAATGGGGGTAGTATGGGTACTATGTTATCCTTCACAGGGGATAATATGAAAATGAAATGAGAAAATGCATGCTGTGTCCTTAGTGCAGACCCCAGCATGAAAGTGCTCAGCAAACCAGACTGCAGTCTCTCCTGTGTTAGATACTAAACATAGAGACATAATTTAGGTATTGTCCAGAACGGTATTATACAAAGCCAAGGGCACTGCTCTTTTCCAGGTTTCTGCCACTTTGACATTCAAAACAGACTAAGATTTTCCTGTTCTCTGCCCCATCCTTTGAGCATCTTAACCTTATCCTCCATCAATGTCCAATAGAAATGTAATATGAGCCACATATGTAATTTTAAATTTTTCAGTAGCCATGCTAAAGAAAGTGATACTAATTTTTAATATCTCTTATTTAACTTAATATATTCAAATTATTATTTTAACATAGAATTGATATAAAAATTATTGAGATATTTTACATTCATTTTTCCAGATGAAATCTTTGACATCTGGTATGTATTTTCCACTTAACACCTCTCAATTCAGATGCTATATTTTTGTTGGAAATACTTGATTTTTATTTCTTAAATTAATAATAGAAAAAGTAGATTTGCATACCCAAGTTGTTCCAAACATAATTAAAAGTTTTTCAGTAACTGAATTGAATAAGTTGAAGTTAAAACTAAATAAAATGAAGAATTTAGTCCCTGAGTTACTCTAGACATACTTCAAGTGCTCAGTCCACATGTGACTAGTGGCCACCATATTGAACAGCAAAGTTCTAGAAGTCACTGCAGAGGTTTCAGTCTTCCTTTTCTTAGCTAAACTTGTTTTCATATTTAATTACAGATAGAAGCTCTTTACTTAAAATGGATAAAAATGGTGTTGTGGAGGTGCTTTGGTTCCATTTAGAAGAGGGTGGTTAAGCTGTTCACTCTCTGACCCCTCTCCCAACCTCCCCCTCACCTCTATCCCCAGAGGTCCTGGAGCACCTGTGCCCAGTACTTGAGCTCCATGGAACAATTAACAAGTGGCATCTTAGCACTCAAAAATTGCTGATCATGCACCCAGATTCTATCTTGGGGCTCAAAGGGATCTTAGTATATCTGTGAGTCAACTCCTAGCCCCTCCCTGCAGTGCAGAAATACTATAGAATTCCTTGGGGGATGAAAGAGGGCTTAGAGTCTAACACCTAGGAGCAGATGGATCATTTCATTCTATTCTGTCTTACGTGGTTCTCTGTGTCCTTATCTTGTCTTCCTAACTAGGTTGGGGGCAAGGACTGCTTTTTACAGCCCCACAGCACCCACACAAAGCAAGACAATCAATAAATTCTTAACTGAAGGCCTGAGTGATTGCAAGAATTCAAGGTCACTTGAAAAATCAGGGTCACTGCATTGCACAGCTCCAAAGAACATCATTCAAATTGTATTATATGGTTGTGCAAGTGGCAGCCTTGTAAAATTTGCAAAGGTTTAGACTGGAGTGTCCTTTCCAGCTGAGAAAAAATTTTTAACAAATTATTTGTTGCTACAAAGTACATCTCTTTCCCCTTATCCTCTGCCAGGGAAGCAACTCAAGAGTAAGTTTTCTTGACTTAGGAATATATGTTCATTAGAGAGGGTGTATGCATGTATGAACACATGGGTTCATGTACATTTAAGTAGGTTAGTAGATCTGCCGTGTTAGGAAGCCCATTTGGAATGATTTGAGCATTTGAACCTTGTATTTAAGAGGCTACTGTGTTTATATTCCTTTTGAAATTTTCCATTTTCAGAATCTTTGGTTTGAATGATGCTTTAGAGCTCCTGGTTTGTAAAGCTCCCCAGAGCATGACCTATAGGTACCAAGCACATACACCAAAGTCCCTGGATGAGCAAAGGGACTCTTGATGACTGCATGGTTTTTATCTTTGCAAATGCAGAGGAGGGAGGAGGGAGCAAAGAGTTTCTCTTAAACAAAACCCTCTGTTTACTTTTGTGTTTTTCAAACTGATGTGTTTGTTTTTTCTCATGTCTACCCAGGAAACCAAGTGCTACCTCCTGGAGCTTCTCTTGGAAATGGGCTCACACCAGAGGCAGCAAGAGACCTGGGCCTTCTCCCTGGGATTGCGGTTGCAGCTTCACTCATTGATGCCCATGCAGGAGGACTAGGTAATCTCTTTATTTGTTGCCTACAGCCAAAACCGTATTCAAATGGAATATTCCCCAGAACCGAAGACACTCCTTTTCTGTTTTTAAAGCAAAGGTCAAGGACTTTGGTGTTTCAAGATTAGGCATTTGGATAGAATTATAGAACTTTTCATTAATGTTAAAATTTATTTATAATTGTATTAATTTATTTATACATGGCAATAGAAAAAAATTTATTTGAATAACTTTCTGCATAGTTCTTTTGTTTACTGGAAATTCAGAAAAGATATGTTAATTTCTTAGCACACTTAGCTCTACTGTTTTTTTATAATGGTACTCCAAGACCCTTATAAGTCTCATAGATTTATTTTAATAATATATTTGGCTTATGTCCTGTATCCAGTTCCTTGCTTGTAGTCTTGATTTTATCTTCTACATAACTCTCAAGACTTTCATTCATGTATTCATTTGTTCATTCACAAAACACCCGTTGAACACTTACCATGTCCACGCATGGTGCTAGGAGACAGTGAACTTAAAACAAAACCAAATAAAACCAAGGTCTCTTCCCCATATTTTAATGGGAAAACACACAGGGAAACAAAGAATTATAGTAAAGAATGATGACTATCTTCTTCCTCATCCTTATTGCAGGTTGTGTGTGTTTTTTGCAGTGGAGGTTGTTCTGGTTCTCAGCATCTCTCATCTCAACTATAGCCATATATTTTTTCCCTAGCCTTTCATTCTAACAATGTTTTGTTTTAAACTATGGTTTATAATTCATGAGATCAATTTAGCAGGACATGCCCACTGAATTTGCACAACAGAATGGAACAGAATTGAATAGAACAAAGTAGAAAACATCAGAGTACATTTTACAAAGTAAGGGAAGGCACTGCTTTGTTGAGCTGGGTTTCCATTTTATGTGTGTATACTTTCAGACACTTCCATCAACCCTGCCCTTACTGTACCCATGCATTTACACCTCTGTGACTTGGCACACATATTCTCTGCCCAGAATGATTGGTCCTCCACTACTCCAGCTGGCTAACTCCTCCTCTAACTGCAAGACCTGTATCAGATGCTTTCTGCTCTGCATAGCCTTCCGTGAAACCCTCAGGTGTGTTTAGAAATTCTCGAAATTATGCTTTTTCAGCAAACTGTTTGAAGAAATGATCATATTGCATTGTAATTTCTAATATATCTGCTTGTCATTGCCATTAGACTGTGAACTCCTTGAGAGCAGGAACATTAGGTTATTTGTCCTGTATCCTTCATGCCAAGCCCTATGTCTGGTTCCTATAGCTGCTTATAAGTTTGTTAAATGAATAGTCACATTAAGGCAAGAATAAAGTGAGATGGCTTTAAATAGTAGAGTGAAGATTACTCTGCCTTCTTATGCAACAGATTATTAAACGGTGCCTTGTTCTACATACTGCATGGACTTCCAGAGCAGGATCGCTCTCATCAATCTATGAACATGTCTGTCCTGTTCATCTCTCTGTCCTCAGGATCTAAAACAGTGCCTAAGAATTAGTAAACAACTCATAATATATGTAGGTTGATTGAATGCTATGTAACGTAGTTCCGATTACAGGCAAGGTTGTTTCTTTCCAAATACTTTTCATTGTGAGCAATGTGTGCTTTTGATTGGAATGTTAAGATTTTGGTTTTTATGTACAAGCACAGAGAGAACTTAAGGTCTAGAAAGACATGGAGTGTTTCTGTGCCCTAGCAATCCTGACATTCCTGCGTGAGATCGTGCGTGAGGCCACAAAAGCTTTCCCTATCATGCTTTTAAAATTATCCCTGGGGTGACAGTGTCAATCATCCACCCCTACCTGGGTGACAGGCACTTGGCTGGGACCGGCATATGCTGAAAGAAAGAGAACTGCTGCTTGAAGAGCTGCAGACACTACAGTTTCCTTGTCAGTTTCCCAGACTTCCCTCAGGGACATGCCAAAACCCACCTTCTCACTCCTGCCCAGGATTCACTATGTCCTCCAGAAGGGGAGACTGCCAATGACCCTCATCTTTTTCCTAAACAGAGATATTCAGTGGCAGAAGTTTTGCCCTTAGAAGCTTTGGCTTAAGCCTTTTATTCCCCGTAAAATGTAAATGCTTTTAAGTGATACGGTTTGGCTGTGTCCCCATTCAAATCTCTACCGAATTGTATCTCCCAGAATTCCCACGTGTTGTGGGAGGGACCCAGAGGGAGGTAATTGAATCATGGAGGCTGGTCTTTCCCATGCTATTCTCATGACAGTGAATAAGTCTCACGAGATCTGATGGGTTTATCAGGGGTTTCCGCTTTTGCTTCTTCCTCATTCTCTCTTGCTGCCACCATGTAAGAGGTGCCTTTTGCCCTCCACCATGATTATGAGACCTTCCCAGCCATGTGGAACTGTAAGTCAAGCTAAACCTCCTTTTCTTCCCTGTCTCAGGTATGTCTTTATGAGCAGCATAAAAACAGACTAATACAGTAAATTGGTACCAGTAGAGTGGGGCATTGCTGAAAAGATATTTGAAAATGTGGATGCAACTTTGGTACTGGGTAACAGGCTCATAGGTGGAAGAGACTTGCCTTGTCTCAGATGAGACTTTGGACTGTGGACTTTTGGGTTAATTCTGAAATGAGTTAAGACTTCGGAGGACTGTTGGGAAAGCAGCTGGGAGGGAAGCTGTACCCTGCAAAACCACAGGGGCAGCACTGTCCAAGACCATGGGAACCCACCTCTTGCATCAGTGTGACCTGGATATGAGACCTGGAGTCAAAGGAGATCATTTTGGAACTTTAAAAATTTGACTGCCTTGCTGGATTTTGGACTTGCCTGGGCCCTGCAACCCCTTTGTTTTGTCCAATTTCTCCCCTTTGGAATGGCTGTATTTACCTAGTACCTGTACCCCCATTGTATCTAGGAAGTAACTGGCTTTTTTTTTTTATTTTACAGACTCATAGGTGGAAGGGACTTGCCTTGTCTCAGATGAGACTGGACTGTGGACTTTTGGGTTAATTCTGAAATGAGTGAAGACTTTGGGGGACTGTTGGGAGGGCATGATTGGTTTTGAAATGTGAGGACCTGAGATTTGGAGGGGCCAGGGGCAGAATGATAATGATTTGGCTGTGTCCCTATTCAAATCTCAACTGAATTGTATCTCCCAGAATCCCCACGTGTTGTGGGAGGGACTTAGGGGGAAGTAATTGAATCATAAGGACCAGTCTTTCCTATGCTATTCTCGTGATAGTAAGTCTCACAAGATCTGATGGGTTTATTAGGGGTTTCCACCTTTGCTTCTTCCTCCTTCTTTCTTGTTGCCACCATGTAAGAAGTGCCTTTTGTCCTCTGCCATGATTGTGAGACCTCCCAGCCATGTGGAATTGTAAATCAAATTAAACATCCCCTTCTTCCCAGTCTCAGGTTTGTCTTTATCAGCAGCATAAAAATGGACTAATGCAGTAAGTTAGTAACTTTCCCCCATATTTTTGTTAGTGGAAAGATAGAATAGTTTTTTTTTTTTTTTTAATGGAAAGATAGAGTAAGAACCTTAGATTCTTTAAGGCCTGAACTTAGATGCCAGCAGTGGCTGGGAAGGGCACAGGAAGGTGCTAGTCCATGATGATGGAATAGTACAGACTTACTTAATATATGTTGACTATGTTTTATCCCTATTATGCCTTCTTATGCCTCTTCCTTTACCCTTCACCTTACAACCAATCCAAGATTAGGATATATCAAAAAAGATAGGAGGCCTGGGAGCAAATGTTTCCTCTCATTTCTGCCCTTCCTATACCCCTATTAGGATGTGGAGGTGAACAGAGGCCTGAAAGTCTTGAAAAGGTTGTCCATGGGTCCAACTCTATATTAACTAAATATAATTGAGTGAATGCAACCTGTCAGTGATTGGTCTAGGCACTGGAGATTATCAGCAGTGAACAAATCAGGCAAAGTCCATTCGTTTTGGAAAGAAAATTCTCATTGTTCTCTCCTGCCTGCATGTTTATAGCTTAATAGTATAGGTTTGGGACAGCTAATCCCTGAGACATACTGTGATGCTATGATATGACATATTGTGAGGCCACTCAACATGGAATTTTAAGTTCTGGATTTAGATTTTGTCTCTGCCTACAAATATGGTGCTTCTCAGAACGTTTGTTTCCTTTTATGCAGTGAGAGAGTGAGAGACAGCAGAATGCAGGATTCACTACTTTGTGATTCTGTATAGGTTGAGGTCGGAAATACCCTCAAGAACTGGCTAAATGAACTCTGTGTTAAGAGATTTCTGAATGTCAAGTACAGACCAGCTTTGGATTCGGAATTGCCATCCAGGAAGAGGCCATCCAGACCTCTCACCAACAAACCCTGACAACTGTAGTCACTTCAAATGCTGACCTGGCATGGTCTGCTTTAGACCCCACATTCTGACTAGTATGAGGGGTCAGCATTCTGCTTTGGAGAAATACCCCTGGACTTTCATTCCCAAGGGAGGCCCGGGATGGGAGGATAAAGATCAAAGAAGCAAGCAAAACTCAACCCATGCTTTTCCCAGTTCTGGAAAAAGAGGAGGAAGGACTTTGTGGGAATAAAAATCAACGATGAAAGAACATTTTGTTCTTAAGGTGCTGGTTAGTAAGTTCTCCAGCAGACAGTCAGAAGATAGGAGTAGCTTTGTTTGCACTTTGTGGGGGTTGTTCTGGCCAGGGCTCCTGCTGCTGATATTTTTCTAGCTTATAAAAATAACATTAACTTTGTTCCAGCTCTGTTCTTGGCTCCAGCATCCCAACTGTCCTGAAAGGCAATAACAACCTGATTTCTGTCTCAGGCCCTTCTTCTCTCAGTTGCTTTTATCTGTCAGACAAACTCCTGATTATCCATCAAATCTTGAATCCTGTTCTCCTCTGGGAAGCCCTCCCTAACTTCCCAGTTGACTTAAGCACTCCCTTTTTTCCCCCACTGTGTCTTACGCTTACAATCTGGCACACACAGGTTTCTGTGTGCCAGATTGCCTCACCTACTAATCTGCCTCTTCTACTACTCATCTACTAATCTGTAAACTCTTTGGGCACCCTGTTATTTCATACTCCTACTGCAGCAGCCTGCAGAGTGCTTTGCATATGGAGGACCCTTAACACATGCATATTTAGTGAATGAGTGAATGAATGAATGGCATTCCCTCCCTGAGGAATGAATATTACACCTGAGAGAGAGTAACTTCTCATTCAAAGGCAATTGTCCCTATACAATAGTTATACTTGGCTCATTTCTGCAGGAGCAAAAGCTTGGGTTCTTCTAGATATCTGGAAATCTGCCTCCTTCTTACCCTCATCACATTACCAAGTTTTGGCGAAGAGCAAGCTTTGTTCCTTGGTTTAGCACAACTCTTTGATTACCAGTATTGGATTCTTGGTCAGATGTTGAATTGGCTTAAATTGCTCATCTAGGCCAGATATTGAATTGGTTTAAAGTGCTCATTTCAGTTGCAGAGCCAGGCCAAAATGAGGATTTTGAATTTCTTTTCTTTTCTAATGGAAGAATTTATTGAGCCAGTCTTGCAAAAAGGGCCTTTGGTTCGTTCCCTAGAACAACACATAGTTTGTTCCAGTAAACAATAAAACATGCCAATTACATGTCTCACCATTATCAGTGTTCTAGAAGACAGAGTAGACAGGCTGTGACTTTAGATAACGTGATTTGGGGGGAGCGTTTATTTAAAATAAAGTAGTATATATACTAAATGTAGCGTGATGGACAAAGAAATATACTTATTGGCAATGATTCATTGCGTTTGTAAACTTTTGATTCATGAAGCATGATATGGTTTGGATCCTCACCCAAATCTCATGCAAATTGTAATCCCCAGTGTGGGAGGGGGCCTGGTGGGAGGGGATTGTATCATGGTGGTGGATTTCTCGTGAATGGTTTAGCATCATCCCCTTGGTGCTGTTCTCATGATGGTGCTTGAGTTCCCTTCAGATCTGGTTGTTTAACAGTGTGTTGCACTGCCCCACCCTCTCTTTTGCTCCTGCTCCGGCTGTGTGAAGTGCCTGCTTCCCCATCACCTTCTGCCATGATTGTAAGTTTCCTGAGGCTTCCCCAGAAGCCGAGCAGACACCGTCATGCCCTATACAGTGTGCAGAACCTTGAGCCAATGAAAACTCTGTCTTATATAAATTGCTCAGTTTCAGGTATTTCTTTATAGCAATGCGAGAATGGCCTAATACAAAACACAACTATGTTCATTATAGAATTTACTCCTCATTGCAGCTTTGTAGTGAAGTTAGGACAGGTATGTGTACCCTCATTTTGCACAGCAAACAGCTGAGACTCAGTGTATTCTAAATTCAAGAATAGATATTTATTGTCTTACACTCAGTTCTTAAAGCAACTTTACACATACTATATTTTGTTCCGTTTGTCAGGTGAGACAATTGAGGCTCACAAGACTACCTACCATTCTGAAAGCTACACAGTTAAATGAGAGATGCGTGACTTAAGCCCATGCTTTGTGCACACTTATCACTGTGTTATGAAGGATGGCCTATCTATTTAAACGTGATCCACTCTGCTCTTTAATTTGACCCTTAAAATGTGAGCAAGTAACAAATTTTGAAAAAGGAAAGTCTTTAATAATATTTATCAACAACCCACTTTACTAGTTCATGGGTTTAGACAGTGACTATGAGAGAGAAGTGGACTTCTGGGAATTTGTATTCTAGTAAAGAAAACAGACAAGTAAATAAACAGTTACAATTACTTGTGCCATGCGTGGAAGGCTTTGGAAAAACATAAAATGGGCCTAAAATTGAGACTTAAAAAATTATTAAAGGATTCCTAGAGGGAGTGATGTCCAGTAATCTAATTACACATTTCTTTCCCTGTTATTGCTTCCTGGTAAAGTGGAATTTGTTTCTTTTTTGTGACTTTTAAACTTCAACTAGGCTTCATTTCTAATAATAAAATAATAATAACATTGTTAATTAGAACAAGTAGAACCACCACTCTGACTGGTACTACTGTGATGACCATTTCTTATGTGCGTCCCTATGTGCCAAGTACTCTACCGGATACTGCTTAGACTTTATCTCTTGCTTCTCACCATAAGCCTACAAGGTAGAGGTTGTTTCCCCATTCTGCACATGAGGGAATTGAAGGCAGAAAGAATAACATTTCCACAATCACATAACTAATCTCATAGCAAGATCTGAAACTGAGTCTGCTTCCAGGGTTCATATACCTTTTCTATAGGCCAGTGGTTCTCAACCAGGGGTGATTTTACCCTTCAGGGGACATTTGGCAATGTCTGGGGACAGTTTTGTTTATTGCATCTGGGGAAAGGGAAATGGCATTGGCATGTGGTGGGTAGAAGCCAGGGATGCTGCAAAACACCTTACAATGCCCAGGCCAACCCCCTGCAACAAAGAATTGTCCAGCTTCAAATGTCAAATATCAGTAGCACTGAAAGTGAGAAACCCTGTTCTCTCCTGGAACACCTCCAGTGATATTATTTCCCTTCATCAATTCAGCTTATTTCTGTGGAAGCCAAAAAGCAGCCCACAATAAGGGTTTTGCTGATACGTTAGTACTTGGTTGAAATATATTTTGTGAAATTGACTCTTCAGTAAAAGTAGTTGTGAGATTAAGAAAATAATAGAAGTGAAGCCTGAGGAGTAGGGAGGACAGAATGGTTTCTACCCCATCTATTTCAGAGTCAAGCCACACGGGACCGCTTGGCCGTCTTTCAGCACATCATGCACATTCCACCTCCTTTCCTTTGCTACTCATCCATCAGCACTCAGTCTAAATGTTACTTTGTGGAAACGTCTCCAAATTTAATCCACTCTTAGAAAAACACCAGTCGCTCTCTATGCTGTATCTGTGAAATACTTTGCAACTATTTCAGTTTTTTCACCAAATCATGTTCATCTTTGTATGCCCATCATCCAGCATGGAACCCCCATAGCCGGTCTTCACTAAATCAATGTAATTATTTAATTACTATTATTAGTAATTGAGATAATAAATATGAGAGGGTTTTGAAAAATCAAAAATAAGAGTTCGTAAATGTAGGTGATGGAGACTTTAAGAAAATATAGATTCCTATGCCCTACCCTGCTGAGGATGCCTGGAATCTTGTTCTAAGTGTAGAAAATGTCACCTGGTACCCAGAGGAGACAGCCTGGGGGGATGAGGATGAGTTGACACTGAGGACACTGGGGTCAGAAGCAGTAGTGATGTGTTTCTGCCAAGTAGGCAGATCAGACCAGAGCAGAACCGTGCTGCGCAGGAGCCAGGCCAGGCGCTGGCCAAAAGCTGGGGGCAGGAGGGAGCTTATCCAAAACGAGAGAGAATATGCATCCAAAGAGGCAGACGGTCTGCAAGAAATTGGGGGTGGGGGGGATTAGAAATGCAGATAAAGTCATGCCGTGGAATCTGGAAGGAGAAACCAGTGCCAGTCCCTGAGCAGATAGAGCAAGGACAACTGAGAGTTCCTGGATGTGAATCACAGAGGGCTGAGGAAGAACGTATTAATGGGATTGCAAGTTTATTGTTTTAAGTTGAGGCTTGGTTTAATACGAACCACCATTGCCTGGGACCTCGGCAGTTCCATGAGCCATGGCAACAGCTCATGTGGCGGAGGGAGGGGCAGAGATCTCAAGTGGGGGAAGGATAACTTTGAGTTTCCTGTTCCCACGCTCCAAGGCTTTCTTGGAGTGCTGTGATTCTCTGGACTGCAGAAGGCTGGCCTTAGCTGAGAGACCAGACTTTGACTCTGTGGAAGAAAACTGAGAGGACTCCAGGGCCTGGGGCTATTGCCAGCTCCCCATGTGTCCCCGATTTTTAAATCTTGTGCCACACTTCAGTATATATGGCTGTGAACCTGCCATGAAACCATAACATTTTGAGTTTAATACATACACTCTTGTTTGGATAATGAGTAATCATAGACTTTAGAACTAAAAGGCTGCTCAAAGATTTTCTATACCAAATTCTTCAATTTGCAGATAAGAAAACTGAAGCCCAGACAATGATGAATCATCCAAAGTTACCCCAGCATATTACTGTCAGAGTCAAATTTAGAATCTGAGTGACCCAGTTCATCAGCCAGGGTCCCCGCCCCATTGTGCTCCACTGTCTCCAGGTTAGGAAAAGGGAATGACTCCTGATTTGTTATTCCATTTTATATCTTATATCCCGTTTAATGGCTATAGCCAGCTTCACTGGTGCTCATTAAACAGGTAAATTAGTTTTCCTGAGCCACACTTGAGTAAATCTCTTTGTTGTGTTGTCACAACCTACAATAAGCTCCAAAGAATCTCCTCCAGAGCTGGAAATAATAAAAACACCTGCTATTTGAGTTGCTTCCAAAGAGCTCAAAGCCGTTATTTTTATTTCACCTACCATTTGTTGAATACTTATGCTGTGCCAAGTGTTTTGCTAGGTACTTGACTATTCACTATTGTCAGCTCACAACCACACTGTAAGCTGCAATTATTTTTGGCCTTTAGCATACAAGGAAATCAAGGTTTAAGAACTTGCCAAAGGTTACATTTTAATAAATTGTGCAGTTGGGTTCCCTGACCCACTGACTACGGAGCTTATGAGCTCTCCCCTATTTACCCTGGCTAGTGAGTCTGTGTGTGTCTAGGTATGTTTGTGCCTTTACTTACATTAGCCCATACTTACACCAGTGCATGTTTATATCTGTAGTAGAAGATAGAGCTTCTACTTAATAACCTTCTGGATGTTTGTAGATCTATTTTATGGATAAGAAAGTTGAGACCCGGGGTAGAGAAGTGACTCTAATAAAGTGTATTTAAAGCATCACAGGAGTCTGGGTTCCATCCATCATGGGGTATAAGGCCAGGCTTATTAGATCAGGGTAGGAATGGGATGCATAGCTCTTGGGGTTGTGTGGTGGAGAGATCAACAATATTAATGTTGATGTTAATTTTGTTTACTAAATTTGTTAATGCTGACAATCTCAATCTCAAAGATTAATCTTAATCTTTTTGTGGTGACTTGCCATTTTTAAACTACCCTTGGAATAGGGAAGGTATTTTTACCTCCCATGAATGGTTGAGAAAACTGACCCTCGAGGAGGTGAAGGGATTTTCCTAAGGTTATGGGACCAGGAAAGACTGGATCCAAGACTCAAACCCTTATTTGTGTGCCTCTGTCTTCACGTCAGCTTTGGTGCAACCCTTGCGTCAAACAATGGAAAAGTACTACCTAGTAAATGGAGCAAGATGTCTTCTTATGTGCCCAGAACCTCTCATTTTAAACATGACTGGAATCAGACTGCCTGGGTTCAAACTCGTGTTTTGCCACTTATTAGTAAAGAGCTTACCTGCTCTGTGCCTCAGATTTCCCTTCTGCAAATGGGGATGGGAATAGTGCCTCACAGAGTTATTTTAGAAATGCCTTCTCCTGACACATTGTAAGCACTCCACAAGTATTAGCTACTCCCGGTTGAAAGCTTGAATGTAAAAGCCTTAAACTCCCAGCCAAAGAGACTGAATGCTAAAATTAATTTCAAGCAAACCTACCTATTCAAATAGCTTTCTCAGCACGGATTTTGATGTAAAAAATATCTGGAATATTCTTCGTTATCAAGCATGTGCCTTGGCGGTGTAGTTACAATTTTTAATACTAATGGATGATCATCCATTAAAGTAGTAAAAAAGATACCATCTCATTTTAAGCTTAGAGCAAAAGCTTACTTAAGTGAAATTAAGCAGATATTTATTTCGTCAGGCTCTGGGGAGGATTCTGAAATTATTTGCTCCCTACTAGTGCCTAGCACTTTATCTTTGCAACCGCACTTACCCTGTAGAGTCATGGTTGGACAGGAAACTGTGTATTCCTGCATCTCTACCTTCAGTATTTCACAATCACTGTTTCTCATCCCCCAGGCCTGAGGGTGGGCAGTGCTGATTTCACTGTCTCATACCCACTCCTCTTTCTGCCAGTGTCTTTTGTGAGGAATTTTGTCTCTGCCCCTTTCTCTTCACCCCATTATCTCTTCTCCAGTCTTCAGATCCAAACAAAAAAATGTTAAAAGTTTGCTCGTATTCCCTGCAGTCTGAGCTGGTGAATGAATGTTCTTCCAGAGCCCCTTAGGATTTCTGCGCCCATACTTATAAGTGTTCCCATCTTCATTTTGTTGGTGGTGATGACAAATTACCCCACATGACCTCCCTCTGTTCCCATTTTAGTTAGAAATTACTGTTTACTGGAGATGGAAAATGGAAAATATATGAAGGGGCAACATGAGAAAATAGGTTATTTTGATTACTTCCAATCATCCATCGTAAATCGAATTCATAATATAGATAAACAAATAAAAAGAATATTTCAGTTTAAATTTAGAATGACTTACAGGGTTCTTTTAATAATCTGATTTCCATTCTTGTAGCAGTTTTCAAACTTGAGTGTGTATAGGCACTCATGGAGCTAGTTAAAATGCAGATGACTGGGTCCCCACCACCACCACAACTCGTTCTCATCAGTGGCTTTAACTGGGGCCTAAATATCTGCGCTATATCCAGCCCACTCATGAGCCTGATGAACTGCACCAGTGGTCCCTTAAAAGATAGCAAGAGGGGCAGACTAAACTCACGTTGGTTACCATTAAAAATTGTCTGTACATAATCCAGAAAGAGCAAAGTTGAATCCAGGCTAATTAAAAGACTGCATTTTAAATGTTTTGTTTCAAAAGCAGAACAATAAAGAGTTTTTCCAATGCGTTACACTCCCATGAGCTGGATACGTAGATGCCACTTAACGTGAACAGCAACTTTTATGGCTGTGTGCACATTCTCACCACCCCCATTTAAAGAGAGCAAGGAGACTCACTTAGACTCAGGGTGCTAGTATGGTTGAACAGAGAGAATCTTGGTCTGTCTGGCACCAGCCTGCTCTCTCTTACCATTATATAGCTTCACCCAAGCCAGCATTAACAGCTGTAGATGATTTTCTTCTAACGTTCTAAAACCTGAAGACATGGAGCATTTTTTAACCAAATGCTCCCCAGCCCTAGGGAAAGCTAAGCCTCTTCTATTTTGTTGAAAGAGAATGTGTTAGGCTGTCGATCTGTATTGTTACATGTCCCTGGGCTGAATTTAGCGTCAAGAGTTAAAAGTGTATCAGCCTTGTGACTCACCACTATGAAACCCTCAGACCAGAGTCTCCTACCAGTATCAATAATATGAATGAAAACTTTATATGCCTTCTAGATTGAGGCCTCTCACAGCTCAAATTTGTAAAGAAAAACCCACGCAATTGGATTTTGTGAAATATATTAAATATGCCCGTTAATGTGGCTCAAAGGAATTTATATACTGTCTGCTTTACTGTGGTGTTTCATTATAGTTCAGCCAAATGCATGTGGCCTAATAATTTGTTTCCCTTATGCATATCTATCATTAAATGTAACATGCAGACAATAACATTTAAACACCTATATACTTGATTACATAGCTGTCTCCCCGACTTACACTGTGAACTTCTTATCAGCAATGGAATCTGGTCATCTTCTTTTCTGTGGCTCTAGCTCAGTAAATGAATGAATATATGCATGAATGAGTACATGCATGAATGAATGGGTTTGCTTAACATGCTAAGCACTAGACTAGTTACTGTGGCAAATACAGTGATACAAAGAAATAGAGACAGATGGATTGAGTTCTACAGGAATTTTAAAAAGGGAAGAATCACTTTCAGTTGAAACAGTAAGGCAAAGAAAATACAAAAAGACGAATATGTATTGAGGGACCTTCATGATAGAAATATGCTGGAGAATCTACATGTATAATCTTCACATTGATTCCAGCAACTTGCTGAAGGTCACACAGCTGGCAGTGAGAACCCCCTGAGGTTAGCTACTGTGGTCCTTCAGGGAAGTGGGAAGGGATAGCCTTTGAATGAATCTGGAATAATAGGTGTATTCTCCACTGGAAACAGTGAAATGTAGAGTATTCTGGATGGAGAGAATAACATAAGTGGAGGCACTGAAATGAGGTTATGGAATGGTAAGCATTTCAGTTTGGCTGAAACCTATGATATCTCTAAGGGATTCCTGGCAGAAGAGGATGTACTGATCAAATAGGTGGAGATAGATTGGGAGTCTGTCCCATCTGAGTACTGTTTTGAAGTTTGTGCTTCCTCTTTCTCCCTGGAGGCACTGGGAAGTCATTGAAGGTGATCTCAAGCCAGAGATTCATTTTAAGCATGGCTTTATGTAATTTTAAACACACTAGTTGGGGGAAAAGGCAAAGAGGTTTCCTGAAATAGGATTTTGGCAGTGGGGCTTGAAAAGAAGATAGGGAGTTTGATAACTTTTTAAAATAAATCCATGCATTAGACAAAAGTTATTTAAAATTTTTGATGTTCTTTATATTTTCCTAGCTCTTTCTATTTACATAGCTATTACTAAATTAAATGTATAAAAATATTTTTCCTTTTTAATTTGAAAT
Source organism: Rhinopithecus roxellana (assembly GCF_007565055.1). NCBI lineage: Eukaryota > Metazoa > Chordata > Mammalia > Primates > Cercopithecidae > Rhinopithecus > Rhinopithecus roxellana. Next base: position 49,358,367 of record NC_044560.1, on the reverse strand, counting down.
AGATTTCATCTCATATTTAGCAGAAGATAATAATAACTTGTTAACTTCATGGCAGTCAGAGTAATTCATCCAGTCTCTAAATTGTGCATTCATTTAAATCTATTGTCTTTGATGGACATAGCTAGTATACTCACTCATTTAAAATAGAGCCATAAACCCTGAAGTTAAATAAGCAAAACAAAAGGCCTCCCAAAGCTGAGAAAACACTTGCCCTAGAGTCCACACACTGTAGGAAAGTACAAGGATTATTTTCTGACTGTCATCCAGCACTGCTGACTTAGAATTGTAGATAAAATATGCAGTAATTTTAATAATTAATAACTGACTATGCAAAAATACTATTTTCTCCTAGCTTCAATCAATACTGTGCTAGGTACTAAAGATATAAATATGAACAAATTATAGTCTCTGTCCTCAAAGAACTCCCATTCTAATTGGAGAAACAGGCAAGTAAGTCATCTGTGTATGAAGTGGGAAGTGTCTGATAAAAGCATGTCTGGGCTATTACAGGAGTCTAACCTCACTTTACCTGAGCAGGTTAGTAAAATTCCCTCCCCTTCCCCCCAAAAATGATTGGTTTGATGCTTAAAGATGAATAGGAGGGAGAAATAGGAATTTATCAGATGGACAAGATGGCCAGGCAGGGAGGAAGATGAGAAGAAGAGGGAAGCAGAGGGAAGTAGTATGCACCAAGATCCAGAAGCATGAGGGCACCCCTTTGGCTGCAGAATACAAGTACACTATAGTATAGAGTATGCTGAAATGGAAGTGTGAGAGATATATGTGGGGACAAAGTTTTTGAGGGCCTTGAACATCATTTAAAAGAATTTGGAATTTTTATCCTTAAGGTACTAGCTTGTAAACAGAAACTTTGTAGGCAGTGTGGTTAATGAACCAGAAGACGGGGCTGTTGTAAGAGACCTTGAAGACCAGAACTGATGCAATTCCAAGGCAGTATCAATGGAACAAGAGGGGACATTAAACAATTAAAAAATAGGCTGATGAACAGTGATGGGGTCCTTTAACGCATGGGCATTATTTAGCTCTCTGAAGCAAGAGTGCACTGGACAATCACGGCATGGCACCGTTCAACAGAAATAAGCAGAATCTGTGTGTCAAGAGGGTTGAGTGTAAGTCTCAAATCTGCCCTTACCAGTTATGTCACTTCTACAAGTCACCTCTTTAAACCTCACTTTTTTATATAGGTGCGAAGAGCAAGATTCATGCTTTTTCTTCTACTAATATATCCACTTTTATATGCCAAAATTTTCCTATTACTGAAGTGGTATTGCTGGAATAAATGTGATCACAAATAGAAAGTACTTAATTCATTAATTTATTCACTTACCATTTATTGAATTCTTTTTTCTGGCAACAATGGGCTGTCCTCTTGGTCCCCCAAAATAAAAAGTTGGTGAAAATTAAATGTATCCACATATACAACTCACAAACAAACCTGAATGAAGGCACCAGAGAGCTACTAAAGGACATGAAGGGGCCAAGATCAAAAGAAAAGCCTAGAGAGCTGGGTTCAACATTTCCACCCTTTTATACGCTGAGCATTTGCTCATTTGCTGAGATTTGGACTCAACATTTCCACCATTTTATAATACACTCTGAGCATTTGCTGTGTTGAAACTTGCAACTCAGAGACCCAGAAGCTAAACACCAATTTGGGCAGTCTGCAGGCTGGAAGTATAAATATTTGAGTTTGGACATCAGTGAAGAAGGAGAATACTAGTAAATCCTCTAGGTGTTAGTTGGGACCCTGAGAGTAAGTATAAACTAAAAATGGACAAGCTGTACAAAGGCCGAAGCCTGGGTTTGAATTAAATTAACATCTGGTTAAATTCAGATCATCTATCCCTACTTGAGCTAACTGCAAGAAGCAAGATTATATCCTTCCTTGAGGTAGGTAACATAATCAAAAGCTCAAGTTATAACTAAAAGGTTTCATATATAATGGCTGCATTCAACAGAAAATAAGCATGTAAAATATGAACAACTTCAAAAATCAAGAGTAAAAACAAACCCACAGAAAAATCCGTATGCTGGTGGTATTTGACATGAACTCTAACATACCTGTGATTAACATGGTCAAGAAATTATAGGAGAAGATGGAGAATTCAGCAGAGATCTGGGAAGTAGAAAAAGAAATGGGAATTCTAGAACTGAAACTAATAATTGAGATTAAGAACTGACTAGATGTAGTCAAGTCAACAGCATACAATATAATTGAAAAGAGAATTAGGGAACTGAAACATAGATCTGAAAAAACTATTTATTCTACAGCCAAATACAAAAGGATGGAAAATACATGAAATACACAAACAAGTATGAGATATATGGAGCATGGTAAAGGTGTCTAACAAAGGTGTAGTTGGAGTCCAAGAATGAGAGAAGAGAGATAATAAATCATACATAGAAGCTATATTTGAAGAGATATTGGCCAAAAGTTTTTCAAAACTTATAAAAGAACTCAAGTGAGTTATTTTAACTTTTGAATAATCAATTAATGCAATTCCATATTAAAAGGATACAAGAGAAAAATTATGTTAACAGTTGTTTACAAGTGCTTTTGATACAACTTAGCACATATTCATGATTTTTTAAAAAAAATCATGGCAAACTAGGAGTAGAAAGAACTTATTTTGATTAAGGATAGCAACAAAGAAAAAAACCTAATGCAAATATCATACTTAATGGTGAATTATTAAAAATGTTCCAATTCTTACCACTTCTATTCCACAGGGCCTACCCTGTGCAACAAGTCAAGAAAAATAAATTAAAAATATAAGAATTAGAAAGAAATCAAGCTAACATCATAGATGATACAATTATACACATATAGAATATCAAAAGAATCAATAGATAAAATATTTAAATTAATAAGTAATTTAGCAAGGTTGCTATTGCAGAAAGTCAATACAAAACCCAATTTTATTTCTGTAATCCAGAAGCAACCATTTAGAAAATAATAATTTTAAAATAGCATGATTTACAATAAAATAAAAATATTAAGTATTAAGTAGGAATGAAGATGTGTAAGACAACTATGCAGAAAGCTATAAAACACTGAGAAAAAGTAAAGAAGTCATAAATAAATCGAGGGATATGTGATGTTCATTGATTGGAAAACAGTATTATAAATGTCACTGTTTCTTCCCGGTTGTTCTATAGATTAAATGGACTCCAGTTCAAAATTCTAGCAGATTTGTGTGTGAGAGGATAGAAATGGGTAGACATCCTAAAACTTGCATGGAAAGGATAAGACAATCTTGGAAAAGAACAAAGGTGGGAAAACTCCCTAATGGCCGATATCAGAACTTATTATAAAGTAATTAAGCATGGTATTGAGGCAAGGACAGACAGGTAACCCACAGGAAAACAGATTAAAGAGCCCAGAAACAAACTCACATGTATGGGGAGTTAATTTGTGGCAAAGGTGCCGTTGCCAGAGCTGTAAGGAAACAATGTATTTTTCAGTGACATAGTGCCCTGCTGATTGGTTATCAGTATGACAGATATTGAATTTTGGCCCCTCTCCTTATACTATACATACAAATACATTCCAAACAGATTAAAGACTTAAGTATGAAATGTAAAAAAATAAAGTTCCTAAAAGACAAGGTCTTCATGATCTTGAGACAGACAATTTTCCTAAATAGGACATTAATATAAGTGCAACCATAAAGAAAAGGATTGGTAAATAAGACTATGTTGAAATAAGAAACTTCTTTTCATCAAAAGCTGCCTTTAAAAGAGTGAGAATGCAAGCCACAAAGTGGAAGGAAATAGTTTCAATGCATGTAACAAAAGATGTGTATCCAGAGTATACAAAGAATTTCAACACATTAAAGAGAAAAGAACAATTATGCGGACAGAACGATGGTTAAATATGTGTATATATGTGTGTGTATAAATGTGTACATATATATATATTTCAGCGGCTTTGCAGAAAAGAGGATATACAAATCGACGATAAGATATGAAAAGTTTTCCAGCCTTGTTAGTCATTAGGAAAGTCCAAATTAAAACCATACTGTGATATCACTACACACCCCGCAGGTTGGCTAAAATCAAAAAGTTTGATAATGCCAAGTATTGATGGTGATATGAAACACCTGAAATGCTGAAGCATTGCTGTGGAAATATGACCACACTTTGGGAAAGAGTTTCGCAGTATCTTGATAGGCTGTGATTCAGCAGTCCTATTCTTAGACATATATCCAACAGAAATGTGTACCAGAAAAAAATACGTATATAATAATACACATAAAACCATTATTTGCAATAGGCAAAAACTGCAAACAAACCCCCAGTTCCCATCAATAGTGGAATTCATCAATGTTTGGTATATTCGTAGAGTGGAGGATCATAGAGCAACAAAAATGGACAAAGTATTGCTACATGCAGCAGTGTGGTTGAATCTCACAAACATGGGTGACTGAAGCTGGCACAAAGAAAATACACTGAATGGTTTAAAAATTAAGCAAATCCTGTGGTCTAGACATCTGGACAGTGGTTATCTCTGGTAAGGCATGGTATTTGGAAAAGGACCTGAAGAGGTTTATTCTTGATCTGGATAGGTGTGTTTACTTTGTAAGAACCCACTAAATTCTATACTTAAAATTTGTAGCTTTCTAATGTAGGTTATACTTCATTGATAAAGTTTATTAAAAATATCAAAGGCTCTGGGCAGCCCTGTTCTAGGCACTGGAAATGCAGACATGAGTATGAAATAACCTGGCTGTGAAGAATGGAGAGGAGGAGGTGAGTAATTAACAGGCAATTAGAGAAGGAGTTTGTTAGAAATGAAGTCAGGGTGTGTCACTTTATACGTCAGCACACAAAAGAGCAACTCCCAACTCAACACACTTCCTGCCTATATTAGGTGCTTCATAAATGTTAAATTCTACTCCCACTTTGCTATACTCATAATCATAGGTAATCGAGAAAGGGAAAAATTATGTTAAGAATCCTCTTTTTTAGTGCACAATCCATGTTAGTGATAGTGGTAGTAAGTAGGTTTTTTGTTTGTTTGTTTGTTTTTGATATCCTTAACAGTGAGCCTTCCTCAAACAATGTATTAGATAGAATTGCCACTTACTCAGCTGAAATTAGTTAATCAGTGATTACTTTCTCCATGGAATGTTAATACATTGAGTTTCTCTTGTATATATAACCAGGGATTCTGAGCCTCTTTCATCTCTGCCTTGGTCCACACAGCCCCATAGAAAGATGATGGAAGGGAGAAGAAGGGAAGAACACCTGCCAGCCTGCCAGAATTTTGGCTGTAGATTGGCAGGCAGACAGCTGAATGGAGGGAGGATATGGACAATGAAAAGGACCGTCTAACTTGAAGGCACAGTTTCCACTGACAGCACAGCAGGTGCTGCCAGGCCTGTGCAGAGCTGGAAATCCTGGCAAGATGGCAGCTGCTCCATCTTGTCTGGCCCAGTTACTGCCTGTGGCCCATGCTGACGAGAGTTTGGGGAGTTACCATTCCAAAGAACTCACAAGAAAACAGGACTGACTTGGACATATTCCAGGTTTGCCTAATGGTACTTCAAAATGGTGGATTGAATGTTATTTGAAAAATCATTTTAAAATTATTTCCTTTGAAATGCAGAATTTAATAGGAGAAAAAGCAGAAGGAGAATGAAAAATAATATGGATATACAGAATATGTCCAACAGAAATATGTACTTGAGTGTACCAAAAATATGTACAAGGATACAGATAACACCCTTTCAATAGCTTAATAGTTAGAAAAAAGGTATGATTTCAGGAGCCAGACTACCTAAGTTTTTATTCCATGCTGTCACCTACTGTCTTTGTGATCATGTGTCAGTTACTGAACATGCTGAGTCCAAATGGGTATCATCATAGCAGTTGTTAGAATTAAAGAAGTTAATTTACCTAAAGCACTCAAAACAGCACCTGGCCTGGGTAAATACTACACAACTACTAGCTGCTGCTGCTGCTAACAGTTAAGCAGTTTTTGTAGCTGGGAGTCAGCAGCCACAGCCAGGGTGGAGGAGATCCTTCTAATCATAAGGTCAGAGGAAAGAGGGCTTCAGTAAAGAAGCCTTCTTAGGCCCATACAGCAGGAATTACTTCTTCTTGCCAGAAGACTGGTTTGTCCTCGGTTGAAACCATGATTAGTCTGCCTCTGCCATGTCCTTGGCTCCTCAGGAGATTATAAACTCTTTGAGGACAGGGATTACCTTTTTTTCAAGTATTATTTCTCTAGCAGTACTGAGCACAGTGCCTGATGTAAAGTCATGCTCTGTAAATGTTTACTGAATTGAATCCTTCTAAACAGAGGAGGGAGATACTATTAATCACGGCTGAACATGTGACAGCACTGTTCTTTCAAGCCAAGATTATATGTATGTTCTTTCCTTTTTTTTTTTTTTTTTTTTTTTTTTGAGATGGAGTTTCACTCTTATTGCCCAGACTGGAGTGCAATGGCGTGATCTTGGCTCACTGCAACCTCCGCCTCCCGGGTTCAAGCAATTCTCCTGTCTCAGCCTCCCGAGTAACTGGGATTACAGGCATGCGTCACCACGCCCGCCTACTTTTGTGTTTTTAGTAGAGATGGGGATTCTCCATGTTGGTCAGGCTGGTCTCGAGCTCCCAACCTCAGCTGAGCCACCTGCCTTGGCCTCCCAAAGTGCTGGGATTACAGGCATGAGCCACCACACCTGGCTTTTTTTACTTTTAAATCATTTCCCTTTTAGAGATGGGATGTCAGATGCCCAAAAAATTCAGGTCATTTGCGTGAGGTCATGTAAGTGGTGATATCTGGAAGTGTCTCCCTCAAAGCCAGTGCCCTTCCTCACAGGCACCCATTCCCTAAGGCACCTAGGATGGGCACAGAGAAAGGAGAACCAAGCCTGGCTGGGGCTGCTGTCCAGAGAAGGTGGGCAGGTGTCAAGAGCAGGTGCAGAGGTGGAGAGGAGAGCTAAATCTTGTCCTTGGTAGAAGCAGAGATGTCATTCCAACTGCAGGTTTCGAAAAATGTCAGTGCATACCTCACGAGATTTTCTGTAATTCATTTCTACTCTCATCTTCTACACTATTTATTTACCTAAGCTGTTGTTGTCTTTGAAACTATGTCAGCCATATGTCATTCATTGTGCCGCAACCCTGGGCTTTTTATCCTGCTTAGGGTTTGGTTGGTTTTGCTTGTTTTCTCTCCCCAGCTGCTCTGCCTATCACTTAATTCTCTGAGCCCTCTGGCCTGAGTCTTATCTGGCGGTAGGGGTCACCTTACAATCCCATCTCCAGTCTCCTAGGAATAGTGGCAGGGGAGGGATCAACATCCAGCCTCAGGATCTATTTGTCTTTTTGGTCTTATTGTCTGAAGCTTGGGTCAAGGATAAATTAATCAGTCTAGATGTGGGAGAGCTCTCTAACCCTCCCCAGGGAAAGTCCTAGCCTTTATAGAAACTTGGCCTGGTTTTGGCTCTCAGAGTTAATTCCAAGCTGTGAAGAATCTGTCAATGTTCAACTAACCCCAACAAAACCTTTGGAAGTTTCTATTGCAACCGAAACTCCTATCACGGGAGGTGGTACTGAGCTTGGCATCAGAGGTTGGAGAGAGAAGAGAGCTAGCCTGCCAATTAATATTTTTGTTTTCCTTAAATTTCAGGCTTTTTTTAAGTTTAAACATCCTAAATTACCTGTCCTGTCATTTCCCATCTCTTTCCTGGTGTTTTCCTGAAGCATCTCACTGGTTCGTTTTATGTTTTTGAGGGGATTATCTGGGGTGCTGATTACTTTCCCTAACTTCAAGGAGCCTTTGAATAATTTTATGAATGAGACCATTTGTCTAGGGGCAAGAGAAGGTTGCTGAAGGCAACCTAGTCCTGCTTTCTTCTAAGAGAAATTTACACTAACATTTGTTTAGTAGTGCCTATATCCCAAGTACAAGGCTCTTGCCTTACGCCTAGGATGAACAACTATTCCAGTTTGCCCCAGGATAAGCTGGGGGATTTCTTTGGGTCCTGGGCTGTAAATAAAGTATAGAGGAGGAGAGTTATCTTTTCTTCTGTCTATCCTAGGGTCATAGCTGGGGCCCTTTTAACAAAAGATAGATTAACAAGAGAGAAGCATACACATTTATGTAATATGTTTTATGTGACATGGGAGCTATCATATGGAAATGCAGACCCAGAGGAACAGTTAAATGTGAGTATTTTTATGTTAGGCTTGATGAAGGGTAGACAGACATGGAAAAATATGATAGGGCAAGAAGGGCATGATTTAATGATAATAAACTAGGGAACTTAGCAAGGCCTGTTAGTGCAGATCCATCCCTGTGATCCTTCATCTCCAGACATAAGGGTGGTGCTTTCCTTTGAGTACAAGGAGGGCACCTCTCATGTGAGGGTCTTATGACCTGCTTCAGGAGACAGTCAGAAAATCCTTCCTAGGTTTAATGACCTGCTTTAGGGGAGAATGGTGGGGGAAAGGTAAAAGCGACCTCTATGCCTCTATGATTTTCTCAGATACCTTCAGCTTAAACTATTAAAAATACTAACATGCCATGTTTTGGGGTAGCATGTCCTGAACCCCATCAAGTGCAGATACCAGGAAAAATGACCCTGTAAAGGAAATGCCATTATTTTCACCTTACAAGTGAGAAAAGTGGGGTTGGAAGAGGTGTGTTCCCTTACAGAAGTTTGCACAGGAAACTGGTGGTGAGAAATAATCAAATACAGATCTGTCAGACTTCAGACCCAGACCCAGAACTTTACACCAACCAGTTTCTTCAGAATGCAAAGTTCTGTCTCCTTCAGACTGTGTAGCTCAACAATTTTGTACCATCTGGCTATTTCTCTCTACTGTGTATTTGACTTTGTCTCTTTTGTCTCAGGGTGTACTTGAAAGCCTTTCCCTCCCCATCTTCCTTCCCTGATGGCTGATACACTTCTGCCTCACCTGCTTTAGGAGCCCCTGCCTCCAACCATCCAAACGAGGTCGGGGACTGGGGCTCCTTCCTTCTATTAGACTATTCAGATCTGAGTCACTGGTCACTCCCATAATGTCTGCCTGTGTATCTTTTCATCACTGCTAGACTGGGATCTTGTAAAATACAAGGAAACAACTTTCATCTTTAGATTTCCAGCACCCAGCATAGTTCCTGGCTTATAATAGGGGATCAGTAAATAGCTGTTGAATTAATCAATTTATAAATTTTCAGGAAGCCATTTGTGCGCTTTCAAGTCACGGTATTCAGTCTATTTAAGGACTTATTCCATAAGATGCATTTGTGGTGCTTAGGCCAGTTCTCTTAATTTTGTTTCTGTTTTTAATTTTTACAAAGTAATTTTTGTGAGTTAATTTGGCTGTTTGGATTAGATTTCAACCTGATACTTTACCATGCCTAATGTCTGAGAATGAGAAGTCGTCTTGTCTGAAGTCATAGATGATAATATCCAAGTAATCTAGAGGCTGTATTGAGGTTAGGAAGAAAGGAATTTCTGAAATCAAGTTTTTGCTTTGTCTTCACTGTGGATTTTTCTAGTTTTCTCTAAGTCTCAGATTTCCAAGCTATACATATTAGCCTACCTTTGAGATCTGATCTTTCTGGGTAGAAAGGAGAAACAGAGGAATGAGACCCAGTTATTGGAAGGTCTGTTCTTTGTTCTCTCCACTCCTCCCAATACAACCCGCCTCTTGAATTGGTTTCTGATTGCTCTAAGTCATGGAGGAGTGTGGCATGAAGACAGAAATGATGAATGCCATTCCAAGTTAAATTGCAGCATGCATGGTGCTGCATGTAATTGTTGCTTTTTGTGAAGCAAACAGATTTTGGTTTATTCTTAATGTTTAAAATGCTAGCCTGGGTTATGCCTACTACCTGGTACCTCATTTTCCTTATTCCCCTGGGACCCCAATTATTTTGTCATCAGTTGTATAGTCAAGGACAGAAAACAGATGTTCCAGTCAATCTAAGTAAACCCAAATAACTCTGGCAAAGCACATACCATGCTGAAAGCAAATGAACTGTTAGGCCAAGCCTTGCTATTAACACCAAAGATTGGAAGTTGTCGGCAGTAACAACAAAAATGGTGAAAATATATTGAGTAAACTGTCCCAGACATTGTTCCACTCAGTTAATCTTCATGATAGCCCTATAAGCTACATTCTACCATCATTTCAATTTTATAGATCAGGAGACTGAGACACAGGAAGCTTAAGTGATTTGACCTACTTGCCAGACTTGAAACCAAGCAGCCTAGTTCCAGGGCCCTTTCTTTGAACCATTACGCCCTAACTACTTCATATATCTAGTAAATGTCTGTTTACATCTCATGTAGACAAAGACTTTTCCTATTATCTTTCTTGCTCTGCAGAGGGTGGGAGGATTGCAGGGGAGGGGGCAGTGGCAGTGTCAAGGTGTGTAAAATTTCTCTGTTGGCTTAAATCGTGGGATTAGTTTTTTAAAGTAAACCTACTTTAGGATTTAGTTGGAGTAAGTTCTAGACCACATTTCTTTTAAGGTCAAAGTAATACTTTATGAAACATTGGGATTACTTTTTGACTTTTTTTTTTTTTTTTTTTGAGATGGAGTCTCGCTCTGTGGCCCATGCTAGAGTGCAGTGGCGCAATCTCGGTTCACTTCATCCTCCACCTCCTGAGGTCAAACGATTCTCCTGCCTCAGCCCCCAAGTAGCTGGGACTACAGGCGCATGCCACCATGCCTGGCTAATTTTTGTATTTATACTAGAGATGGGGTTTCACCATATTGGCCAGGCTGGTCTTGAACTCCTGACCTCATGATCCACCCGCCTAGGCCTCCCAAAGTGCTGAGATTACAGGCATGAGCCACCATGCCTGGCCACCTTTTAGACTATTTTACTCCCCTTCATTTGTTAGGCTTGAGGTTAACCCTTTGGGTTTGCTTTAGTGGCATTTTGACAGTAAGTCCTGAAAGAGATCTGAGTTCAGCTATGCTATTGTCTGGGAATACTTAGAGTTCTTATAAGCAGTTGAAAAGAAAGGAACTAGCTTCTGTGAATTCCACGAGATAATGTAGGATAAGATAGAGTTAGAGTCAGGTAGATCTGGGTGTGATATAGTCCCACCCCCAGATCCCCCACAATTTAGCAGTGTGGGACCTTGTAGAAGTTGCTTGAAAAACTTTACTCTCCTCTTCTCTATTTGTAAATCAATGTGATGATAACTACCTTGCAATATCATTGTGGGAATCAAATATGATAATATTTGCAAAGTGTCCAGCACAAAGCAATCTCCCAGTAATCGAGGATCTTAGGACCTTTAGTCTTTACCAGTGATTTTTGACAAGGTATGTTGTGAGGCTCCAGTAATTACATTATTACCCATGAGTGGCCACTCAAAACCCATCAATATTTTTCACCTTTATTCATATTTAAGACACGGAGCGTTTGTCAGTGATTAAATGTGCTATTGTTACCTAGAAAATGTCTTGTGCTTTACTAGTATGTGACTTCTGCCACACACATTCATTTATTCATTCATTCATTCATTCATTCATTCATTCATTCATCAACGACAACACCAAAAAATAGTAAGCCACTGCAGTGTGAAGACTTGCCCTGGCCTCCGTTTGCTTATAGTGTCGTAAAGGGATTTGTTTGTGTTGTCTGTGCAAACACATAAACTACAGTTACAGTGGTAGAATCTGTAGAGGGTCAGGAGATGGGCTACAAAGGAAGGAGGCTTGGTCAGTTCTGCTGGGCTGGGGTGTTTTGGGGATGTGGAGAGATGTGATCAGGAAAGACTTCTGATGCTGCAACTGAGTCTTCAAAATGGAATCCATGTTCCCTAGGATTGTTATGGGATGAGGTGTATTGGTGGAAAGGATATCCTAGGCAGAGGGAGCACAGTAAACAAATGCTTAGTGTCAAGGACCACCAAATCACATTCAGGAATAAGGAGAAAAGATCCCAGCCGTATGGAGCCCTGCTTGTGCCAGGCACTTCTGTAGGTCCTGGATGGAGTAGCTCCCGTTTATTGAGTACCGGTGTGTTCCACCTAATTCTCACCGCAACTTTGTGGGTAAGTATTGCTATCCAGATTCTTCAGATATGGAAATTGAAGTTCTAAGGGATCAAGGCATTTTTGCCCAAGGGAATGAAAGAGGGATTCAAGCCTAACTCTGAAGAAGTAGATAAACAACAAAAACAGCAATAACAATAATAAAAATAATAAAAACAGCAAAGATTCATATAGTACTAGGCATGTTTTAACCTGTACCATTCAATATAATATCCACTAGCTATATGTTGCTACTTGAATGTGAATTAATTAAAATAAAATAAAAAAATCAGTCCTCAGTTGTACTAGCCACATTTTCAGGGCTCAATTGCCACAGGTGTCTGGTATCTACTGTATTGGACAGTACAAATATAGAACATTTCCATCACAGAATGCTCTTATTAGCACTGTTATAGGTACTTTACACCTCTATTAACATATATATAATTTTTATAATCTGTGAGGAGGATACTATTCATATTGTAGAGATGTGGAAATCGAGGCATAAAGAAGATAAGAAACATAAAGAAGATAAGAAATCACATGATGAATGAGCCCTTATTTTTAAACACTGTGCCATAATACTAACCCAATATATTGTGTTCTGTATAACATAAATGAATGTTAGTCAAAACAATGGACTTCATTGTCTGCTTGTATGTAGTCTGGTGTTAGGTCTTCTGCAGAGAACATGTCTTTGATATGATTGTTATCCTTCCAGGAGCATACAGTGGTCAATTTGCATACATAAAGCTGGTGGTCACTAGGGAGCCTTCTCTGGAGACCTTCCTCTCCAGGAACTCCGGAAACCTCCCAGCCAGCTTTGGCAAGAAACTCACTGGATGGGATTCATCAGTCAGTTCATGAATCCAAATAGTTGAATCAAGAGTCTCAAACTGATATAGTCTTAAGTATGTTCAAAACCCTTCTTATCCTTTTTGATACTTCAGAGAAGGTGCCTGAGGTTGTTATTTCAAGAGAGTCTTTTTCAAGATGCCAACACATCAGATTCAGAGACTGAAAATCCTAGTTGAGTCCAACTTCTACCTCTAAGTCACTAAATAAACTCAACTAAATTACTTCACCTTTCTGAAATTCAGTTTCTTCAATTGTGAACTGGAAATGAAATACACATATCACAGGATTTTCTAAGGACTAAATTGAAGGTTACAGTATTTGAGGATACTTTGCAAGCTATAAAGTACTTTATATGGCTATAAAGTGGGAGATAATTATAACACAAATGCAAGAACTTAGGATGTTTTTCTTCTATATAACCCTGTAAGCTTTCAAAACTGCCACAGCGTGATAAATTATAGGAAAACGTACTCTTAATCATAACATTTGCAAAGTCTCTTTTTTATTTTACATAAATATAGTAGGTACTCAATGCTTGGGTGGAAGTATTGTTGGTTGGATGAATGGGAGAGACGAAGGGAGACAGCATATTAAAGTAAATAAGAGAGCTGTTCATGAAGTTTTAAATGTTTCTTTTTTACCATTCTTTTTAAACATTGCTTGATATGAACTATGTGTGTTACACTGAGGGGTGGGAGGCATTTAGTTCATTGAGTTAGCCTGTTTTTCTGCTATTTGTTTTTTAATTCAACAAACATTTATTGAGCAACTGCCATCAGTTGGGCATTGTGCAAGTTTCAGGGAAAACACAATTGATGATGTCACCATTTTTTTATGCCTGTTTTCTTCAGCTGCTACTTTTGCTCCTTAAACAATTTGAGGATTGCAGAATAAACTGACACTGGTATGGTCATATGAAGGGCCCCATCAGTATTGAGGGCTGCACTTGTGTCAAAATCACATCTTGTGAATTGTTTCCTGATGTACATATGCAGCCTGTGATTCCTCTATGGATCGCAAAATATGTTTCTCCAGAAAGAAGAAAACTCCTCCCACCTTTTCTTGCTTTTCCCTGTTTGTCTCTGAACCTCTTTTCTCGGGGACAGCCCACCAAAACACTGTGTGGCCAAAAGAAAAATAAGATATGTCAGCTCTCTGACTCAAGTGGTCTTGCAGTGAACATCAGCTATGCATGGCTGCTGAATGGGGGTGGACATTAGGCAGAGCATAGAGAACCTCTCTTGAGGGGAAATCAGGCTAGTCCCGCCCAACATATATAATTTTAGGTAAGGAGACACCTCAGCTCGTATTTTAGGATAAGCTCTGTGTATATACTGAGAATGGCTGAGGAAGGACCTCCATTTGTAATTCATTTCTCTCATTGTGGAGGTGAGAGAACTAGTTCAGACTTTTAGGCTATTTGTGGCAGAATTGGGGCTGAAACTCTGTTTTTCTAACTCTTAGCCTATGGCTATCACTGTGTTTCATGGTGAACTAGCACTTCCAAGTATGTTTTCATTATATAAGACAATTATAACATCGTAAAGTGAGGAGTATAGAAAGAATATAAGCTTTGGAGTCAGTCAGAACATGGTCAAATCCTGGCACTGCTTCTTAAATCCGTGTGGCCTTGGGCAAGTTACCTGAACACTCTGTTCTTCTGCTTCTGCATCTATTAAGAGGAAGAAAGAATGTTTACCTTTTATGGATGTTGCAAAGATTAAATGAGAGAACATTCAAAGAGCGCAGCACAGTACCCAGCCTATCTTTGATGTTGATACGTTTACTAGAAAGGAAGAAAGAATCTAATTGTCTCTTGAGAGGGGGTTCAGATGAGGATGATAATGATGGTGATGCTGGTGGTGGTGGAGAGAGTGATGGCAGTAGTGATGATGGTGACAGAGCTACCATTAAACATCTCTTTTTAAGTATTTCTGCAATATTACAACAACCATTTGATGTTGTTATTTTCCTCATTTTATAGCAGATCCTTCTGTCTCCAAATTCCACCCTTTTCTCATAATAGCACACTAGTTCTCAGGTTCTAAGTCTAGATATAGCAACAATGAATCTGCCAACCCAAGAAGAAACAAATGAATATTTCCTACAAATTTCTGGTTCCTTCATTTTAATTCCCTTCTAGTATTGAATGACCCTGTAACATTAACTTTACCTATACTTTATGTGTGTGCAACCGGTAAATGTGGGTGATTCTCAGGAATTCCTTGAACCTATTTATGATACTGTGGACCAACTGTGGCCAACTCCTTTTTTGTCAAGGATCTCAGAATCAATGTATTTAAGATTCCAATATTTTGAGATGTACAGATAAGTAAACATTGACTGCCCGGCTGTTGGATTTTTATCTTAGAGAAAAACCTGTGAGTCTTGGTGGCGAAGAACCAGCACTTTGGAATCAGATTACCTGAATGTGAATCACAGCCCTATTCCTTGTGAGCTGCGTGACCCTGATGAAGTTACTACTCATTTCTAAGCTTCGGTTTTCTTACCCATAAAATGAGGAGAATACTAATACCAATCACATTAGGTTGTTGTACAAATAAAATGAGACATGTATAGAAAGAGCATGTAAAAAGAGCTCACTTAAAATGAGTTCATATCTTGGGTTATTCCAGTACAAAAGCCTTTGTGCCCTGAATGGAGAATCGTATCACTCAGGATCCGTCCAGCAAAACATAAACCACTCTTAAGTGTTTAAAAAACAGGCAATTTAATACCCAAAAATGGTGATCCTGATGATGGAGGAGCTGAGAAGAGCTACATTCCCTATGAAGCAATTCAGAGATCAGTGAAATGGAAATGGCTACCATCCACAGGCTGGAGGGACTAAGGAGGGAGGTGGTGTTCCCATAGTCTAAAGGCAGGGGACACCAGCAGATGCTGGAGCCATAGCGGCCCTGTCAGCAGAGCCCGAGTGGTGGAGGGGAAACAGCTGCTGCCTGGCACAGAAGAGAAGTAAATAGGCTCTTGCTTCTCCTTTCCTCTAGGCCCAGATCTCCCAGCAGGGCCAAACTTGGCTGACTTGAGTCTGGGAACTGCTGCCTGCAGGGGCAGCCCCACAGTACTGAGCAGAGCAGGGGACTTGATCTGAAAACACATAGGCCAAGGATTCTTGTAGGCAAAAGTCTCAGACCTTTATTGCCTGGTTGTGGATATCTAACTACTGTGTGATAACTAACACAGAAAGTTTGGAAGAGTCTTACTTCCCCCTGCTGCTAGACCTCTGAACAATAGCAGAGGTTCACAGGTTGCTGTGCCCCAGAAGGTAGAATTTGGAAAAAGCAGTGGAAAACCCTCGAAAGCTATAAGAGCCCTGTCTCTGGCCTTTTTCTCACATTACTTTCTAGCAAGGGCTGCTGCTGAGCAGCCAGTGCCTTCAGTATCTGGGGATTTGTGGCCTGATGAGACATTCCTACCCTGCTATTTACCTGGCTAACTTCTGCAGAATTGAGTATAGACTGAACTTCCTTGGGCCCCTATAGGTGGGTTAGCTGCCCTTGTGGCCCCTCCTGTGATACACTGATTTCCCTGCACTGAAATGCTCCATTTAGGCTTCCCTCTCCTTCCCACCAGACTGTGAGCAGGGACTTGTCTTCTTCATCCTTGCATCCCCAAGCATTTGTACTCCTACTTCCTGCACTGAGCTAGCTACTGTGGTAGGTCCTGGGCTAAGCATTTGAGTAAGAGTACCAGCCCCTAGCAACTTTTATTATAGAAGGAAGGCAGATGGGACATGTGATGTTTCAAAATTACCAGTGTATTTTGTGCTAGGGAAGTCCAGTGCATGACACTATTTAACAGGGAGAATCATCTCTCCTAGAGGATCAGGGAAGCCCTGTCAATAGGAACTGGCCTGACAGAGAGGTTGGGGGAATGGCATTCCAGGCAGAGGGAAGAGCAAATGTGAAGGTCTTGAGGTGGGAAAGAGCATCGAGGATTAGAGATTGAGAACAAACGTGGCATTGCGTGGGAGCTGATGAGGTCAGCAGGAGCTGTTCCCTCCTGTGTCCCAGTCTCTGCGTCCTGCCTGAGCACTTTCTACCCCCAGCTTTGTGTTGTAGTTCTGTACGTCTGTATGTTTGTGGCTTCCACATCACACTTAGTATATATCGTTTTGTGCATAGAAGGGACTTGTTGGATATTTGAGCGAGTGAATACAATTCCAGACCCTAAACAGTCTTCCTAGCTTTCTTGTCACATTTGTAACGTCAGTTGCCCTGCAAGTATCAAGGAATACGAGCCCTATGGGGAAGAAGCCTGAATTTCTACCATTTATGGGAAACCCTCTGCTATTTGGCATTCTGTTACTAGGAACTCGCTCTCAGTCATCTCCTTCACACTTGGAGTTCTACGATAAGTAGTAATAAGAATGGTGACTTAGGGATGCCAAAAAGATTCAGTCATCAGACAGTTCCTTTGCTTTGACTTCTTTGGAATTGAGATGTGATGTGTTAAACCAGATTCCATTTGGCTGTGCTCCTTCCTAGCAGTGTGGCCTTGGGCAAGTCAGTTAACCTCCACAGACTTTAGTTTCTCCTCTGATGTCTAGCATTATTAATATCTATGATGGGGTTAAAATGAGACCATGTATGCAAATATGTAGCATAGTGCCTGGTATTTAGTGAGCACAAAATAACTGATAGCTGCTGCTTTTGGTATGACAATTACAATTACTGCCATTATTATAATGTTGGGTGCCATACATTGACCAGAACAAAGCAAAATCCAAGCAGGCTTCTGAGTTTTCCCATGCAGGCAAGTATGCCCTTTGGGTTTCTGCTTGAGACTGCCCTACACACAGGACTCTTCCTCCATGTTGTTTGACTATTAAAAAGAAGATTTGTTAATGCTTGTTTTTAGCTATCTCTCCCTCTTTTTTATGTGTTAAAGAGGATTTGTTTTTGTTTTCCTTTCTCACAGGAGTGATTGGGGCAGATGTGAAAGGGCATGGCCTTGTCTGTGAGGGGCAGCCAGTGACGTCACGGCTGGCTGTCATCTGTGGAACGTCTTCTTGTCACATGGGGGTGAGTCCACCGAGCACAAAGGCAAAGCCCCCACACAGCAGCTGCAGCCTGGAAGAAGACCCTGAGTGCTGGCTCCTTCACCCCTTCACTTCTTTCCTCTCTTCCCTTCCTGCCCCTTGTGCTTTGTCTAGCCAGAAGCTCAGCTCCCCACTCCACCTCCCTTGCTTACATTTGCTGGATCTTTTTCCAGTGGCCAAATTCTTAGTAAGCATGAAAAGGATTGAGTGCTCTGTTTGACGTCACCCTGGCCAGAGAGCCCAGGCATGAATGGTGACATCTGATCCTAAGGTGACAAAGTCTAGCTCCCCCAGACTGATCTGTCTCTAATGGGTAGGGGGGTCTTCTCTGCAAAGAGTGTCTGTTTTCCTTGGCCAGGGAACTCTCTCTCAATCAATATAAATCCATCTCCCTGGGAGCGTCCTGATGATCTATAGAATTAGACTGCATATCATGACTTCAAAAGAACACTGATAAGCAATTTTCACTTTGTTAATTTTTCTCCATGAATTAGTGGAAAGGCTTTCTCCAAGATTGCAGTTAAAATTTAGTGCCTGCCCTAAAATTTATATCTTCTTTAAATGCATGAGTCTGAAAGCATTCCATTCCGATAAGTACCCATTTCTACCATATTTTTATTTAAAAGTCATTACTCTGTTAAACTTAAATCGACGACTCTTTGGAATTTTCCCAGATAAGTGAAATAGAGGGAAGAGTGGGGGAGGAGCAGGGAGATGAGGAGAGATTAGAGCGGGACACAGCCCAGGGCAGAATCAAAGCAGCTATGGAGGAAATTATGTGGGATGTGAAACTGTTTTGCAACTGTAGGGACCCTTGAGCCTCTCTACCATCAGATACTCTGGTTCAGTGAATATAAATATATGTACTTATTTGTCAATCCCTGCTCTTGTGCTAAACTGTGGATATAAGAATGACATTGGCTCTCCCATTGATGAGATGAAGTTATAATTATAACAGGTATTAGAATATAATGCGAGGCCCCCCAATGTAGATACAAATTGATCTCATGATACTAAGCATCTGTCACGTGCCGAGCAATATGCGAGGTATTCTTGCACATGGCATCCCATTTTGTATGGCTGAGGGAGCCAGCCCGAGTGGTTTCCAGTCCCACTTCCTCAGTTTACTAAGTGTGGGCCTTTGGGCAAGGTACTTAAACTCTCTGGGCCCCAGATTCCTCATCTGCAATATGTGGAGAGTGACAGCACCTGTCAGAGTGCTGCAAGAATTCAATGAGGTAATACTAAGTGTTCCACGTGCAGTAAGCACATCCCAAGAGCTCACTCTTAATCACTAGGACTGTTGTTGTTACTGAGCAGAAAGCAAACAGTGACTGACTCTGCCTGGGAGGGTGCAGGGTGATAGAATCTTCTTGAGATGACATTCCTGCTGGACTTTAAGGAAATAGATTTCCTTCTGTTTGTCAGGGCTCTGGGCAGTCTTGAATGGAATTTGTCTAAGTTTTAAAATTGTAGCATATTTGCCTGGGCACAGTGGCTCACGCCCGTAATCCCAGCACTTTCGGAGGCCAAGGTGGGTGGATCACCTGAGACCAAGAGTTCAAGACCAACCTGGCCAACATGGTGAAATCCCGTCTCTACTACAAATACAAAAAATTAGCCAGGCATGGTGGCAGGCACCTGTAATCCCAGCTACTCGGGAGGCTGAGGCAGGAGAATTGCTTGAACCCGGAAGGCAGAGGTTGCAGTGAGCTGAGATTGTGCCGTTGCACTCCAGCCTGGGCAACAAGAGCAAAATTCCATCTCAAAAATAATAATAATAATTGCAGCATATTTCTTCTGCTCAGCAGCCCTTTTGTAAGGCTCAGCTGTCCCTGAAGGGAGAGATCTGCAGAGGCCTGAGGCCTCTTTAAGCCAGAAGGCACCAGCCCAGGAGCCAGCCCTTCTTTCCCTTGATATGAGTCTACACTTGTTAGATTGTCTTCACTGAATACTGATTTAATCCTGTTTAAATTATCTCTTATTTTCACAGGGATGCATCTAATCAGGCTTCTCCTGGGAGATCTGAATTTCAGGCATTTTTATCCCACTCAATTCAGATTTCCGAACAGAAGCAAATATAAGTGGATGCAAGCGTCTCTGTGATGGCCTGCTTCTCAGTCTTACTGTCTCTTAATGGGGATGAGACTGGCTTTCCCTACCCATTTATTTTACACATCTGGGACCTAAAGCATGGAAAAGTCCGGTAATTTTCCCAAAGTCACAACAAGCTTTGAAGTTCTGGAGCTAAGAACTCAAATCTAACTCTGATTCCAAAGCTCCTACTCCTCCTTTCCTCCCTGAATTGTGCATGAGTATGATGTACCCATAGAGGAATGGTGAGAGCATGGGCTTTTACGTTGTCCAGAGGTAAGCTTGAACATCTGCTCATGCACGTTTTGGCCCTCTGACCTGAGTAAGCTACTTAACTTCTCTGAGCCTCAGATTCTTCATCCATCAAATTGGGGATAATGATGCCAGTCTCACAGGGTTGTTGAGTAACATGCACTATGTAGATTTGTACCTAGCACACAGCAGACACTCAAAAATGGTGGAGATTGTTATTAAACTTTCCTAATGATGTCAACGACTCACATGAAGCAACTGTTTGGGCTTTAACAAGTTTGATGGGCAGCTGCAGTTGGTTGCCATGAATGAGGGCCATAAAATGCCAGTTTATGATGACCGTGTTGGGCTGGAAATACAGTCCCCACCCCCAACCTGCTTTGTACTTGGGGGTGGGAAGGGACCCTCTGGGCCAAGGGGATTAATCATCAGCTTTAATGTTGTGTCATGAGGGCGAGACTGTGGTCATGCTGGCATGGGAAAGTGTCTTTGATCTCCTCAGGTGCTGGGAGCCCAGCAACAATAACACCTTTGTTAGGTCTAGGAGAGGTGCAGTTCTGAGGAAACACTCCCAGGGAGACTCAAGGACCCCCTTTGTTGTGGTTCTGGCAAATAAAACCGCCAGTGTGAGGAAAAATTTACCAAACAGAACACAGGGACCAAAGGGGGCTGTGGGTTTTTCAAAAAGTGGTTTTCAGCATGATCTGAAGGATCCTCTTTCTTCCTGTCTGCTCACTTCTGATGTTTCCAATTTAGTAGATTGGGACAAAATTCCCAGGAACATTTTGTGCTCGATCCAGGTTACCTCTTTCTAGATCACCCAAAAAGAATAAATGAATGAATGAATGACCATGTAAGTGAGTATTGGTAAATACTTAGAAGCTTCCTACCTCCAGGTTCCTGTTGCTTCCAGGAATCTGGAGAAAAAGCCTGATGTTGAACATAAGACATATTAATAAGGCCTTTGATATTTTAGAATATACAAGCATGGCTGCACATTTATCTTCTTTGTGGATGATTTAATTAACAGGGGGGAAACTGCCGTTCTTTTTTTAACTCCATGAAAGCGGAGCTGCTTGTTCAGAGTTAATTACTACCAAGTCACCAAAACCCCAGATAATACACAGCAGGGGTTAGCCAGAGGTTGAAAAGTCATGGGGTAAGATAGAACTGATCCTTACCATTGCACCAGCACCCTTTTCTTGAGCCGTCAAGTTGGGTTGTAACTTGGCAGCTTGTCTTCCAGTTAGCATGTCAGATGGGGAGAGGACCCTGGGGGGTCGGGGTAGGGAGAAACACTGAGGAGGTAAGATTTGAGCAGAGCAATACTTGAAGAGAGCTGGGAACTTCATCTGCATCTTAAATCGCTCAGAACTGAAGTTTTTTCAGTCTTAATGTAGAGATGGTGATTCTCTATCATTGAATGGATGTGGAGACTCAAAAGACATAGGCTCATACGCTGCCCCCACTACTTACTGTGTGAATTTAGGCAGGATGCTTCATCTTTCACTGCCTCAGTTTCTGCATCTGTTAAATGTGGGCGATAGTATTTACCCATAAAATTTTGTTGAGGTTCACATTAGACCATCTTTGTAAATGACTTGGCACTGTACCTGGCACAAAATACCAAATATGATATTGTTATTAAAAATGAGTCATTAGGCCAGGCGCAGTGGCTCAAGCCTGTAATCCCAGCACTTTGGGAGGCCGAGACGGGCGGATCACGAGGTCAGGAGATGGAGACCATCCTGGCTAACATGGTGAAACCCCGTCTCTACTAAAAAATACAAAAATCTAGCTGGGCGAGGTGGCGGGCGCCTGTAGTCCCAGCTACTCGGGAGGCTGAGGCAGGAGAATGGCGTAAACCCGGGAGGCAGAGCTTGCAGTGAGCTGAGATCTGGCCACTGCACTCCAGCCTGGGCGACAGAGCGAGACTCTGTCTCAAAAAAAAAAAAAAAAAAAGTCATTAATCATGCATGAACAATCCATGTGATTATGGATTAGAATTAGAGACATCAGTATGAACTTATATTTAGTTTAACATAGATGCAGATGGATGCATGTAGACATAGTTATGGATATATATACATATACAAGTTAGTAAATACATATTTATTTCCTGGCTCTGTTAGCTGAGATGGCCTAGAAATAAGGACACCCCAAGAGCTAGTTTTTACCAGCACGTAGTGTCCAGATAATAGTGTCTAATACCATTATCCAATACAAAGAACCAGGACTCCTTGGAGAAATGGTTGATTTTAGGATTGGGATAGGAAATATACAAGATGAGCTTGGCGCATTTGCAGTACCAGAAAGTTAGGAAGTTCTCAAAAAAAAAAAAAAAAAAAAAAAAAAAAAAAAAAAAAAGATGAGAATGTGTCACAGGGAGCCAACTGCAGGAGCTCCCAGTGGCCACAACTGGAACAATTTAGCAGTAAAATAAAGTATTATGAATTATAACCCAAAATATAACATAAATATCCATAAGACCACACTGACATAAATTATTTTGAATAAATAAATAAATTAAAAGAAGAGACACATCTCCTATACAGAAGAATTCCAAATAATTTATGTAAATGTTCCACCATTAAGGAGATAGAGCATAACTTTCCACTCCTTAAGTGTGGACTGCACCTAGCGACTTCCTTCTACAAAATATGGTATAGAAAATGGGGGAAGAGTAATTTTACATTGGAGAAATATGAGAAACACTCAGTCATCCAGGTGACAAGGTCAACATCAACAACAATAAGTCATGTTGATAGTATGTACCCTTGATATGATGTAATGAAAATGACACTTTGTTGTGTTCATCCCCAAATCCTATAAGCCCAGTCTTATTACCAGGAAAACACCAAATGGATCTTAGTTGAGGGATATTCTGTAAAATACTTGACCAGTATTTCTCAAAACTGTCATCCAGGTCATCAAAAAACAGGGAAAGTCAGAGAAACTATCACAGCCAACAGGAGCCTAAAGAAACATAATAACTAAATGTAATGTGGTATCCTGAATGGGATCCTGGAGCAGAGAAAGAACATTGGGTAATATCTAAGGAAATCTGAATAAAGTATGGTCTTCAGTTCATGATAATATATCAGTGTCATTCACTGTGACATATATACTTGACAGAAGATATTAATGATAGGGGAAATATAACTGGGTGTGAGGCATATACGATCTTTACAACCATCTTACGTTGTAAAACTATTCTAAAATTTAAAATTTATTTTTAAAATATTCATTAACTATTCACTCATAAAGAAAACTTTTTTTTTTTTTTTTTTTTTTTTTAATTTACCTGGCTAAGTGCTAAAAGTCTTCAATAAGATAAAATGTCTGCTGGGTGCGGTGGCTCACGCCTGTAATCCCAGCACTTTGGGAGGCCGAAGCAGGTGGATCATGAGGTTAGGAGATCGAGACCATCCTGGCTAACACAGTGAAACCCTATCTCTACTACAAATACAGAAAAGCTGGGCATTGTGGCGGACACCTGTAGTCCCAGCTGCTGGGGAGGTTGAGGCAGGAGAATGGCATGAACCTGGGAGGCGGGGCTGTCAGTGAGCCGAGATCGCGCCACTGCACTCCAGCCTGGGTGACAGAGTGAGACTCCGTTTCAAAAAAAAACTGTCATGCCTGCCTTCAAAGAGCCCAGGCACATTGAGAAAGACAAAAAAGGGAGATATACTGCAATACAAAGTGGTAACTACTATAGTCAATGCATGGCTAGAGTATGGTGGAAATAGGAAGAAGGGCTGTCTCAAGTTCTGGGTAGATGAGGAGGTTTTCCTATAGGAAGAGATATTTGCAGGATCATGGCTTCCCCGCCCCACTGGGACAATGTTCCTGCCAGCCCAGTTTCTGTAGTAGGCCCTTTCCTCAGTCTTCTCCATTTTGTTTTTCTTTGCTGTGTCCACAAAGCCTCACAGATGACTTCCCCTGAGGCCTGAGCAGTATGTGGGTGTGTATGAGCCCTTTGGGAGGGCACCACAGGGAGAAAGGACAGCCATGTAACATGAACTGATGGTCTTCTGTTACTAGCTGAGAAGAGTGGGCAAATGAGACCAGTTTCTCTGTCATGGTCTCTTTAACAAGTGACATTGGCAGAAGTTACCAGAGGGGTGGAGTGGGACGGGATTCCACATGGTTCAGTGGACCACTGTTACGCCTAACAATGAAAGCGCTGAGATGCTGCTCAGAAAGTACCCCGCTTCCTCTTCATTTACCAGGACCTGTTGTTGTCAGCCCTCTAGAAACCAGCATTCTCAGGACACTCTCTGTGTCAGGACTAGCTCTCAGATTGCATGTTTTGAAAACAAACTATATTCTAGGCATTGGTTTGGCAAGGAGAGGGTTGATATGGTTCAGTGGACAACGAGAGACAGACTGTGCGCTCAAGAATCTCAAGGTAGCTCTTTCCTCAAGACATTTGAGAAGCATTATATAAACATTGTGCTGGACTGAGTATGTTTAATATCTCTGACCCCAGGCAGTAGCACCCCAGCCTCAGTCTTCATGAGAAGATAAACAGTAATACTACTAGCTACCATCTATTGACCGCAGACAGTGTACTAAGCACCTTACTAAAACTTTGTATCATGTAAACAGCTCAACAATCCTATGAAGTAGGCGCCATTACTGTCCCTCATTTTACAAGTTAGGAGACTGAGGCAAAGAGTGATTGAGTGGGTCATACAGTGTTTAGGAAGGCAAAACTTTGAGCCCTCTAGAAGGCTGACCCAGAGTCCTTCCTCCTCCCTTTCAGCTGAATAGCTTCCCTCAAAGGCCTGGAGGAAAGGCAGAGCAGACACAGTTAAAAGGGTCGAACATGAGCAAGTGTTTGAACAGACATGTCACCAAAGGAGAGATTTGAATGAAAAGCACTGGTCATTAGGGAAATGCAAATTGAAACCACAGTTAAGATCCTCTACTACTCCTACTCATCTTAGAATGGCTGAAGTGGTGGTCAAGATATGAGGAACTGTAGCTCTCACACGCCGCTGGTGGGAATGTAAAATGATGCAACCATTTTGGAAAACGGTTTAGCAGTTACAAAGTTAACATATTCCTACTACGTGATCTAGCTGTTCCACTCTTATAAAAGCATATATCCATACAAAAATTTGTTGATACCAGCAAATAAAGCTTTGTAATAGTCCAACACTAGAAACAATGCAGATATCTTTCAAGAGTGAAAAGATCAACTCTTGGTGTATCAAGAGAACGAAATACCACTAAGCAGTAAAAGGGAATGAACCATAATATAAGATACAGCATGGATTAATCGCACAAAATAGTTATGCTGACAGGTAGATTTCCCCCTAAAGGCTTTTGTTCCTGACCTTCTGAGATGCCTTGTTTCACCTGACTTTGCGCTGTTCCTGGTGGGCTTCCAGAATCATGGGGCAGGATATCCCTGCCCGGCTTTTATAGAAATGGAATGTCTGGATCACAGGGTAGATGTAAGTTTTTAAAAACTGCCAAACTGTTTTCCATAGTCGTTGCACCAGAAAAGAATGCAAACTTTCTTGAATAAAAAATAGTTCAATTATTTAAAAGTCTTGCAAAACCAAACAAATATATAGTGACAAAAAGCAGATCAGTAGTTGCCTGGAATCATGGAATGGGCACAACGAGGGCCAGGAGAGTAGGATCAAAAAGGGGCACAAGGAAAGATTTGGGTATGTTTAGCTTGATTGTGGGCATATCTTCACTGCTGTATGCTATGTCAAAACTTTCCAAATCAGACATCTTAAATTTGTATAGTTTATTGAAAGCTAATAGCTCAATAATGCTTTTAAAAAACAGAAAAAAATCAATTTTGTATCTGGAGACTTTACTGCAGTTGCTTATCAGCCTAAGGAGTTTTGGAGCTGAGACGATGGGGTTTTCTAAATATACTATTATGTCATCCGCAAACAGAGATGGCTTGACTTCCTCTCTTCCTATTTGAATACCCTTTATTTCTTTCTCTTCCCTGATTGCCCTGGCCAGAACTTCCAATACTATGTTGAATAGGAGGGGTGAGAGAGGGCATCCTTGTCTTGTGCTGGTTTTCAAAGGGAATGCTTCCAGTTTTTGCCCACTCAGTATGATATTGGCTGTGAGTTTGTCATAAATAGCTCTTCTTATTTTGAGATACATTCCTTCAATACCTAGTTTATTGAGTGTTTTTAGCATGACGGGGCATTGAATTTTATCGAAGGCCTTTTCTGTATCTATTGAGATAATCATGTGGTTTTTGTCATTGGTTCTGTTTATGTGATGGGTTACATCAATAATAGAGAGTCAAATCATGAGTGAACTCTCATTCACAATTGCTACAAAAAGAATAAATTACCTAGGAATACAACTTACAACAGATGTGAAGGAACTCTTCAAGGAGAATTGCAAACCACTGCTCAAGGACATAAGAGAGGACACAAACAAATGGAAAAACATTCCATGTTCATGGATAGAAAGAATCAATATCGTGAAAATGGCCATAGTGCCCAAAGTAATTTGTAGATTCAGTGCTATTCCCATCAAACTACCATTGACTTTCTTCACAGAATTAGAAAAAACTACTTTAAATTTCATATGGAACCAAAAAAAAAAAAAAAAAGCCTGAATAGCCAAGAAAATCCTAAGCAAAAAGAAGAAAGCTAGAGGCATCACGCTGCCTGACTTCAAACTATATTACAAGGCTACAGTAAGCAAAACAATATGGTACTGGTACCAAAAGAGATATATAGGCCCATGGAACAGAACAGAGGCCTTAGAAATAACACCACACATCTACAACCATCTGATCATTGACAAACCTGACAAAAACAAGGAATGGGGAAAGGATTCCCTATTTAATAAATGGTGTTGGCAAAACTGGCTAGCCATATGCAGAAAACTGAAACTGAGCCCCTTCCTAACACCTTATATAAAAATTAACTCAAGATGGATTAAAGATTTAAATGTAAAACCTAAAACCATAAAAACCCTAGAAGAAAACCTAGGCAATACCATTCAGGACATAGGCATGGGTAAAGGCTTCATGACTAAAACACCAAAAGCAATGGCAACAAAAGCCAAAATTGACAAATGGGATGTAATTAAACTAAAGTGCTTCTGCACAGCCAAAGAAACTATCATCAGAGTGCACAGGCAACCTACAAATTGCGAGAAAAATTTTACAATCTCTCCATCTGACAACTGTTCAGAAATCGGTTAGGGAGCCTGTGGCCTTAGTGTCTTTGGGCTCTAACCACAGAAAAGCCACCTTTCAGACCATACCATGTTCTTAGAACTGTGTTCTCTGGGTAATGTCTATAACAGCACTCTACAGCTTCCTCAGAACACCAAGGAAAACATTCTCCAGAGGCAAAGGGCGTGGCCTGGGCCTGGGCGGGGGGAGGGGGGGACATGTTTCACCCAGGACCTGAGGCACTGCACAGCATTTGTTTGTTAGAGGAGCAGAGGATGCTCAACATCATTAGTCATTAGGGAATGCAAGTGAAAGCCACAGTGAGATCCACTCCACACTTACTAGAATGGCTGAAGTTGTGGCAATAATGTGGGGAACTGGTACTCACACACCGCTGGAGGGAATGTCAAACGGTGCAACAACTTTGGAAAACATTTTAGCAGTTTCTTAAAACCTACATCTACCCTGTGATCCAGACATTCCATTCCTATAAAAGCCAGGCAGGGATGCCTGGCCCCATGTTTCTGGAAACCCACTAGGAACACGGCAAAGTCAGGTGAAACAAGGCATCTCAGAAGGTCAGGAACCAAAGCCTTTAGGGGGATTCTACCTATCAGCTGGCCTGAGCCCAGTTTTCCACAAAAGACTGCAAGTTGCCTGGAAGAATGGTGTAAGTTCTTCCTCTAGAAGTAGAGGGCGAAAATGGTGCAGCTGTGTTTTAGCTTCCTCCTGATTAGCAGCTTGGGTTCTTCTCCCAAGGGTACAAGGGAGTGGGGTGGGATGGGGGTGGTAGATAGGAGTGGAAAGTTCTAGAGGACTGCCTTGATTAGCAGCAACGACAATAACAGCTCATATTTATTATATGTTTATCATGGTCTAAGAAATTTGGATTTTTTAAACCCTCATAATAACCTCATATAGTAATTAGAATTATCTTACCAATTTACAGGGACTGAAACTGAGGCTTAGAGAGACAAATGACTTACCCAAGCCTGCAAAGCTAGTAAGTCTTTTTTTTTTGGAGGTGGAGTCTCGCAGTCTCACCCAGGCTGGAGTGCAGTTGCGCCATCTCGGCTCACTGCAAGATCTGCCTCCCACGTTCACGCCATTCTCCTGCCTCAGCCTCCCGAGTAGCCCGGACTACAGGTGTCTGCCACCATGCCTGGCTACTTTTTGTATTTTTAGTAGAGACAAGGTTTCACTGTGTTAGCCAGGATGGTCTCGATCTCCTGACCTTGTGATCTGCCTGCCTTGGCCTCCCAAAGTGAGGGATTACAGGTGTAAGCCACTGCACCCGGCAGTAAGTCTTATAGATAGTTTTGCCATTCAGGCAGTTGGATTCCAGAGCTCAGAATGATGAGACACAGGCTATGGGATGGGTTGACCATAAACACACATGTTTTGTGGGAATGAGGTAGAGTGATTACATGGCAGATCTTTCCCAGAGCCTGATGAGAACTGCAAAGTTAAGGCTGGATCACAGCTAGACTGCAGTGCTTTCATTTTCCCTTTTTCCCCGTCTTCCAAATCACTTCCTTTCAAGAAGCCACCAGCCTAATGATAACAAAACAAACAACATCACTTGTCACCATCATCCCCTGGGAAGAGAGTATTTATGAGACTCCCTATTTAATCTTCCCCTGTTCCCTGCTGCGCTATGGTCAAGTACCAAATTTGGCAATGTGAAGACATGCGTCTGACTTCCCAACTCACGAAGATATTTTTGTATTTGTTTGGGAGAGCATGATGAAAACCATATTGATTTTTTTTTTTTTTCCTTTTCCTATTTGCCACATATCTGTTGTGTGGATGATTCTGATATTGTGGCTGCTGAGGGTTACCTGGCAGTAACCCTCAGTAAGGGGAGGGTTTGTGCTTTTCCAGCAGCTTGGTATGGATGAAATAGACGATGAAGGCAGTTACGGTGGAGCCCTAACCAAGCATTGGGTCCCGTGCCAAGTGCCTGCACGCATGAGCTCATTTAGTTCTACATACATTTAGCTCAGAGGCTTTAGTATTTGTCCTTTGTTTTTCTCTTAATTTTTCATCCTCTTCTCCTTTTCTCTTTGTGTGTTCCAAATGTCTGTTTTTTTCATACGTTAATTACATTTTTATATCTTTTGAAAGTACTCTAAGAGCTGTCAGAAGTTTGAGGTAGTTTCTAGTCTTTCACTTAACCAATGGTTAGAGCCCCAGGAGAAATAACGGTGAGATCAAAGATCTCAGAAGAACCAATGGGAAGCTTTTTGAGCAATCAACACTGAAGGAATGAGATTGAAAGTCCCTTCCTAATTAACCGTCAGTGGCTCCCCACTACCAATAGAAAAAAAAAAAGTTCAGATGAGACATTGACTGGACCTTTTGGCTGTGTTCTTATGGATTTGGGATATATTGCATTAGAAAAGAACTGAAGTCTTAAATCCTAAATGAAAGTTACTGTGATACTGTTATGTATGTTGTAAATTTTTTTATTGAAAGATAATTTACATACCATGAAATTATCCCCTTCCTTGTATTTTTAGAACTTCTAGAGAACTGAGTATAGTGATGTTTGAGAAAGAGGAGACTTACTGCCCATTTTTTAGGTTACATTATGGAATGATACTAGTGTGTGGTCTTTATTACTTAGGGAGATAACAGAAGGATATCATAAAACAGTACATTGCCATTTACTTTCATGTACCTGACATGTAGTAGATGTCTGTTAAATAGTAGATATATACATGGGCATAAGGACAGACAGAAGAATACCAGTTTAGCAACTGTAAAGGTTTGTTGGAGAAGAAATCGTGCCATACCTATTTGATTTCTGTTCTCTGATTGGGTGAAACGCTGTGCAGAGAAACGGAGATACACATAAACCAGCAAATTATTGGTCAGGCTTTAGGTTCTTTCCTTGATTAACGGACCCTTCCCACATGCCACAGCAACATTGGTTAATTCAGTCACACAGTTTTATCTGCACACAACTGAGTTGTCCACTGAATTATACCTCAAAGCAGGCCGAATATATATAACTGATTGAAAAGCATTAAGAATAGCTAATTGCCAATTTGTATTTGGGCTATTCAGTTGATTGTTGTAAGCCTTGTGTGGTACCAGGCAAAGACTGAGCCATAATTCTCTTGGTTTAGGAAATATTTAACTGGAGGATGCTTTTGAATGAATGATCAGCTAGCCAGGTACTACTTGACATAGAGCAGTCTTGGGGCTTCCATAACTTATTCTCCTATCATCTGTTTGCATGATAAAATCACAGGTTTCCATGTAACCTTTAGCAGATATATTTGCTATGATCTTGGGAGACAGGGCATAGTTTCTCTGGAATTAAGGGAATGGCCCAGAAAAAAGAAGAAGTGCCACAGAGAAAATGATCAGTTATTTTTATGTATGTGTGCATTCTTCTGTGGCATGCAGAACACCAATTTGCTTGGACCTGTTTATTCCCATAGACTCATAGTCAAGATGGTCCTGAATATTAAATCTGATGGTTTTATTCTCCTGATAAAAATCCTTTGTCAATAAAAATCCTTTGTCAAGTCTCCTGAATGCTAGCTAGTCATATGAAATCCAGTATTATTCTCCCTGCCCACCTCTGATGCCATTCCATGCTATCCCTCACCATTCATTCTGTGTTCTAGCAGGTGCATCTGCACACCCTGATTTGAATTTCATGGAATCAGAGATGTTTGAGCATAGGGAATGACCAGATTTTAGGCAGTTAATACTGTATATATACAATATAATGTATAACACTGCCAGTGAAGCTTGGGGCAGCACCTGTATCATACTTGCTAATATCTCTGCAGTAAACTGTATGAATATTCACACCAAACAGGTTAAATCAGCTTTAAATGGCTTGATCCATTCAGATCAGATTTTACCATCAAATGAACTGTGAAAAAACTTTTGGTATTTGAAATGCTTTGGGTCAAAGAAGTGTGGTAGATGTGTACTTGCTCTTCTTAAAAAGAGCTTGTGCTCTCTTATTCATCTGGCCTTTGGGCATGTTGTTTTCCCTGCCTGGAACGACCACATCTCCCTCTGCCTGTTGAGTAGCATCATTACTAGAATCATCATTGCATATACTGAGGATTTACTATGTTGTTTGTTACTCCCAGCAAATTCTATGGTGGGGGGGCGGGGGTGGTTCCTTATTGTGTCACATCCCACAGGTGTTTATATGGAGAAACTGAAGCTTGGAGAGGTCACAGAGCTAGGCAGAGGTAGAGTTGAGGTTGAACCAAAGTATGGAGACAACAAACCTTGGGTTCTTAGTTACTACACTGTTCGTGTGTGTGTCTTCCCCAAAGGTCCAGTTCAGGTGTCACCTCCCTGAGACCCTCTTCCCTTCCTCCACCACGTTTAATAGATTATGCCTCCTTTGGGCCTTCACAGCTCTTTTTGCATAGCTCTGGTGCACTGTTTGTCATTCTCTGTCTTTCCCGTGAGCCTGAACTCTTTGAGTAGTTGGGGAAAAATATCTACCTTGGTGTTCTGTCTCTAGGGCATATAGCAGGTAGTCAACACATAGTTTAATTAAGTTAATTTAAAGTGATATGGTAACAGATAACAATTAATTTGTATCATCGTTAAAATAGATAGTAAACGCCAAATCACAAGTTCAAGGATATAAAATTTGGATTTACAAAAGAAAAAGAAATGCTCAGAAAAAAAGGCTGCCCATTTTTATGCATAGTATGTAAAGAAGAGGTATTTGGGGACAACAGTTCAAGAATGGGCAGGGAACACATTTATGCTTAAAAATTATGGCAACTCGGATTTATTAAATACTTCACGTGTGCCAGTTTCTCTGCTAGGCATTCTGTGTATAGACTTTTTAATCCTCACAACAAACATGTAAGACTAATTGTTGACAAAAATTATAACTATATAAGAAAGAGAAAGACATGGTAACCATGTCTTAGATCAGAATAAAAAGAACAAAAGGTAATGATACTAATATATTCAGATTTAACATAAATTAAGCACCATTAGAGGACAGTCACATAAAATTGCACAATAGAATATATTTCCACATCTGAGAGATGATGGAACTGAGGTCAAATAGATTACAGGCTAGTACGTGGTATTTTATACCCATTCCTTGAATTATGTTAACATAGTACCAGAAGTACATCTTGCTGTCCTCTTCAGAACTGGGTCCAATTTTGAGCTCTGCTTTTGTAAAAAGCTGTTAGAACCTGGAAGAACCACATAACACAGCTATAATATTCAAGAGAAAGTGGGTCCCATGAACAAAGATTGAGATTGTTCAGAGAAATGGGGTGGTTCTGATTGCTTAACAGAAACCTCACAGATTGGCTCAATTATTTTCTTGTTTATGAAAGTTTTTGTGACCATAACAGCTAATTTTTCCTTGGTGCTGTAGAGTTTATTAAACGTCTTATGGAATTTGATGATCAGAATAACTAAGTGAATCTGTCAGAGCAGATGTTTTCCTTTTTTCAAATGAGACTCAGAGAAATTAAGTGATTTGTTCAGTGTCCCACAGCTAATAAATGATAGGGCCAAGACTCAGATATGTATCTGAGCAGACCCCTGAGCCGTGTCCACTGCAATCTTGCAATCCTTGGTTCATCTTCATTTACTCAAATTGAAGGATCCTGCTGCTGGTGAATGTCTGGTTCATTGCAGGAGGCCTCCTGGTTCCTTGTCACTAATTTCCATTGTGACTGAATTCTCCATTGAGCTGCAAGCCAGTGACTGTCAATTAATGTGCATAAAATATACCTGGATAATGATAACTGTTTTAAAAATGCAATTTCTCAGGCCCCCCCTCCCACAGGGTCTGATTCTGTAAGACTTGCCAGAGGGGTATATGAGAATCTATAATTTTAACATGTGCCCAGGTGACTCTAATGGAAGACTTTCAAAAAAAAAAAAAAAAAAACTGCTTTAAGCTCTTCCCGAGTAGCAATTATATCTTTACTTCATTTTTTCAGAAGTGCCTAGCAGAGCACCTTGTATATAGATAGTACTCTAAATTTACACTTGATGAATATAAGAGTGAAGTAAATACATGTAAAATTAATGTAAAATTAAGGAAAACCAGTTTGAGAATCAGTTCCTGCCAGATTTGGGGCACACTAAGGAATCCCTTTATCTCTATCCTTTCAAATAAAATATCTCTTGATAGGTCTGGGGAAGACATACTGAGAAGTCATAACTTGGACAAAGTACCTGGTAGAATCTGTCAAAAATTAGAGATTGTGGAATTCTTATTTTCTCATGGAAAGCAGGATGGAGTAAAACAGTGAGAGATCCGTTTGTAGTTCTGTGCAGACAAACCCAGAAACCAGAGCGCAGACACACCAGGACGCAACAGGAAACCACAAAGGCCTGAATAGGAAGTCAGAGTTTACTTCCGAACCCACAGTGCCAAGCTGAAGTGCAGTGTTTAATCCAACTGTCTACCCAGCCCTTCCTTGAGCCTGGGCACAGATGAAAGATGATGCCACCTGAGTAAAAACGTTCAAAAATGTTTGTTCTGATCAGGTCTTGGAGTGAGCTTCTTTTGTTTGTGCTAGTGAATAATTTGGGACACAGGTGCAGTTTGAATTTGAAAGCATCAATTGGTCTCTTTGGTTTTCCCTACCATGATATTTGAAACCATGTCTTCCTCCACAAAGTAGTCTTAATCCGTATACATTCAAAAAGCACTTGTATTGACAGCTGTCTTTCATATACCCCATCTGTGAACCTCTGGGTCCAGGTGCAGAGTAGTGGAACATTGGTGATGCTTAATATGTACTCTATGTTCATTGCATTGACATCTGTAATCTCATTTGATTACTGCTATTACACTGGGAAATGATTACTAGGATATGATCATCACCATTTTGAAATAAGGAAAATGTAGTCTGGTAGAAACACATGGATGTTAAAGTCAGACAGATCTGTGTTCATGTCCAAAATACTTAAGCTTTCTTACCAGACTGCTTTATTTTATACAGCCAGTTGTTTAGAGCATTCACTCTGTGCCAGGCACTGGAGAGAAAATGGTGAGCAGTAGACCTAGACTGTACAGTGTAGTGGAGGAGATGACTACTCAGCAAACAATTACAAAAATGTATAATTACAGACCTTGATAAGTGCTCTGCTTTCATACCCTGCTAGGGGAAGTATAAATTGGGCAGTCACTTTGGAAAACAGTGAGGCATTGTCTGATAAATTTGACTGTGCACATGCCCTGTACTCTACCAATTCCATTCCTAGGTAAGAAGCTGGAGAAACAATTGTACTTGTGTACCAGTAAGTGCCCAGAGACAAGTACAAAAGTATTCATAGCATTATTTTTTATAATAGCTCCAAATTTGAATCAACTCAAATTTCATCAATAATAGCATGAATAACTAAGTTATATTATATTCATACAGTGGTAGACATACTTAAAATGTAGGAACTCATATAGCAACATAGATGAATCAAACAATTTTAAGTGAAAGAAACAAGACATGAAAGAGATACATACAGAATTATTTAATTCATAGAAAATTCAAAAAGAAGCAAAAAAGACAGTATCTTTAAAAAATGCCTACAAAAGCACTAAGCTTAGAAAGACAAGCAAGGGAATAATTACCACAAATATCAGGACACTGGTGAATTAGATGGCTTGGAATTGCAGGTTGTAGAGGTAGAAAGATGTTTTCAGGAAGGGCCTGAGGTAACTACCATTTGCTTCTGAAGGAGGATACTTGAGTACTTACCAGTTTTTTAAATGTTCACATAAGTTTTATATAGTCCTCTATATGTATAATGTAAGTACCATAAAGCAGAGACGCAATCAGAACATAGAGCCAAGTGCCATATAATTTGGGTGGTCTGGAAGGCAAGACAATGACGTTTGAGCTGAGAGATTTTGATTAGGTAACTAAGCAGAAAGCCTGATGCAGAGGGAGTAGGGTTGTGCATGGCAGTGGTCAAGAGAAAAAATGGTTCTGGAAGAGAGTACGGAAGAATAAGCAGAAGGAAATCGGCAGCTTTGGTGTGGGGCAAGAGAGAAGAATGGTACAAGTAAAGGCTGGAGAAGCAAAAGGGTAGGACATGCTGGGCTTGTAAGCCTTCTGAGGGATTTTAGTCTTTTATGTAAGAGAAACTGAAAAGTTTTAAGCACAGTGGATAACATCATTGAATTACAAAGGATGGAAATAATTCCAGTTTGGAGAACAAATTGGCAAGAGACTTGAGTGGATACTAGGAAACCAGAAGACTGGGAATCTGCGTGAGAGATGATATCATGCTAACTTGTCTCAGATTATGGTGGGGGAGATGAGACGTCGATATATTGGAATGATGTTTAGAAGATAAAATCAGCAGCACTTCTTTGGTGTGAAAACTGTGGAGGCTGCAGGGCAAACACAATAGAGGCTTATTAGGCATCTCACCCAAACTTCTAAGATGAGCTGCTCCCCAGTGAGTAGAGATATCTGGGGAGAGAACAGTAGTCTTTCAGGCACTCCTTGGACAGACTGGATTCACTGGAGAGAAATGTTTTTGATTTGCACTGTCAGCTTTTTTTTTTAGGTTGTTTTAAATATTTCACCCTTGTCTCTTATGAAAGGTCTTCTCAAGAAGTAGCCATGTGGACACAATATTGCTTTGGTAGTAATTCTGCCAAAAACACCTGACTTCAATCTAATCATGAGGAAATATCAGAAACCCAAATTGAGGAAGATTCTATAAAATAACTTGCCTCTAGTCTTCAAAAATGCCAAGGTAATGAAAGAAAAACTACAGGAAGATTAAAGGAGACTGAAGAGACATGATATCTGAAGGACATGTGTGATGCTGAATTGGATCCAAGACTGGAGAAACTTTTTTTTAAAACTTTTATTGTAAAGGACATTTACTGGATAATAGATGACATTCTAATAAGATCAGTAGATTAGATAATAGAATTGTATCAGTGTATGCTTCCTGATAATTGTATTATGGGTGTATAAGAGAATATCCTTGTTATTATAAAATACATACTGAATTATTTAATATTTTGGAGTAAAAGGGCATTATATCTGCCACTTTCAAATAGTTCAGAAAAAGAAACTACATACATATACACATATGTGTGTATGTGTATATATATATGAACATATATATGAACAATATGTTTATACAAAACATTGGGATAATCTAAGTGAAGATTATACAATAATTCTTTGTTCTATTTTTACAACTATTTTGTAAGTGTTAAGTCATTTTTAATAAAAAGTTTTAAAAATGTTTTTAAAAAGAAGGAAATAGTCATGTGAAGGCCATGCTTATATTTGGCAAAACCATGAGTTAATATGCCACTCATTGTGCCCCATATAAAATCCCACTTGAGAATTTATTTTAGAATTTACCATTTGCAAAAGTGTTGTTTAATCTGAAATGGTGTATTTTCATCTTTTCAGTAGCAACAGCTATATAATGGATTACATTTTTCTTCTGGCCCTGGAAGCCAGGAAGCTCTGTGTTAAAAATTTAACACTCAAGCTAAACTGTTGAGCCTTCTACTACTTAGGATATTTCCATTCTTCTTTTTGTTGTAATTATCTTGCATTACTGTTTCTAGTCACTCTGTACTATATAATCTGTGTATATTTGTGGGAGTGTTAGATAAAATATCTCAAACTCTTTGTATTAGTTTCCTATGGCTGCTGCTGTAGCAAGTTGCCATATACTTGGTGGCTTAAAACAACACACATATATTTTGTTATGGTTCTAGAGACTAGAAGTTCAAAATCAGTTTCACTAAGCCAAGATCAGGTGTCAACAGGGTGGTACTCCCTCTGGGTGTTCCAGGGGAAAACCTGTTCCTTGTTTCTCCCAGCATCTGGTAGCTGCTGGCATTCCTTGGTTTGTGGCCACATCATTCCAGCCTTGCCTTGTGTGGTCTCATTGCCTTCTCCTTGTCTGTGGTCACATCTACCTGTGCCTGTCTCTTACAAGAACAGTTATGATTGCATTTAGACCAACTCAGATAATCCAGGATTGTCTCTTCATGTCATGATCCTTAATCACATTTGTGACTTTTGTGAGTCCTTTTTTTCTTTTCTTTTTTGTTTTTTGCCATATGAGTAACATTCATAGGCTCCAGGGATTTTGAACATGGTTGTCTTTTCAGGAACCATTATTCAGCCTACCATACCCTTTATGGAAAGAAGTGATATTTAAATGTGTTTTTTAAGGTACATAAAAGCAAAGTCTTAATTTATTTGGAAAATGTAAAGTACTTCTGCACTCTGTGTATAGTGAAGAAGCAAAGATAAAAGAAATCAATTTTCTGTTTAGTGATTTTTAGTTGTTTTTATGAATTACATTGAATTTTTATATTATATTTCTTATTTGGTTATTTCTGGAATAGAGAAATATATATTTTTTTAGAAAGTAAATTATTTGTTAATATGAACGAATAATACCTGTGAGATTTCCAATGAAAAGAAGTAAAGTTTTACATGTCAAATTTGCTTCCAAATGCTAATTATACTAAAATTGGTGCTAATTATGTTTAGTATAGCTTCCTGAGAAAAAGAATTATCTTTTATGGTTTTTAAAAACTGTGTTGTTGGTTTTTTTTTTTTTTTTGAGACGGAGTCTCGCTCTATCACCCAGGTTGGAGTGCAATGGCACGATCTCTGCTCACTGCAAACTCTGCCTCCCGCGTTCACGCCATTCTCCTGCCTCAGCCTCCCGAGTAACTGGCGCCTGCCACTATGCCTGGCTAATTTTTTTGTATTTTTGGTAGAGATGGGGTTTCACCATGTTGGCCAGGATGGTCTCGATCTCCTGACCTTGTGATCCACTCATCTTGGCCTTCCAAAGTGCTGGGATTAAAGGTGTGAGCCACCGCGCCTGGCCTAAAACCTGTATGTTAATTTATTTTTATCATTTATTTCTTACTGACAAATGCTAATTGTATGTATTTGTGGGGTTCAGTGTGAGTTTTGATACATGTATATATTGTAAAATGATTAAATCAACCTAATTGACATATTCATTACCTAACATACTTTTTTATGGTGAGAACATTTAAAATCTACTCTGTTAGTAATTTTCAAATATACAATACAGTTTTATTAACTATAGCCACCATGCTGTACAATAGATCTTCAGAACTTAATCCTCCTGTCTAACTCAAGCTTAGTACAATTTGGCCAACATCTCTGCATTACCCCTTGGCAACCCCACGGCAACCCCACCCTGATAACCAACATTCTACTCTCTATGTCTACGAGTTCAACTTTATTAAGCTTTACATATAAGTGAAATCAAGCAGTATTGATCCCTCTGTGCCTGGTTTATTTTACTTAGCATAATGTTCTCCAGGTTCATCTGTGTCACTGCAAATGACAGAATTTCCTTCTGTTTTAAAGACTGATTAGTATTTCATTCTGAATCTGTGGCACATTTTCTTGATCTGTTGATGGATGTTTAGGTTGATTTCATGTCTTGGCAATTGTGAATAATAGTGCAGTGAGCATAAGAGTGCAGACATCTCATCAACATATTGATTGCATTTCCTTCTACCTAGAAGTAGAATTGCCTGATCACATGGTAATTTGTCATTTTTTTGAGGAAACTCTATACTGTTTTACATAATGCCTGTACTAGTTTACATTCTCACAGATTTTTTAAAAGTTAATCTTATACCCACTAACCATGCTAAACTCTCTTATTGTTTTAAAATCTGCATGTATTGTATGTGCTTTACATGCATTATAAATGTTACAATAATTTTCAAATACAGCACTAAGTATTTTCATATGGTTTGAATGGTCAGTGAAGGCTTCTGTAAGGAAGTGATATCTGTGATATTTTGGTTAGGAAAAAAGTGATCCAAACATAGAGGACAGTATGAGCTATATATACAAGATCATCATATCATCTGCAAATTTTGCTTCTCTCTTTCCTTCTTTTGCTGTTAATTTTTGTCTAATTGTGTTTGCAAGGGCCTCTGGTATTATGTTGAACAGTTGTGGTGATAAAAAGCATTCTCACATGCACACATATGTTTATTGCAGCACTGTTTACAATAGCAAAGACTTGGAACTAACCCAAATGCCCATCAATGATAGACTGGATAAGGAAAATGTGGCACATACATACCATGGAATACTATGCAGCCATAAAAAAGAATGAGTTCATGTCCTGTGCAGGGACATGGATGAATCTGGAAGCCATCATTCTCAGCAAACTAACACAGGGACAGAAATACAAACACTGCATGTTCTCACTCATAAGCAGGAGTTGAACAATGAGAACACATGGACATGGGGAGGGGAACATCACACACTGGGGCCAGTCGGGGGGTAAGGGGCAACGGGAGGGAGAGCATTAGGACAAATACCTAATGCATGCAGGGCTTAGAGCTTAGATGACGGGTTGGTAGGTCCAGCACACCACCATTGGACATGTATACCTATATAACAAACCTGCACATTCTGCACATGTATCCCAGAACTTAAAGTAAAATAATAAGTAAATAAGCATTCTCATCTTATGTCTAATCTTAGAGGTAATATATGTAAAATTTTTCCAGTGAGAATGATATTTGCTAGAGATTATCTACACACACACACACACACACACACACACACACACACAAACACACATTTCCTTATGAAACTGAGTAAATGATCTTCCAAAGCATTCAGGGCAAATAGTCAGCAGCCCGTGTTTTAATAACCCTAAGAATTATTTTATTTGATAGTCCCATTCTGTGGCCACTGAGCTCTGTCACTATACTGTCAACTTCTCTAGGGCAGGAACTATTCATTCACCATCGTATCCTTACTATGAACTTCTCTAGGACAGGAGACTGTTCACTCACCTTTGGATACTCAGTATCTAGTACAATGCCTGTGACTTAGGCATTCAGTATCCATTCAATGAATGGATGGATGGATGG
The DNA here is from genome assembly GCF_007565055.1 of Rhinopithecus roxellana. NCBI lineage: Eukaryota > Metazoa > Chordata > Mammalia > Primates > Cercopithecidae > Rhinopithecus > Rhinopithecus roxellana. The sequence goes on along the minus strand of NC_044560.1, from coordinate 49,317,972 downwards.
ATGATACTTAATATCTGTTTCATTCTCAAAGCTAGCAAATTCTTTTTTTAGCATGAGCCAAAAACATCACTACTTTCCATTTTCTTTATTCAATCAGTTGAGCTCATTTTGCTGCCATCCTTACCCCCTCCCATCACCTGGCACAGTCAGTAGTCATTAGACATATGAAGGAATAAATGAATGAGTCAATCACAGAGCATTCTGCTTCCAGTTAATAGACTTTGCCCCTAAAGATTCTGAACTTTATTTGAACTGAAGCCAGGTGGTTAAAGATGATTTAATCAGGACAAAAATAAAATACTACCCTCTTTAATGGAATAATTGGTTATTGCATTTTCTTCTTAAAGTTGGCCATTCATCTCCTTAAAGTTGGCCACTGTCTTTCAATTTATATATGTTGTCTATGAAGTATTGAAAGTGATTATTCTGAAGTAAGCCAAAATTATTCACAAAGAATTGTCTTAGTGTGTGACTAGAGGGTTCAGAATTCCAGTATTACTTGGAGAGAGGGGTTGGGTATAGTGGTAAACCTAAAGTTGATACCTGCAAAAAAAAAAAAAAAAAAAAAAAAAAAAAAAAAAAAAAAAAAGTGTTGAATGCCTGAGTAAGGCAAATCCAAATAAGTAAGTATTTGGATTTATTGGTGAATAAAGGAGAGAGGTTGGTCATCCAAAAAAAACCAAAAAAAAGCAGTTAAGTAGGAATATATTAGTAGTTTGAAATGCTTTATGATGGCTCTAATCATATATGTACTTCCTATTTCAAAAGGTATTTCATTTCATAAGTTAGAGTAACACCCAATATTAGAATTTCAGTGTCCAGAAATGGATTACCTTTTCCTGACTTGGAACTCCCGGCTCAAAAGCCTTTGATGACTCTTTATTGCCTGGAGAGTAAAAATTTATTTAGCCTTAGCCAGCTCTGTCCACCTCCTCTCCTACCATGTACACTCTCTGTTTCAGCCACGTGTAACAGAATCTTGCCATAGGGCTCTTCCTATCTTGGAGGTTTCTAACAGGCCCCAGAGCCCAGACCACCTATGCAGAGCTTGCTAAAATGTTATAAAACTTGTGCTAAATGTCACCCTGAGGATATAAAAGAGGTGGAAGAAGTCAGAGGTCAAGACTAAGGAAAGAGGCTAAGGTTGACGATTGTATCTGAGAGAATAGAGCAAAAAGTGAAGACAAGGAAAAGGTGTGTGGGTCCAGCACAAGGGAGCTAGCTGGGGATATCTTAAAAAGCAATCCCATCCATAAGGTTCAACTAGAGGAGCAGAATGATCCCAGAGCAGGAGTTGATCACCTGAAGGCCAGGACTGAAATGGAGTTGTAGGCAGACCACTGGAGGGAGAGAGAGATAGCCAGCTTTGGACAGGCACCACACCCTGAGGACATATTGAAGCCAGATAACAACCCTTATCCATCAAGTGAGACCTTCCCCAGGCACTTTGACCCCTGTGTGGAGGAACCCCAAAACACCCAACTGTCCAGCAGGAAAAAGTAGAGGGAGGAGAGAGAGAAGCCAGCAAGCCCCTTCTTGAGGTGTGTATACGCTAAGCCTGAAATATACTGTAGCTGCAGAAGGGAGAATTTTCAATTAGCCAAAATGGGAGTTTTAATTATTACAATGGAGTGTACGTATTTAGTGCTAGAAACTGGCCTGAGGACTCTTACAATTGAAGAGTGTAGGAATACAGTGGATCCCCATGAAATTTCATCCCAGGAATGAGGAAGAACGGTTCATGGAACAAATGTACCAGGGAAAAGAGAATAAAGCTGTTTTTTCCTGCACACCCATAACTGTACTACAGATCCTTCAATAAACCAGAACACACACAAGGCTGGGGTTGTTCTCTCGTGCCTCTCCTACACTGGCAAATCTGTCTCTACATAATCATATAAGACTACAGCTTGCTTTAATAGCTCCCATCTTAAGAATGGGAGAGGGAGAGTGAGGGAGGAGAAAAACTTTGACTCTATATTTCACCCTCCTGTTCCCCCATTTATTGTCTTTGCCACAGAGCTTCTCAAGTGCTGTATAATCTTATTCCTCCCCTCCCACTCTCTCTTGAGCCCAATCACACATTTGTACAAAGTTCTCCATGAAAATAACCCTTGACCATTTGTTTCGAGCTCCCGTGACCACTGTCTGTGTTCCCAAATCCAATAGTCCTCATTCAGATCGTTCTGTTGGCAGCATTGGGCACAGCTGAGCCCTCCCTCCTCAAAACCCTTTAGTTGCATGTAGTTGACTCTTTGGTCTCATTGTCTAATTGCTGTCCATCACCAGTTTCTAAATTTTGGAATGCCTTAAGCCTCTGCCCAAGACCTCTTCTCTGCCTATCATCTCCCCTTGCTTCTTCAGTGACCTCATTAAGACTCACAGCTTTAAGACACCATGTATAGAGTATGACCTCCAAACATGTATCTCCAGCCTGACCCTGATATCCTGACTAAAATATTTTATCACCTACTCAGCATTTCTTCTTGGCTTTCTAATAGATACTTAAAATTTAACGTGTCAAAAGCCTAATTCCTCTCAGCCCCCATGAAATCTCCTCCTCTCACTGTCTTTCATAGAAAATGAAAGAACAATTCTATTCGTATACTTGCCCATGTCAAAACACCTTGAAAACATCCTTAGCCCCTCTCTTTTTCTCATATTCTGCTCCAATAAATGCCGTCGGTTCTACTGATGGAATCCACCACTGCGGACCACCAAGTTCAAGCAATGGTGCTCCCTCTCCTGGTTTATTGACAGTCTACTGACTGTCTCCCTGTTTTCACCACTGAGCCCTGGATTCTGTTCTCACAGCAACCAGGGTGGCCACTTGAAAACTCGCCTCAGATTATGTCATTCCTCTGTTCAAAACCTTTCAATAATTTTGCGTTTCACTGAGAATTAAAGCCAATGTCCTTAAAAATAAAAGATCTGGTCCTCTTACTTTTCAGCTCTCATCTTCTGCCCCCTTTCTCACTGTTCACACCACTGCAGCTGCCCTGATTCTTTGCTGTTCATGTAAGATAGCAAGCACACCCCTGCCGCAGGGCCTTTGTACTTGCTCTTATCTCTCCACCTGCGTCTCTCTTAACTGCATGCCTCACTCACTCACTCCCTTCGAGTCTCTGCTGTAATGTAACCTCGTCATTAAGATTATCCAGACCACCCTGTATTAAAATAACCACACTTGCCTTCACTCACTGCTTGACGTCTCTATCCTTCCTTATTTTTCTACACACCATTATCGTCCTACGCTCCACTGGACTATAAGTTCCATGAAGACAGGACTTTGTTTTTTCACCGCTGAATCCCCAGCCCCTTGAAAGTGCCTTGCATGTAGTAGACTCTCGAATGGAGGGTGCTTCCTAACTTGCTTTAGACTTTCCACATGCTGTTCTTTCTGGCAAGAGAGCTTCCCTTTACCCCCTCCTTGTGACACCCTGGCCCCAAGTGAGCCTGTTAGAATCCTGTGCATCCTCTCAGACTCCAGTTTCAAACAACCTCCTCTGTGACACTGCCTGAGTCAGATTTAATTCCTCTTTCCCCAGAACTCAAAGTTTTTGGTTTTATTTTGCTTTAATCAATTTTCTACCCTTAACCACTACACTGTTGGCCTTTCAGACTCTTGTTCTTTCTTGATGTTAAGGTTTTAGAGATGACAAATTCAGCAACCGCAGGTCCTTCTCATGTTGTAGAATTGTAAAGTAGCTGTTTTTTAACTGCATGCAACTGTATGAATCCTAAACCTAGAATTTTCAATCCCTCCATTCTACCGCATGTTATTTTCATGTCCCCTTCTTTTTCTCCTACTTCCTCTTCATCACACAAAAAAAGTCCCAATCACATATTATATCTTATTCATTTTCTTCAAACATCTTTCACTTAATATTTTAGGGAAAAGCCCATCTCTTCCATTGAGTGACCTTTCCTATGACTGTAGAAAGTAAACAGTTTTTCTGTCCCTTGGCCTGTTTAGCAGTTGAAATGCACCTGACCGTTTGCATTGCAAAGCTAAATGGTGGTGGTCAGTAAGGAGTTTGATAAACTTCTCATGTAATGTATACATTGGGGTAATGACATTGGCTGTTGAGTGCATGAAGACATTTTCTATCTTCCCTGAAATGCCTTGGGGGAGAAGACCAATCAGTCTCCTTAGTGCCGCACCTCCGCAGTGAGATCTGCATTAGGTTTTTGGCCAAGAGGACAGTAATATTTTATAACAAAATTTGGAAAAGTTAAATTTACAGGTGGACAAATGCTTTTTCTAATTTTTTATCTTTTTATTCCTTCCTATTTTTATTCCCTGAGACCATTTGCATGAGGGGAAATTTAATCAGGATCCCTAGTTGAGAACATTTCTATTGCAGAAAATGGAACCTGGATATCAAATTATCTCACAACTTCTTCTGAGTGACACACACTGAATTTTATCTTAAATAGATTGTTTAGAAGCTATTGGTCACCAGCTTAAATAACACCTTTTCATTATAACATTGCTTCTTTTGCTGCATTCATAACATTTTATTTGCTAAAAATGTATTAACTGTGTGTCTCTCCCATCAGTTCTTGACCTTTGGAGGGCTGTGGCTTATTCATCTCTCCATACCCAAAGACTAGCATGTAATAGACATTTTACAGTAAAAATGGAAAGACTATATTGAGCTACAGTCTACCCTGTCCAATTAAAAGTCAGTGGACATTTGTTGAATAACTGCTATGTGCCAGGTATTTTGAAATATTTGGTGTTATTTAATCCTTATAGTGACCCTAAAATGCATTGTTATCCCTTAGTTATACATGAGAGAAAGTGCATAAGTGATTTACTCAAGTAAGTAGCAGACCTGCCTTTGAATGCAGCCCACATAAAGCAAAAGTTTGTGTCTTTTCTCCTTCATTAGCACTTAAGTGATCTTTCAGGGACCAATATATTATGCTTAGCTATCAACTCTATAATAACATGAAAAATATTTATTTAGCTGTGATCATCTATTTGATAAATTGTCAGAGTAATAGACCCAAAAATAACTTTAAAGATCATTCAGCCTGTAATCCCAAGGTGGAAAGATCACTTGAGGCCAGGAGTTTGAGACCAGCCTGGGCAACATAGTGAGACCCTTCTCTCTTAAAAAAAAAAAAAAAAAAAAAGCTGGATTGGTGGTGGTAGGTACCTGTAGTCCCAGCTATTCAGGAGGCTAAGGCAGGGGGATCACTTGAACCCAAGAATTTGAGGCTGCAGTGAGCCATGATCATGCCCACTGCACTTCAACCAGAGAACAGAGCAAGACTTTGTCTCAAAAAAAAAAAAAAAAAAAAAAAAAAAAACCCACAAGTCATCAAATTCAGTATTCGAATTTCAGATGCAAAAATTTAGTCCCAGAAGGGAAAAGGTCTCAGCCATTATTTCTTCTACCAGTTGGAATCATGTCATTCTTCTCCTTTTCCATTGTCCTTACAGCAATTTTAAATCCTTAGCAAGTCTGATTATCCCCTGCATAGTATGGCCTGTGACAACCTCTCCAGCCTCACGTTGCACTATTACCCCTCACAGTTTCTGTCCTTCATCTGTGGCACAGAGCACACTCTATTCTCTGCTTCCTGTCCCTCTGCCTATAGCAGCCTTCCCTCTACTCCTTCTCCTAAGTCCTATTTACCCTTCACATTTAGCTCAGGCATCTAAGATCCTCTTGCTGCAAGCTTTCAGACTAGATTAGATGATGTATCTGTGTGCGTCCATGGTACGTACCTCTGTCATGGTGCATATCCTTCTGTGTTTGTTGTTAGTTACCTGGCTCATGTCTTCCTTGCTGTGAATTATTTGAGGGCAGATATTGTGGAGCATTCATTTCTATATCACCAGGGCCTCATACAGCTCCTCACATAAAGTCAGCTTTCAGGAAATTTTGAAAGAAATAATCACTCACCTGGATTCGGGTCTGAAGTGAGGCAAACATTAGAGATGTGACAGTGTTGAATACTCACCTTTTTTGATATTTTGAAAGCTCTCCCATGCTTGAGGATCCAAAGGAGTTTACCATTTTGTAATGCCACAGATGTGTACTGGTGTCTGTAATGCTCAGGTCCTGTCCTTGAGCTTCACCAGGAACATCTATAGGAAGATCTGGCATAGGCTATATGGAGAGCCTCCTTACCCCATGCTGATGATCTCATAGTATCTGGTCACTGCCACTAAGGAAAAATAAATGCCTGCAGGTCCTTTTATACTATGATGTAACTAACTACAGGAAGTATCCCTATGCAACATCTTTATTCTTACCTGAATCAAAGTTTCAGTGAATGAAGTTCTCTTTGGCACATCCTACAAGGAACTGGTAGGATGATGGCATTGGGGAACTATCAGGGTGATTCTGACTTCTCTGAAATTATGTATGTTCCTTGTCAATATTATGTCAACAGAAAACTTGCTAGCCTTAGAAATAAAAATACAGGTCTTATTTTTGACATTGACACTTTCAATCTAGGTAAACTTGAATAATTCATTTGATATGTCTGAGGCTTCATTTCTTCATCTAAGAACATGAGGATCTTTTCTACTTTATGGAGGTATCTTGAGGACTGGTTGAACTGGTGAGCATGAAAGCTCTCTAGAAAACCTTGGTTGTTTGGAGACATTTTAGGAAATGGACTGGGCATGGAGGAAGCTTAATGGGGAGCCCACTTGAGGGACATTTCCTCAATGGGAGAGCACCTTTGCCCTTCACAACATGCACACACCCCTCCAGGATATTGGTGCCAGGCTAGTGCCCTGATCTGAGTCCACCTCCAGATGGTCACCCTCACCAAGATACCCTGAGCCAGGAGAGCCAGTGGAACACGTCTAAGCCAAAGATGTCAAAGAGAGTGAGGAGTGGAAGGCCCAAATTCAAATGCAGACCCTCAACATGAGACCTGTTATGAATGAAAGAGAGATGATGGTGCGGGGCGAAAGCAGGTCTGGTGCAGCTGACAGCTGCCCCCTGCCACTCGAAAGTGTCCACGGCTCACCACTTATGTGTTGGCCTTTGTTCCTGGGCTGCTCAGGTGGTTTAAAAGACCAGGTGAAATGAGCAGGGTTGGGCAATTCAAAGCCTGGAAAAAAGGTGGTAGAGAGGGGGATTTGGGAAAGAGTAGATGGACAGAATGAGGTGAGGCAGTGAAAGACTTCTTGGAGAAATGCATTTGAGGCAAAGCCTCTTTTCCTCTGTGTAGAACTGCTGATTGGGTAAAACAGAAGAAAACACACATACTGACACACCCTGGAGCTGATCTGGAGCCCAGTAGCTCCAGAGAGCTGGGGAAGGCCCAGCTCTGTGTGGGACATTTATGTGGCCTGTAACCACAAGAACCATCGGCAGCAGAACAGACGATGAGCATTTGTTGAGTGAATCAAAACAAACAGAAATGAACCACTGTGCAAGTTCAGCTGGGTTATCCTGAATGCGTGCTTGAGAGGGTCCACAGTGGGTTTGTGGACATCTAGTTACAAGGCAACCAACGTATAAATGGGAATCATCTTCCCATTGCCTTCAAGAAAAACAGAATTCTATTTATGCATGTCATGAAGGGTTCTTCAGGATCTGACAACTACCTGCCCTTCCACTCGGAGGTCTGGCATTTTATTTTCACATCTGCTCCATGGCTGCCTGTCTTTGGGCAAGTTACATAACCCCGCTAATCCTCAGTTGCCTCATATTTAAAATGGGGATAAAGATACCTATCTCACAGGGTTGTGATAATTATAAAATGAGAGAGTGCAAATAAAACCACTGTCTTTTGATCACACATATATCAATCCAACATTTGTGAGTTTTAAAAATTCTTACTGGATAGTTTACCTTCCAGCCAAACCATGCCTTCTTCAAGCTGATGTTATCCTAAGAACTTATACCTTTATTGAGGTGCTTATCAGAATATCTTGCCATTCTTGCATTAACTGTGAGACATCCCAGCTGCATGGAAAACAAGGACAAGGACAGTATCTTTTTATCTCTCCTTTTCACATGATCTGACCCATAGAAGGTGCTCAGCTAAAGGTTTGCCGAAGGGTCATGTGAATTGTCTCTGTTCTGGAGAATCTTGATTCCCAAGAGCCCCAGATACTTCCTGGCCTCTACTCTCCTATCCCATATTAGGCACCTACTCTGTGTCAGAAACTAAGCCGGGGCTCTGCACAAAAGGCTGTAGCTCATAGCTCTGCAACCCTGGAGGGCAGGTATTGTGTAAACTCCTGACAGCAATTAACACAAATCCCTCAAGTGTAAACATCTGATGTCTCTTTACCATCAACCCACTAGGGACACAAATAAAGAACCCTGCAACCCTCATGGTCTGGCATGGAAAACTAAGACCTGGATTTCTTCCACCCCACCCTACTGTATTTGTAGCCATCCCCTCCCCTCTACCAGCACCTTTGTTGTTTGTATCTTACTAGGATTAACCATACTAGTCTGGACTCTGAACTCAGAAACATGTAGATTAAACATTTCCTAGCTTAAAAAGATAGAGTACAGGAAGTTAAATAATTAGCTCTCACATGTTGATTATTTACTATGTGAAGGCAGTATGTAGGGTTTGTCTAACATTGCCTCTAATTTTCCCAAATGTCCTGAAAGGTGAATATCCTTGTCTGTCTTTTACACGGGAAGAAGCTAAGATTCAAGAGGGCCTCAAACTTGCTGCACGAGTCTCTGATTCCTGACCTGGGTATGCCCCAGCCCTGCTTCTTCCTGGCACCAGGCACCCAAGAAATCAGTTTCACCAGCCCCCACACCTCAGCAACCAGCACTAGGCATGAAGGGCTGCTTCCTCCTACCAAGGCTGAGTGCTCAGTCGCACCCTATGAGAGCAAGCCAATGAAATGGAAAAACAGCTCTTACTCCTGAGTCTGGCATCTGTCCTGCAGGTGAGAGCCAAATTCTCAAATTGCCAGGCCAATGGCAAATAAGCCCACATCATGCGCAGAGAGTATCAACACACAGAGAGTTCTGCCGGAATTCACGCATCCTGGAAGCCACGCTGACCCTGGTAGCCAGTTTCATTTTATCTTGTCTCTGATTGCCACATGATGAGTGGAGAGAGAGAAGGAAAGTGCACAGATCTCCAGAAATGGGGTTTGGGTTCACTCTTGAGAATACCCATGGGCAGCATCCTGACACTTGGGCCCCTCTCTGTAAACACACAACAAAAGCTAAAATGTCTGGAAAGGGGAAAGGCTGGTTCCACGGATGCCCCTACATTCATTGACTTTCCTGTTTCCCAAGTAGCTGAGAGGCAGCTGGGTATAAAAGGAACAGGCTTTGGAGTCAGACCCAGATCAAATCCCCCTTCTGCTGCTTGCTACCTGTAGGACAATGAGCAAGGCTTTGACCTTCTGTGAGCCACGTTTATTTGTAAACTAAAGGAAATGGTAGATTATCATGAAGATTATAGATAAGAATATGAAACAAACAGCACGTAGTAGCTGCTTGGCAAATGTTAGTTGCCTTCCCTCCCTTTTCCCCCACTGCATTCATCTGTAATGCTTTTTTTAAAAAAAATGATAATAAGAGCCATTATAATTGGCACAGGTTGCTTTATGAGCTAAATATGTTACAGATCAATAATATACAATGTCTGGCCAGGCACGGTGGCTCATGCTTGTAATCCCAGTACTTTAGGAGGCCGAGGTGGGCAAATCACAAGGTCAGGAGTTCGAAACTAGCCTGGCCAATATGGCGAAACCCCATCTCTACTAAAAATACAAAAAATTAGCCAGGCTTGGTGGTGAGCACCTGTAGTCGCAGCTACTCGAGAGACTGAGACAGAAGAATCCTTTGAATCCAGAAGGCAGATGTTTCAGTGAGCCCAGATTGCACCATTGCACTCCAGCCTGGGTGATAGAGCGAGACTCCGTCTCCAAAAAAAAATACACAATCTCTATTTGAGCCACTCTCACAGGACTGACTCTACCCTACATCATGTCATATATTTCACAGACAGTTGCTTTCCTTCCTTTTTTTCTTCTAAGGAAGTCCAGATGGGCCCCAGACACATGTTCATACCCTAGATAGCCTATTCCAAGGGTTAAAATCAGGCCTGCTTCATATCGGAGGCATTTTGTTATGATCTGTTCATAACAAAAGCTGCCTCCTGGCTGTTGCCCACAGCTGAATACTGTTACTCTGAAGCCATCATTTCATTTGTTTCTGATTGTTCTGCAGTGTTTACATACCTTACATATTAGCGTGGTCTTTTATAGAGCACAGGCAGAGGTTAAGCCCTCCGGGATCCACTTTCCCTCCGAGGGCTCTTTCTTCTTTTCTAGTGTCCCTCGCCTCTCTGTTACAAACCATTTCTGTTTTATAGAAATTCATTTAAATAGAAAAACAATTTTTAAGTGTTTTCTTTTTTTCTTTAACATGAGGCTCACTTAACATTTTTAGAGAATGTTGAATATGGAGAAGAGGAAAAAGATACCACTAAATGTGTGATTTTTTTTTTTTTCTTTTTTCCTGACATCGGAAAATCCCATTACCTCTCTTGAATTTACCAAGGGGCATACTCCATTCAGGGCACAGAAGGATCTGGGCTGCCTCCAGACCTAATGTGAAAGAAGGTGCTATCTGCCTACTATTTCCTTGCTTCTCCTTATTTCAATCTTTTTTTTCTCCAAAAAAAAAAAAAAAAAAGTGTCTTAGGAAGGATATGGACTTGTGAGTCAGATTTGGGTCTAAGTCTTGGTTCTGCCCTATGTGTAAACCCAGGAAGGAACCTGAGTTGATTTTCTGAAGCTCAGTTTCCTTTTCCATCAAAACTGGGAGTGACTCAGGCTTGCCTAGTATCTTAGCTGGAAGAATGTGTGTGAAAGTGGCCCATCTTTCACAGATAGGTCACCCTGCTGATTGCAGTGGCTCCCAGGCACCCAGGCCTGGGAAGGATTCACAGGCCTAGTCCAGACCTGGCAAGAAAGAGGCTGTGAGCAGTTCTGCCTGCCACAGATGTGCTGGCACATGTGCCACCGTGTGCTGTCCCAGGTAGCATGTCAGGTGGCTAGGGAATGTAGGCTTTCAGACCCTCTCTCTTCAGTTCTCTTCTGCTGACTTCCTCCCATCCAGCCATCACACTTTCTTAATCCTCTCGTCAATCCCCTTTGTTATAGAGAAGGTGGAAGGGTTAAATTCCTTCACCCTCATCACTTCCACTGATATTTGATAAACACCTCTCAGTTCCTAATACTTTTGCAATCAAGCAGGGGAGCTACCCAGGTGTCTATGGAGAGTTTTTGAGTTCTTTTTGCCTATTCAGTTTAGTCTTCTTGTCTTCTATCCCGCCAAAAATGGAGAAAGTGTTTTGAAGGTCAGGATTCTTCAGGTCTAGACTGGTATGGATGTATCCTGAATTCCTCTGAGCTAAGCCTGAGAAGCAAGAGTGGGTTCTATTGGGGAATACTTCCAAAAGGCAACGATTGATGCTTATGCACAGAAATTCTGACTTTTAGTAAAAGATGCTTGAATATAAATCAAGCAAGGCTCTCCTTGCCTTTATACAATATGCGGTAAACAGGGTAAACCCTCAATTTTACTTATGCCCACCGACAGATCTTACAAGTAGAAATTAACCCATCTGAGTGATTGTGTTGATTCTTTCTCCCTCTTCTCTAGAGCCAGTATAACCTCTGTACCCAGCTTCAGAATTCTAGTCAAGATAGTGTCAAGTCTTTAAAAAAAAAATTAAACCCCCACATGAGCTCCAATCCATAAATAAGAAACTCACCCTGGCTTGTATGGAGGTGATGATATTAACACAGGCTACATTTCTCTAGGTCACTGAATGTACCCGGCACTGCACCAAGGCCAGTAATAGACTCTGCCACATTTAATCTTTACGGATCTGTAAGAGAGGTCTTATTTGTCCCAGTTTTCAGATGAACACCCCAAAGACCAAGGTCACACAACAGAGACTCTCGGCTGGAGACTGCCTGCCCTCAGGCATCCTTTTAACAGAACTCTGAAGTCCGCAGGAGACAGCTATTTTTCCTACCAGCCAGTTTAGAATCAAAAAAAGAGCGTTGTTTTTGCCGTGTTAGAGAACTAATTCATAATTAGTACTATGCTCACTCCTGGAGGATTTTACAGAAATAGAAGATATGGTTCTGACTCAGGATCCACCTCACTACGTGATGTCAGAGCAACAGAGCTAAGACTGCAGTTGATGAGTATTGTGCAGACAGAGCACGCTACCTCCTCATTAGCTCTCTCCCTTGCACCCACTCTGCCCCACCTGTTCCTCCTCCCTTGCCTGATCCATAGAATAGACCAATATGTGTTTACCCACCACAGATTGTTTGGACTGTGAAAAATACATGATATAATTTTATATCTTTGAAGGCACACAGCTCTCAGAGCTTTCAAAGCTGAAAACCAGTCTGGGCTCACTGGAGCCAGTTAGGCATTTGTATACAGAAGGCCAAGTGTGGCTTCTTGTCTACAGGAGAGAGAAAATGTGGATGAACTTTTGGAAGGCTTCCAAGTTTTTTGGCTATTCTATCTCTCTTGCAAAGCAATCTGGGTACATTAACTATAAATGAATGAGAAACATATGGATTAAATTTTATCTGTGATCACATATGAGTTTCAAGAATGATAAAGGATAAGGAATTCAGGATTTAAGGAGTCCAAAATACTTTGCAAGTAATTCAGGACATTGCAGGCAACATTTGACTGTCTCCCTCTATCCAAATTTGAGGAGTGTTTGATAGGGTGACAGACCAGCTCAGTGCCCTCCCCGCCCACTCAAACTGCTAAGCCTCAGGAGATATCTGTGGATAGGTTTTGTGCGTATCTTGTTTTACTGAGACTGAAATAAAGAGATTGGGTTTCTAGGAAGGGCAAACTCTTAGCCATTTTGAAACCCCCAAATAGAGGAGAGGAAAATTTGGTAAGCCCGATCTTTGTTAACCATTTCTTGCTTACAGATAATATTAGATGTGTTTTATATCCTATTATTGCCCTTAATGTTAGTGTCATTGTCCTGTTAATGATAATGGTAGCCATGTCCTACATATGTTTAGTGATGTAATTTACAAACAGGTACACATTACCTTGTAGTACACATTACAGCTGTATTTATAGAGATGTACACTTACAACACATGTAGAGTATGTTACGACAAGCTAAAATACAGGAATTACAGAGTTAAGTGAAGATGCAGCAGGAGTACCTAACCCAACATTGTGGTAGAGGTCAGGGTTTATAGAAGGCTTTTCAGAGGAGATAACATTGAGTTCAGTGTTATACATGTTCTTTGTTTGTTTGTTTGTTTTTGAGACGGAGTCTCACCCTGTCGCCCAGGCTAGAGTGCAGTGGCACGATCTTGGCTTACTGCAACCTTTGCCTCCTGGGTTCAAGCGATTCTCCTGCCTCAGCCTCCCAAGTAGTTGGTGTTACAGGCACGTGCCACCACTCCCAGCTAATTTTTGTATTTTTATTAGAGCCAGGGTTTCACCATGTTGGCCAGGCTGGTCTCGTAACTCCTGACCTCCAGTGAGCTGCCAGCCTCAGCCTCCCAAAGTGCTGGGTTATGCATGTTCTTAAAAGAATATGTATAAGTGGCCAGGTGCAGTGGCTCATGCTTGTAATCCCAGCACTTTGAGAGGCTGAGGCGGGCAGATCACTTGAGATCAGGAGTTCAAGAGCACCCTGGCCAACACTGGTGAAACCCCATCTATACTAAAAATATAAAAATTAGCTGGGCGTGGTGGCAGGCGCCTGTAATCCCAGCTACTCGGGAGGCTGAGGCAGGAGAATCGTTTGAACCTAGGAGGCAGAGATTGCAGTGAGCCGAGATCCTGCCACTTCACTCCAGCTGGGGAATAGAGGAAGGCTCAATATTTTTATATATATATATATGAACAAAAATAAAAAGAATAGGTATAAATTAGCCGGGGGAAGGCGAGAGGGAGTGCCCTCTAATCAGAGAGAGGAGAATTTATGAACACTAAGAGTTGAGAAAGAAAATGGCACACGGGGAATTTCAGGTTGTTCACTTAGTCTGGGGCCTAGCTTGTGACGGGCTTGGTGCAATAAAAAGTGATGGGGGCAGAGGATTGGGAAATGATAACATAAGGGATTTCATGAGACAAAAAGGTAAAAGCTAGATCAGACAGTCTCATATGTAGTGGCAAGCTGCTCAAGGACTTTAGTAAGGGAAATGATAGAATTAGATTTGTGTGTTAGAAAGATCATTGTGGTGGAGGTATGAAAGATTCTCTGAGTGAGGCTTAAGAGAGTACAGGGTGGAGGACACTATTTGAGTCAGGGAAACGAGTTTAATCCAGTTTCATCACCCTCGTAATAACCCAAGCAAGAAATGATGAAGGGCTGGACTAAAGTGGTGGCAATAGTTTGAAACAGGAAGACGTGTTTGAAAAATATTTGACAGAGCACTGTGACCTATTGTCAGATGAGAGCGATGAATGATCAGGAAGTCAAGAATGGTATCCTGAGATGGAGACACATCTGATGTGTCAAAAATATAACGTGCCATCCTTCATCCCAGAGCTACAGAACAAGGCATGTGGATTAGCTATCCAGGTCATAGGTCCCATGTGGAGCTCACGAGCAAGGCCTGAGTGTGGGATAAAAATTGTCATTGCACAAGTAGGACTGGATGAGCTGACCCTAAGAGATGTAGGGAGTGAGATGAACATGGGGGAGAATCCAGGAGGGAAGAGAAAGAAGAGCCTACCAAAGAGATGAAGCTAAAAATGAGTAGAGGCTGGACCTGCACCAAGCTCATTGGACACCAGACTTTTCCACTGTCCCAAAAAGGAGTAGAATTTAGCCGTCTGTGGCTTAACATGCCTTGAGAGCATACTGTGTCCTAGGATCTTTATATACATTACCCCATCTAGGACTTAGACACAGCTCTGTGGTCAATGAGATGATCCCCATCAACAGATAAGGAAACTGAGTCTCAGGTCAGCAAATGACCTAACCAGAATTACCCAAGTTTGTCTGACTGCTAAGTCTGTGCTCATGTTACTAAATCATGTGTCTGCCTTTAAGATAAGATATGATTCCTCACTATTTCATGGGAGAGGCAGACATTAACAGCTATTTACAATTCAGTCTGAGAAATGCAGAAATAAAGGTGAGTGCTGAGAGCCCCCATTCATAAACAAAATTCTCTATGCTTTTTTTTTTTCTTTTGGTACTGTGTGGTGATCTAGGAGTTGGCTGGATTGTGTACAAATGGTTTTTCTCTAGTAAGACGATAGCACAGTCCATTTGGAGGGAGAGATGAGCCACCACGGAAATACCCGGTCCCACACATGCCTGTGGCTACCCTCTAAAATTCCCAACCTGGCCGGAGGCATTCAAAACAAAACCTATTCCCTCCCAGGACGACTGGCGCCTGGAGCCTGCCTCTTGCCCCTGCCAGAGGCTTAGGCCAGCCTCAGGGTGATGGCGTTGCAGGCAGGCAGAACAAATGGAGCTGGAGCAGCTCCCCTCTCTGAGCCCAGTCATCTCTCCCAGAAGAGGTGTGAGCAGGCTTCTGGGCTTTGTCACCACAGGGAAACTCGGCTGACGGGCACATTGCCTTAGATGAAACTAAGCCAGTGGCATGCACTCATTGAGCCAACTTGGGCATCGACACAAAGAGAGGCAGGAGCACATGGAAAGAGGCTTCTAATCCCAGCTCCATCATTTCTGATCTTTATGATCCTGGACAATTTGCTTATCCTCTTCATCCCTGTGTCTCCAGCTATAATATGGACTGACTGTGTTTGACTCTGTAGACTGTCAGGGTAACTCTGAGTCTGAATACAAATGTACACCTACAAGTCACTTGATACCTGGGTTATGTCCCAGCCCATACTGAATTCCAAGTCCCCCTAGATTGTAAACTTCAGGAGGACAGAGACTACATCACTTACTTGCTGGCTCTGATGTCTGTCTTTCTATATCTTTTCATGTTTAAAACAGTAGTTTGAACTCAATATGTATCCAATATATATTTACTGAATACTTAATCAGCTAATGTAAGATGTTTTAGACAGTAGCCATTAAATACAACTCATGAAGTTGACAGAAAAACCCACAATAATCTTGGCCACAGGTTATGGAGCACAGCAAGTACTAAGGGTACTACCAATAGAACAAAGTGAGTACTTCAAGAAGCTCCAGGATTTAGCCCAAGACAATCCCATGAAGTCCAGGCCATGTGAGGGCAGAGTCTATGTTGAAATAGCTAGCTAAAGAGTTCTGAGGCCGGGCGCGGTGGCTCAAGCCTGTAATCCCAGCACTTTGGGAGGCCGAGACGGGCGGATCACGAGGTCAGGAGATCGAGACCATCCTGGCTAACACAGTGAAACCCCGTCTCTACTAAAAAATACAAAAAACTAGCCGGGCGACGTGGCGGGCACCTGTAGTCCCAGCTACTCGGGAGGCTGAGGCAGGAGAATGGCGTGAACCCGGGAGGCGGAACTTGCAGTGAGCTGAGATCCGGCCACTGCACTCCAGCCTGGGTGGCAGAGCAAGACTCCGTCTCAAAAAAAAAAAAAAAAAAAAAAAAAAAAAAAAAAAAAAAAAAAAAAAAAGAGTTCTGATTGACCAGCTGGGCTGGAATGACTCAACTTCATGAAATCTTAGAAAACCTCAAAGACAAAAGAGATATTAAACATTTCTAGTCCAATCAATTGATTTTATAGCTGAGGAGAGCTAGTTATAGAGAGGGAAATAAGTTGGTGGTTCATAATTTGGATCCTGAAAGCCTTCCTCTTCTATTTACTAGCTATTTGACCTCCTGCAGCTTCTATTTCCTCATCTGTGAAGTAAGTATGATAGGACCTCTCTCATTGGGTTGTCATGAGTATTAAATGTGATAATATAGGTGAAGAGCCTAGAAGAGTCTGTAGCATATGATAAATGCAGATAACTCTTAGCAATGACTATTTTATTATTTCTATATGATTTATTATTATAATTATTAACTGATATAAAGGCTCTTTTCAATGGTTTTTTTTCCCAACCGTAATTGTTTTAAAATTGGATTTTTGAGAATCAGTAGGATCTGTTGAGGCAAAACTATACCCATCCTTCAAACCACATGATCTTTTATTTAAAGTAAAATGCAGAACTTTCTATGGAGCTCCCTGAAATCAAAATGTGTGCACAGCTTCGTGACTCTGAGCCTTGTCTACATAGCTGTTTCTGCCTGGGCTGCCCTTCCTCTCTGCCCAAGAAAGTATGTCCTCCTCGTTCAAGGCCTTGCTTCAAGGTGGCCACCTCTGTGAAATGCTTACTCTTTTCCCAGGCAGTGAATTATTCCTTCCTTTGGGCTCGTACTGCACTCCTCTCTTACCTTTTTATAGCACTTGCCATGTTTTGTTGTTATTTTTTTATTTCTACCTCGCTGCCCTGTCTGATTAGGAACTCCTTGAGGAAAGGAACCATGCCACTTTATTATTATTAGTAGTAGTAGTAGTAGTAGTAGTAGTAGTAGTAGTAGTAATAGTAGTAGTAATATTTTGCCTTATTTTTATAGCCTTATTGAGCTCAGTGTCTGACATACAGCATGCAAACAAATGTTTTTATTTGTTGTTTTTGAAGTTTTTATAATGATATTTGTATTAGACACAAAGAGTACACCAAATGTCTAAGTACAGTTTAAACAAAATACCAAAATGAACACCAGTATTCCCACCACCAAGCCTATGAAAGAGAATACTACCCATACCTTTTAAGTGTAAGTTTTTAACTATATAAGTAAATAAATGTTACCTGTTTTCTTAATTTTGCTTAGTGTTCTAGCTCTTTGAGGTAATTTCGAATCTTAATTTGAACACATCCTGTAATAAGCTATTTTTCCAAGCATTAGCATCTGAAAATATAAGCTTTTCTTCTATATCATCTTCTACTCCATTATTAAGCATGTTGACTAAACTAAGACCAAGGACAAATCTAGAGACCCCCTTACATAGTTGTGATTGCTATTGCCTGTGGCTGTTCAGCCAGTCACCTGACTATTCCATCATACAAGCCTCATTTCAAGGAGAGCTAACATTTATTTGGTGTTTAACATATAATAAACCATTTATATGTGACAGCTTACTTAATCTTTACAAAAGTCCTCTAGCATTCATGCATTCCTCCCATTTTGGAGTTGAGGAAACTGAGGCTCAGAAAGGCTACCTTACTTAAGATCACCTGGCTGAGAATTGGGCAGAGTCAGGACTAGAATCACGATGGGCCTTTGTCCCGACCCATACTTTCTCTTCTATTGTTCACTGGTGTATCAGGGAACACCTAACGAAAACTTTTTAAGAAATGAAGATTCCCTAACCCACTTGTCATCAAGGCCAGAAGGTTATGTTCACTTTGAGTAAGTCTGTGTTGGCTCTAATGGCCCTTGCTTTCTGCTCTTCAAAACAGATGAAACACTCAAAGAAGTAATGGTAGCCTAAAATTAAGACTATAATTTGGCAGAGAC
This sequence comes from Rhinopithecus roxellana, assembly GCF_007565055.1. Classification (NCBI taxonomy): domain Eukaryota; kingdom Metazoa; phylum Chordata; class Mammalia; order Primates; family Cercopithecidae; genus Rhinopithecus; species Rhinopithecus roxellana. The sequence continues at coordinate 49,299,504 of NC_044560.1, read as the reverse complement.
AAATATAGAGCCTGATGCCTGACTGCCTTCAGTTTTTGTAATACTGGGCGTATTATTTAACTCTCTGCCTCAGTTTACATATCTGTACAATAGGAATAATAACAGAATTTTCCCTTAGAATTACTGTGAAGATTAAGTGATTTAATACCTGTAATATGCTTAGAATCCGGCCTTTACTAAGTACACAGTAAGTCTCAGCTCTTGTTGTTGCTGCCAACAGTACCGTTATTACTGGGAAGTCAGTGTCCTGCATGGACACCTGTCATCAATGTGGTATGATGAGCTCCCCTTCTTTAGGGTCATGGAGCAGCCTCCAGGCCAAGACAGCCATCAGCATAGAAGGAGCTTTCACAAAAACATTTTTAAATATTTAGGTTTGTTGCAAAAGATTAAATGACACATAAATACACAAGTGTGCATTCTTTTTCTCTCTCCCAAAACAAACCAGGAAATCCTAGATTCTTCTAAGAACACAGGGTTTGAAAGTGACTAGAAGTACTCTTTGTTTCCTTGCTTTACACAGGATGTCTGAGGAGAAGCATGTGCTATTCCAGATGAGTGGCCACAAAAAGAGGTCAACTCAAAACTTTCTCCCTGGACAGAGCCAAGCAAAATCATCCTCTGACATTTTGGAGCAGCAAAGCCATAATCTTCTAATGAACTCTTGCTGCAGCCGATGCAGTAACATCCCCAAATTGTGGGACAGGGGATGGGAAGAAGGGAAGTGACGTGTATCCTTCCTAAGCAATTTATGCATACAAGTAAAGAGCATCATCATAGAGTTTGAGGTCAACATCTGCCTCAGTTTAAATCCCATCGTGGTCGTCCGTGTACTAACCATGGACAACTTACACCTCTCGGGGACTAATCTCTCAAATGGGGCCAGGAGTTCTGGAAGCAGGGGGGTGCAAGACACAGAATGAGACGATTTGGCTTTGGCTCTACCTGTGCAAACCCTGGGTCCTAAGTGGTAATGAATATGAACTGCCTCACTCACCTCAAAGAAGCTCTGGGACTTAGGAAAGAAATTTCTAGAATTGGCACCTGATAAAATTTTCACTAGGCAAATAAAGGCAGAGTGGTGAAAATAAGTACCAGTTAGTATGCGCTCCTTGTGGCTGGAACATTCGCCATAGCTCACTCATGCATTCTTTCTCTCGTGCGCGTACACACCACACTCAAACTCACCCACCTGAATAATTTCCATGCATGTTTTAAATCTTAATTCATATACAGTTTCCTCGGAGAAGCATTCCCTGTCACCTAGACTGAATTAGTTACCTCACTTATGTGTTCTGTTAATACCTTTTGGCTTTCCCTCATTGATTTTCACAGTTGGTAATTACATATTTGTGTAATGATCTGATTAATGTTTGTCTTAAGATAGCCAGTTTTCCCAGCTTGGCTGAGACTGAGCTTTCCAGAAGGCAAGACTTTCAGTGCTGAAACTGGGAAAGTCCTGGCCAAACCTGTGTAATTGGTCACTCTGGTCTGCTTCCCTCTCAAGATCAGATGCTCTGTGAGGACAGGACTATGCTCTTGTTCACCATTTATCTCTGTGCCTAACGTCTGTTGAACCAGTAAAGAAATGAATGCATATGTTAATGTAAGCTGAACTTACTTTTCTTATGAAAGCCTGTCTTTTTTCTCCCTGAGATTATTCTTTCTATTTTGATGTTAAAATGTTCCTTTTGAAAAATTGTCCTTATTTGACAAAATTTAAAGTTGACAATGTTATGCTGTTTTTGTTTTTTGCCTTCCTTCACCCCCTTCCCATTCTGGGGTTGGAAATCCTACTGATTCGTGGAATCTCTGGTTTAGTAAAGAGATAACCAGGGTAGCTGAGGTCAAGACAGTTAAATAAGGTCTGTCCCCATGCTACAATGCTAGTAATCACTTCTGTATCCTTTGGGCCTAGCACATTACCAAGCACATAGTAAGGGCTGAGTAAATATTTGTGAAATATATAAATGAATAGATTCTCTGCCCAACCTCAAGACCTGCTGGAATACAACTTGTATGCCTAACTCCCTTTTCTTCCCTACCCTCTAGCTAAATATTTCTGTGACCATAAATGTGACATCAGCATTCCTTACTGCTGAATAGATGAGAAGCATGTACCACTGTAGATGAGTGAACACATGGTCTATCCCCACCTGTTCTAGTTCGTCTGTTTACATGCTTTCCTTACAGTTGAAGGGACTGCTATGGTCTGCTTAAAAAAAAAAAAAAAAAAAAAAAAAAAAAAAAAAAAAAAAAAAAAAAAATGGCACTATCTTGATTACTGAGAGCACCTCTCTTACCCACATGGCTTTCTTCAGGCTCTTCCCTCTACCTGGAATGCCTGTTTTACTTTAGCAAAATCCTACTAGTCTTTTCAAACTTAGTTTATGTTCCTTTCTTTTAAGAAGCCACCTCTGTACCATTCCACTTGTCAAAAATAAAATGAGAATAAGGAAAAATTTGAAAGTTTACTATCTTACAAAAAGTACAGATTGCCATCAGCAAGACTTCAAGTGGTAAGAAGTTCACCTTATGGCAGTTACCGTGCAGTTTATGAAACATTAAGGAGAAAGTATTTTGACCTTTTTAGTCATTGGCTGTTATGTGTTAACATTTTTTTTTTTCAGGGCAAACAGGACTGTTTAAACTGATTTGTTTATAGCTGATTGATTTAATTTTCCTGAATCATGCTGACAAGGACCTAAAGCTTACGTTTTAATTTCATCAAATTACGCTGACAGGGGGTAAAGCTTATGTTTTATGCTTTGTTTATGAGAGCTAGCAACTCAGGGAAATCAAAATGACTTAAGTTTTACTACTTGATTCTGGGCAGTTGGCCTTGGGTTATATATCTAAATGGTGGCCTCTATCTTTGTATAATCTTTAGCACATTCCTCACCTCCTGTGCCCATCCACAATATTTTGTATTTTGTCTTTACCATCTCATGAACCACACTATATTCTATTTGTCTATTTATTTGTATAGCTCCTCCACTAGATGGGAGCTTCTGGAAAGTAAGAACTCTGATTCATCTTTGTTTCCCCAGCACCAAATAGGGGGACGGGATTGTTAGTAGGTAGCAGTACATGTTTGTAAAAGGAAAGAAATATATCAGTTATTATTGTCCCCCAAATGCTAAGTTACAGACAAATACAAAACCTTAGTGACAAACAACAGTAGACATTTATTTTTGCTCACTAGTTTGTTGGTTGGCTAGGTGAGTCTGATGATCTGGGCTGGTCAATACTGATTACCTAGGAATATTTGCTGGTGTTGCCTGGGTTCTTTCATATATCTGGGAAATCACCTGAGACCACTGAACAGACTCAGCTCTGTTGCACATCTCCTGTCACCCAGCAGCGTGGTCAGGGCATGTTCTTGTGGCCCAAGTTTGAGGAGTGAAAGAACAGAAGCACACAGCCCTTTTGAGACCTAGGCTTGGAAAACTGGCCCAGTCTCACATCTGCCTCATTCTCTTGGCAAAACAAGTCACAAGACTGGCGTAGATTGAAGGGGTAGGGAGATAGACCCACATCTCAGTGTGAGGAGCTGCAAAGTCTCATTGCAAAGGGTGTTGACACAGGAAGGGTGGAGAATGGGGACCACCTTTGCAATCTCTGCCATAATGAGGGAGCCAACAGGGAAACACCTTATCAGTTTCCTTCCAAAATGATCATTTTTATTACCTTGACATTTAAATGAGTTTATCAGGAAAGTTTCTTAAAAAAAAGGACCCATGGCCTTTCTTGGGAGAGAGTGACTTCCCCACCATAAAAGGCATTCAGTAAGAAGCTGAATTCCATGGTCATAGAAATATTAGGAGGAGAACCCTTCCTCTACCCCTGAGAGTCAGTGTTTTCACATATTTTCCATCTTTCTTTCCAGATCAGCAAAGACCCAATTTTTGTACCAGGCGTCTGGGGGCCTTATTTCTCAGCCATGGTACCTGGGTTCTGGCTGAATGAAGGTGGTCAGAGCGTTACTGGAAAATTGGTAAGTTGACACTTTTTCAATAGGGTCATGGATGTTTTTGTGTCATTGACTAGTCCATTTTGTCACATGACCTATATACCCAGTATCTGGAGGATTACAGACCCCTGAATCGGGGTTTACTTTCTCTTAGCACACAGCTTAACATGTCGTACTCATGCAGCTTGTGTTGCTCAAGGAAGAAGTGTTACAGCAGGCAGTGATGACCAGCCCTTCTTCTTACCTGATCTTCCTTTACTTCAACCCATTTTTCTCAGAGTGATGAGAGTGGTATTCTACTCCGTGAAAATGACATGTTACTCCCCAGCCCAAATCCTTCAGTTTTCCCCATAGCCACTTGAGACATGGCTCAGATAATTTTCTGGCTACACTATACAGTTCATGGTCTATCCCCTCCAGTCCCACACATGTGCCTGTTATTTACACTAGATTGCCCTCCTCACAGCTTCTCCATGCCTCCTGTCATTGCACTTCTCTGTCCCTTTATACAGTCTACTTTCCCTGCTTGGGGAGTTCTTTACCATCTCAATGATTTTACTTGTCCTTTAAGATCCAACTCCAACTCTTAGCACACTCTGTTATTCTTATTAGTTACTAATCCCCTTTTCTAGAACACTCTGAGCCCCTTAAAGACAAGGGCCATACAGGACACAGTGGCTCATGCCTGTAATCCCAGCACTTTGGGAGGCTGGGGCGGGCAGATCACCTGAGGTCTGAAGTTCAAGGCCAGCCTGGCCAACATGTTGAAACCCCGTCTCTACTAGAAATACAAAAATTAGCCGGGCTTGATGGTGGGCACCTATAATCTCAGCTATTCAGATACTCTCCTAAGACAGGAGAATCACCTGGAATCTGGGAGGCACAGGTTATAGTGAGCTGAGATCGCACCACTGCACTCCAGCCTGGGCTACAAGAGCAAAACTCCATCTCAAAAAAAAACTCCACAAAATAAAGACAAGTTCTCTTTGTATCCGGCTTAGTGCCAGGTTCATAGAAGGGTACTTAATACAAACTTGTTGAATTATTAAGGCTGTCCAATAGGGGAGACAGAAGATTCATAAAAGTGAGATGAGTGCTATAACAGAAGTACACGGTACAGAGTTGGCACAAAGCTAGTTTAGGAAGCTCTTTACAGGGGAGAAGGCATTTGTGCTGAGCCCTAAAAGATAAATAAGGACAAACCAGGCAAAGAAGGGTACAGATAGTGGAATTGGTAGGAAACTTGTATGGGAAGAAAGACATGGAAGTGAAAAATAACAAGGCTAATTTGAGGGTAATGGCAAATAGTCCAGAAGTTCAGCTGTGGCACAAACTATTCTTAGAAGAATGGCTTACAATAAAAGTTAGAGAGCAGGGCAGAGGCCACATCTCTGTAAAACATGCTAAGGAATTGAACTTCGTCTAGCAGACCAAGGGGGAACCAGTGAAACGTTAGAAGAGTATGTGGACATATTCATATCTCAGTTGTAAAAATCTCTGCTTTGAAGCCATGAGGATAAAGGCCTGAGGACACATAACCAGAGGCAGGGAGATTAGTTTTAGTAGATTAGTCAACAGACAAAAAGCCACAAGGACTTGAATGAGGACAGTAATAATGATGACTGGGAGTTGAGGTCAAGAGATTGGCAGGCTTCTGAGAGATCAAATGTGGAATACAGAGAAAGTGAGACCTAAGCTCGGTTACACACACTCACATTTACTGTTAAATTGAAAATATCTGCTTATGTTATGATCTGATTTGCCTACCAACTCTTCTAAATGTTCAGCCAATTAAAAATGATCTTATCCAAAGCTGGATGTGCATGCAAATAACTGTTAATTTACATTTCTTAGTATAATGCTATTTTATACATGACTGCCTCAAATTCTCTTTCAAAGTAAATGGAAGCATAGGTGGGTAGATGGATTCAGAGCATGTTCTGTGCGATACTGTTGTGCCAGGCTACAGAAATGAATTAAATGAATTGGACCTCATCAGTCCCTGGTTTTAAGGAGCTCATACTTGGATGGGGAATCCCTGAGTATGAAATAAATCATGTTTGATTGGTCTCAGTAACCAATGCTAGAAAAGTTGAGAAGGAAGGCATCATCTATGGCTACAGTACAGTAGAAATGCAGACCACTTTATATTCTCCTATTTAAACTTGTGCGATGTACTTAGACAACTTATTTTATTTTCCTTTAAGTTCCAGGATACAAGTGCAGAACCTGCAGGTTTGTTACATAGGAATATGTGTGCCATAGTGGTTTTCTGCACCTGTCAACCCATCATCTATGTTTTAAGCCCTCCATGCATTAGCTATGTGTCCTAAAGCTCTCCCTCCCCTTGCCCCCGACCCCCTGACTGACCCCAGTATGTGTTGTCCCCCTCTCTGTCCATGTGTTCTCATTGTTCAACTCCCACTTAGGAGTTGAGAACATGCGGTGTTTTGTTTTCTGTTCCTGTGTTAGTTTGCTGAGGATGTTGGCTTCCTGCTTCATCTGTGTCCCTGCAAAGGACATGATTCCTTTTTATGGCTGCATAGTATTCCATTGTGTGTATGTGCTACATTTTCTTTATCTAGTCTATCACTGATGGGCATTTGGGTTGGTTCCGTGTCTTTGCTATTGTAAATAGTGCTACAGAGTTCCAAGATGGCCAAATGGGAACAGCTTCAGTCTACAGCTCCCAGCGTGAGTGACACAGAAGACGGGTGATTTCTGCATTTCCCACTGAGGTACCAGGTTCATCTCATTGGGACTTGTCAGACAGTGGGTGCACCCAGGAAGCACAAGGGGTAAGGGATTTCCCTGTCCTAGCCAAGGAAAGCCATGACAGACGGTACCTGGAAAATTGGGACACTGCCACCCTAATACTGCACTTTTCCAGCGGTCTTAGCACACAACACACCAGGAGATTGTATCCCACTCCTGGCTCGGAGGGTCGCACGCCCACAGAGTGGGCTCACTGCTAGCACAGCAGTCTGAGAGCCAACTGCAAGGCGGCAGCGAGGCTAGGGGAGGGGCATCCATCATTGCTGAGTCTTGAGTAGGTAAACAAAACGGCTGAGAAACTCGAACTTGGTGGAGCCCACCGCAGCTCAAGGAGGCCTGCCTACCTCTGTAGACTCCACCTCTGGGGGCAGGGCATAGCTGAACAAAAGGCAGCAGAAACTTCTTTAGACTTAAACATCCCTGTCTGACAGCTTTGAAGAGAGTAGTGGTTCTCCCAGCATGGAGTTTGAGATCTGAGAACGGACAGACTGCCTTTTCAAGTGGGTCCCTGACCCCTGAGTAGCCTAACTTGGAGACAACTCCCAGTAGGGGCCAACTGACACCTCATACAGCCACGTGCCCCTCTGAGACAAAGCTTCCAGAGGAAGGATCTGGCAGCAACATTTCTGCAATACTTGCTGTTCTGCAGCCTCCACTGGTGATATTCAGGGTCTGGAGTAGACCTCCAGCGAACTCCAACAGACCTGCAGCTGAGGGTCCTGACTGTTAGAAGGAAAACTAACAAGCAGAAAGGACATCCACAACAAAACCCAATCTGTACATCACCATCATCAAAGACCAAAGGTAGATAAAACCACAAAGATGGGGAGAAACCAGAGCAGAAAAGCTGAAAATTCTAAAAATCAGAGCGCCTCTTGTCCTCCAAAGGAACACAGCCCCTCGCCAGCAACAGAACAAAGCCAGACGGAGAATAACTTTGATGAGTTGACAGAAGAAGGCTTCAGATGATCGGTAATAAAAGACTTCTCCGAGCTAAAGGAGGATGTTCAAACCCATTGAAAAGAAGCTAAAACTTTGAAAAAAGATTCGACAAATGGCTAACTAGAATAAACAGTGCAGAAAAGACTTTAAATGACCTGATGGAGCTGAAAATGATGGCACAAGAACTATGTGACATATGCGCAAGCTTCAGTAGCCAGTTAATCAAGTGGAAGAAAGGGTACCAGTGATTGAAGATCAAATGAATGAAATGAAGCGAGAAGAGAAGTTTAGAGAAAAAAGAGTAAAAAGAAACGAACAAAGCCTCCAAGAAATATGGGACTGTGTGAAAAGACCAAATCTACATCTGATTAGTGTACCTGAAAGTGACGGGGAGAAAGGTACCACTTGGAAAACACTCTTCAGGGTATTATCCAGGAGAACTTCCCCAACCTAGCAAGGCAGGCCAACATTCAAATTCAGGAAATACAGAGAACACCACAAAGATACTCCTCGAGAAGAGCAACCCCAAGAGACATAATTGTCAGATTCACCAAAGTTGAAATGAAGGAAAAAATATTAAGGACAGCCAGAGAGAAAGGTCGGGTTACCCACAAAGGGAAGCCCACCAGACCAACAGCGGATCTCTTGGCAGAAACGCTACCAGCCAGAAGACAGTAGGGACCAATATTCAACATTTTTAAAGAAAATACTTTCCAACCCAGAATTTCATATCCAGCCAAACTAAGCTTCATAAGTGAAGGAGAAATAAAGTCCTTTACAGACAAGCAAATGTTGAGAGATTTGGTCACTATCAGGCCTGCCTTACAAGAGGTCCTGAAGGAAGCACCAGATGTGGAAAGGAACAACCTGTACCAGCCACTGCAAAAACATGCCAAATTGTAAAGACAATCGATTCTAGGAACAAACTACATCAACTAACGAGCGAAATAACCAGCTAACATCATAATGATAGGATCAAATTCCCACATAACAATATTAACCTTAAATGTAAATTGGCTAAATACTCCAGTTAAAAGACACAGACTGGCAAATTGGATAAAGAGTCAAGACCAATCAGTGTGCTGTATTCCGGAGACCCATCTCACATGCAGAGACACACATAGGCTCAAAATAACGGGATAGAGGAAGATCTACCAAGCAAATGGAAAACAAAAAAAAGCAGGGGTTGCCATCTTAGTCTCTGATAAAACAGACTTTAAGCCAACAAAGATCAAACGAGACAAAGAAGGTCATTACATAATGGTAAAGGGATCAATTCAACAAGAAGAGCTAACTCTCCTAAATATATTGCACCCAATACAGGAGCACTCAGTTTCATAAAGCAAGTCCTTAGAGACCTACAAAGAGACTTAGACTCCCACACAATAATAATGGGAGACTTTAATTCCCCACTGTCCACATTAGACAGATGAATGAGACAGAAAGTTAACAAGGATATCCAGGAATTGAATGCAGCTCTGCACCAAGTGGACCTAATAGACATCTACAGAACTCTCCACCCCAAATAAACTAATATACATTCTTCTTAGCACCACATCGCACTTATTCCAAAGTTGACCACATAGTTGGAGGTAAAGCACTCCTCAGCAAATGTAAAAGAACAGAAATTATAACAAACTCTCTCTCAGACCACAGTACAATCAAACTAGAACTCAGGATTAAGAAACTCACTCAAAATCGCTCAACTACATGGAAACTGAACAACCTGCTCCTGAATGACTACTGGGTACATAATGAAATGAAGGCAGAAATAAAGATGTTCTTTGAACTAGTGAGAACAAAGACACAACACAACAAAGAATCTCTGGGACACATTTAAAGCAGCGTGTAGAGGGAAATGTAACACACTAAATGCCCACAAGAGAAAGCAGGAAAGATCTAAAATTGACACCCTAGCATCACCTTTAAAAGAACTAGAGAAGCAAAAGCAAACACATTCAAAAGCTATCAGAAGGCAAGAAACAACTAACATCAGAGCAGAACTGAAGGAGATAGAGATACGACAAATCAATGTATCCAGGAGCTGGTTTTTTGAAAAGATCAACAAACTTGATAGACCACTGGCAGGACTAATAAAGAAGAAAACAGAGAAGAATCAAAGAGCTGCAATAAAAAATGATAAAGGGGATATCAACACCAATCCCACAGAAATACAAACTACCAACAGAGAATACTATAAACACCTCTATGCAAATAAACTAGAAAATCTAGAAGAAATGGACAAATTCCTGGACATATACACCCTCCTAAGACTAAACCAAGAAGAAGTTGAATCCCTGAATAAACCAAGAACAGGCTCTGAAATTGAGGCAATAATTAATAGCCTACCAACCAAAGAAAGTCCAGGACCAGACGGAGTCACAGCTGAATTCTACCAGAGGTACAAAGAGGAGCTGTTACCATTCCTTCTGAAACTATTTCAATCAATAGAAAAAGAGGGAATCCTCCCTAACTCATTTTATGAGGCCAACATCATCCTGATACCAAAGTCTGGCAGACACACAACAAACAAAGAGAATTTAGACCAATATCCCTGATGAACATCGATGCAAAACTCCTCAGTAAAATACTGGCAAACCGAATCCAGCAGCACATCAAAAAGCTTATCCACCACGATCAACTTGGCTTCATCCCTGGGATGCAAGGCTGGTTCAACATATGCAAATCAATAAACATAATCCAGCATATAAACAGAACCAAAGACAAAAACCACATGATTATCTCAATAGATGCAGAAAAGGCCTTCGACAAAATTCAACAGCTCTTCATGCTAAAATCTCTCAATAAACTGGGTATTGATGGGACGTATCTCAAAATAATAAGAGCTATTTATGACAAACCCACACCAATATCATACAGAATGGGCAAAAACTAAAAGCATTCCCTTTGAAAACTGGCACAAGACAGGGATGCCCTCTCTCACCACTCCTATTCAACATAGTATTGGAAGTTCTGGCCAGGCAATCAGGAAGGAGAAAGGAATAAAGGGTATTCAATTAGGAAAAGAGGAAGTCAAATTGTCCCTGTTTGCAGATGACATGATTGTATGTTTAGAAAACCCCATCGTCTCAGCCCAAAATCTCCTTAAGCTGATAAGCAACTTCAGCAAAGTCTCAGAATACAAAATCAATGTGTAAAAATCACAAGCATTCCTATACACCAATAACAGACCAACAGAGAGCCAAATCATGAGTGAACTCCCATTCACAATTGCTTCAAGGGAATGAAATACCTAGGAATCCAACTTACAAGGGATGTAAAGGACCTCTTCGAGGAGAACTACAAACCACTGCTCAACGAAATAAAAGAGGACACAAACAAATGGAAGAGCATTCCATGCTCATGGATAGGAAGAATCAATATCGTGAAAATGGCCATACTGCCCAAGGTAATTTATAGATTCAGTGCCATCCCCATCAAGCTACCAATGACTTTCTTCGCAACATTGGAAAAAACGACTTTAAAGCTCATATGAAACCAAAAAAGAGCCCGCATTGCCAAGAGAATCCTAAGCCAAAAGAACAAAGCTGGAGGCATCATGCTACCTGACTTCAAACTATACTACAAGGGTACAGTAACCAAAACAGCATGGTACTGGTACCAAAACAGAGATATAGACCAATGGAACAGAACAGAGCCCTCAAAAATAATACGACGTACTACAACCATCTGATCTTTGACAAACTGGACAAAAACAAGAAATGGGGAAAGGATTCCCTGTTTAATAAATGGTGCTGGGAAAACTGGCTAGCTGTATATAGAAAGCTGAAACTGGATCCCTCCCTTACACCTTATACAAAAATTAATTCAAGATGGATTAAAGACTTAAATGTTAGACCCAAAACCATAAAAACCCTAGAAGAAAACCTGGGCAATACCATTCAGGCCATAAGCATGGGCAAGGGCTTCATGACTAAAACACTAAAAGCAATGGCAACAAAAGCCAAAATTGACAAATTGGATGTAATTAAACTAAAGAGTTTCTGCACAGCGAAAGCAACTACCATCAGAGTGAACAGGCAACCTACAGAATGGGAGAAAATTTTTGCAATCTACCCATCTGACAAAGGGATAATATCCAGAATCTACAAAGAACTTAAACAAATTTACAAGAAAAAATCAAACAACCCCATCAAAAAGTGGGCAAAGGATATGAACAGACACTTCTCAAAAGATGACATTTATGCAGCCAACAGACACATGAAAAAATACTCATCATCACTGACCATCAGAGAAATGCAAATCAAAACCACAATGAGATACCATCTCACACCAGTTAGAATGGCAATCATTAAGGCTGGGCGCGGTGGCTCAAGCCTGTAATCCCAGCACTTTGGGAGGCCAAGACGGGAGGATCACGAGGTCAGGAGATCGAGACCATCCTGGCTAACACGGTGAAACCCCGTCTCTACTAAAAATACAAAAAAACTAGCCGGGCGAGGTGGCGGGCGCCTGTAGTCCCAGCTACTCGGGAGGCTGAGGCAGGAGAATGGCGTAAACCCGGGAGGCAGAGCTTGCAGTGAGCTGAGATCTGGCCACTGCACTCCAGCCCGGGCGACAGAGCGAGACTCCGCCTCAAAAAAAAAAAAAAAAAAAAAAAAAGAATGGCAATCATTAAAAAGTCAGGAAACAACAAGTGCTGGAGAGGATGTGGAGAAATAGGAACACTTTTACACTGTTGGTGGGACTGTAAACTAGTTCAACTATTTTGGAAGACAGTGTGGCGATTCCTCAAGGATCTAGAACTAGAAATACCATTTGACCCAGCCATCCCATTACTGAGTATATACCCAAAGGATTATAAATCATGCTGCTATAAAGACACATGCACACATATGTTTATTGTCCACTGTTCACAATAGCAATGACTTGGAACCAACCCAAATGTCCATCAATGATAGACTGGATTAAGAAAACATGGAACATATATACCATGGAATACTATGCGGCCATAAGAAAGGATGAATTAATGTCCTTTGTAGGGACATGGATGAAGCTGGAAACTATCATTCTCAGCAAACTATCACAAGGACAGAAAACCAAACACCACATGTTCTCACGCATGGGTGGGAATTGAGCAATGAGAACACTTGGACACAGGTGGGGAACATCACACACTGTGGCCTGTCATGGGGTTGGAGGGGGAGGGATAGCATTAAGATATACCTAATGTAAATGACAAATTAATGGGTGCAGCACACCAACATGGCACATGTATACATATGTAACAAACCCTGGAACTTAAAGTATAATAATAAAAAAAATAATAATTTAGAGAAACTGAAAAAAAGTGCTGCAATATACATCCATGTGCATATGTCTTTGTAGTAGAATCATTTATATTCTTTTGGGTATATATCCAGTAATGGAATTCTGGGTCAAATGGTATTTCTGGTTCTAGGTCCTTGAGGAATCGTCACACTGTCTTCCACAATGGTTGAACTAATTTACGTTCCCACCAACAGTGAAAAAGTTCCTATTTCTCCACATCCTCACCAGCATGTATTGTTCACTGACTTTTTAATAATCATCATTCTAACTGGCATGAGATGGTATCTTATTTTGGTCTTGATTTGTGTTTCTCTAATGATCAATGATGTTGAGCTTTTTTTTATGTTTCTTGGCTGCATAAATCTCTTCTTTTGAAAAGTGTCTGTTGATATTCTTGGCCCACTTTTTGATGGGGTTGTTTCTTGTAAATTTATTGAAATTCTTTGTAGATTCTGAATATCAGCCCTTTGTCAGATGAATAGAGTGCAAAAATTTTCTCCCATTCTATAGGTTGCCTGTTCACTCTGATGAGAGTTTCTTTTTCTGTGCAGAAGCTCTTTAGTTTAATTAGATCCAATTTGTCAATTTTGACTTTTGTTGCAATTGCAACAAAATTGGTGTTTTTGGTGTTTTTGTCATGAAAACTTTGCCCCTGTCTATGTCCTGAATGGTATTGCCTAGGTTTTCTCCTAGGGCTTTTATGGTTTGGGGTTTTACATTTAAATCTTTAATCCGTCTTAGTTAATATTTGTACACGGTGTAAGTAAGAGGTCCAGTTTTAGTTTTCTGCATATGGCTAACCACTTTTCTCAGCACTATTTATTAAATAGGGAACCCTTTTCTCATTCCTTTTTTTTGGATCAGATTTGTCGAAGATCAGATGGTTGTGGATGTGTGGTGTTACTTCTGAGGTCTCTGTTCTGTTCCATTGATCTATATGTCTGTTTTATGTACCAGTACTCTGCTGTTTTGGTTACTGTAGCCTTGTAGTGTAGTTTCAAGTCAGGTAGCATTATGCTTCCAGCTTTGTTCTTTTTGCTTAGGAATTGTCTTTTGGCTATATGGGCTCTTTTTTGGTTCTATATGAAATTTAAAGTCTTTTTTTTTTTTTTTTTTTTAATTCTGTGAAGAATGTCAATGGTAGTTTGATGGAAATAGCATTTAATCTATAAATTACTTTGGGAAGTATGGCCGTTTTCACAATATTGATTCTGCCTATCCATAAGGATAGAATGTTTTTCCATTTGTTTGTGCCCTCTCTTATTTCCTTCAGCAGTGGTTTGTAAATCTCCTTAAAGAGGTCCTTCACTTCCCATGTTGGTTGTATTCCTAGGTATTTTATTCTCTTTGTAGCAATTGTGAATGGAATTTCATTCATGATTTGGCTCTCTGCTTCTCCTTTGTTGGTGTATAGGAATGCTTGTGATTTTTGCACATTGATTTTGTATCATGAGACTTTGCTGAAGTTGCTTATCAGCTTAAGGAGTTTTGGGGCTGAGATGATGGGGTTTTCTAAATATGCAATCATGTCATCGATAAACGGAGACAATCTGACTTCCTCTCTTCCTATTTGAATACGCTTTATTTCTTTCTCTTGCCTGATTGCCCTGGCCAGAATTTCCAATACCATGTTGAATAGGAGTGGTGACAGAGGGCATCCTTGTCTTGTGCCAGTTTTCAAAGGGAATGCTTCCAGCTTTTGCCCATTCAGTGTGATATTGGCTGTGGGTTTGATATAAATAGCTCTTATTATTTTGAGATATGTTCCATCAATACCTAGTTTATTGAGAGTTTTTAACATGAAGGGCTGTTGAATTTTTTTGAAGGCCTTATCTGCATCTATTGAAATAATCATGTGCTTTTTGTCATTGATTCTGTTTATGTGATGGATTCCATTTATTGGTTTGTGTACGGTGAACCAGCCTTGCATCCCAGGGATGAAGCCGACTTGATCGTGGTGGATAAGCTTTTTGATGTGCTGCTGGATTCTATTTGCCAGTATTTTATTGAGAATTTTCACATCGTTGTTCAGCAGGGGTATTGGCCTGAAGTTTTTTATTGTTGTTGTTGTGTCTCTTCCCAGTTTTGGTATCAGAATGATGCTGGCCTCATAAAATGAGTTAGGTGGAAGTCCTCCATTTCAACTGTTTGGAATAGTTTCAGAAGGAATAGTACCAACTCCTCTTTGTACCTCTAGTAGAGTTTGGCTGTGAATTCATCTGGTCTGGGGCTTTTATTGGTTTGTAGGCTATTAATTACTGCCTCAATTTCAGAACTTGTTATTGGTCTATTCAGAGATTCGACTTCTTCCTGGTTTAGTCTTGGGAGGCTGTATATGTCCAGGAATTTATCCATTTCTTACTAGATTTTCCAGTTTATTTGCATAGAGGTGTTTATTGTATTCTCTGATGGCAGTTTGTATCTCTCTGGGGTCATTGGTGATATCCCCTTTATAATTTTCTATTGTATCTATTCGATTCTTCTCTCTTTTCTTCTTTATAAGTCTAGCTAGCCATCTATTTTGTTAATTTTTTCAAAAAACCAGCTTCTGGATTCATTGGTTTTTTTTTGAAGTGTCTTTATCTTTTTTGGTTCTGCTCTGATCTTAGTTATTTCTTGTCTTCTGCTAGCTTTTGGATTTGTTTGCTCTTGCTTCTCTAGCTCTTTAATTGTGATGTTAGGGTATCAATTTGAGATCTTTCTAGCTTTCTGATGTGGGCATTTAGTGCTATAAATTTCCCTCTTAACACTGCTTTAGCTGTGTCCCAAAGATTCTGTTATGTGGTCTCTTTGTTCTCATTGGTTTCAAATAACTTCTTTATTTCTGCCTTAATTTCATTATTTACCCAGGAGTCATTCAGGTGCAGATTGCTTAATTTTTATGTAGTTGTGGAGTTTTGACTTAATTTCTTAATTCTGACTTCTAATTTGATTACACTGTGTTCTGAGAGACTGTTTGATTATGATTTCCATTCTTTTGCATTAGCTGAGGAGTGTTTTACTTCCAATTATGTGGTCAACTTTAGAATAAGTGTCATGTGGCACTGAGAAGAATATATATTCTGATTATTTGGGCTGGAGAGTTTTGTAGATGTCTACTAGGTTCACTTGATCCAGAGATGAGTTCAAGTCCTGAATATTTTTGTTAATTTTCTGTCTCAGTGATCTGTCTAATATTGACAGTGGGGTGTTAAAGTCTCCCACTATTATTGTGTGGGAGTCTAAGTCTCTTTGTAGTCTTTAAGAACTTGTTTTTTGAATCTGGTTGCTCCCATATTGGATGCATATATACGTAGGATAGTAAGCTCTTCTTGTAGAATTGATCCCTTTACCATTATGTAATGCCCTTCTTTGTCTTTTTTATTTTTGTTGGTTGAAAGTCTGTTTTGTCAGAGACCAGGTTTGCAACCCCTGGTTTTTTTTTTTTTTTTTTTTTTTTTTTTGCTTTCCATTTGCTTGGTAAATTTTCCTCCATCCCTTTATTTTGAGCCTATGTGTGTCTCTGCACATGAGATGGGTCTCCTGAATACAGCACACCAATGGGTCATGAGTATCCAATTTGCCAGTCTGTGTCTTAACTGTGTCATTTAGCCTATTTACATTTAAGGTTGATATTGTTATATGTGAATTTGATGCTGTCATCTTGATGCTGTCTGGTTATTTTGCACACTAGCTTATACAGTTTCTTCATAGTGTCATTGGTCTTCATATATATATATATGTATATATGTGTACATATATATGTGTATATGTATATATACATACATATATTTTCCTTTTTTTCCCAGTGGCTGGTATCGGTTTTTCCTTTCCATATTTAGTGCTTCCTATAGGAGCTCTTGCAAGACAGGCCTGGTGGTGACAAAAATCCCTCAGCATTTGCTTGTCTAGATTGGATTTTATTTCTCTTTCACTTATGAAGCTTAGTTTGGCTGGATATGAGATTCTGGGTTAAAAATTCATTTATTTAGGAATGTTGAATATTCACCCCCACTCTTTTCTGGCTTGTAGAGTTTCTACAGAGAGATCCGCTGTTAGTCTGATGGGCTTCCTTTGTGGGTAACCCAACCTTTCTCTTTGCTCTTAATATTATTTCCTTCATTTTGACCTTGGAGAATATGATGATTATGTGTCTTGGGGTTGATCTTCTCATGGAGTGTCTTAGTGGTGTTCTCTTTATTTCCTGAATTTGAGTGTTGGCCTGTCTCACTAGGTTGGGGAAGTTCTCCTGGATAATATCCTGAAATGTGTTTTCCAATTTGGTTCCGTTCTCCCCATCTCTTTCAGGTACTCAAGTCAATCATAGGTTTGGTCTTTTTACATAGTCCCATATTTCTTAGAGGTTTTATTCATTCCTTTTTATTCTTTTTTATCTAATATTGTCTTAATGCCTTATTTCAGCAAGATGGTCTTCAAATTATGATGTCCTTTCTTCTGCTTGGTCCATTCAGCTGTCGATACTTGTGTATGCTTCATGTGTTTCTAGTGTGTTTTTCAGCTCCCTCAGGTCATTTGTGTTCCTCTCTAAGCTCGTTATTCTAGTTAGCAGCTCCTGTAACCTTTTGTCAAGGTTCTTAGCTTCTTTGCATTGGGTTAGAACATGCTCCTTTAGCTCAGTAGAGTTTGTTATTACGCACTGTCTGAAGCCTACTTCTGTCAGCTCGTCCATCTCATCCTCTGTCCAGTTCTGTGCCCTTGCTGGAGAGGTGTTGTGATCATTTGGAGAAGTGGCACTCTGGCCTTTTGGGTTTTCAGTGTTTTTTGTTGATTCTTTCTCATCTTCAGGAGTTTGTCTAGTTTCAATCTTTGAGGCTGCTGACCCTTGGATGGGGTTTTTGTGGGGACTTTTTTTTCCTTGATGCTGTTGTTGTTGCTTTCTGTTTGTTTGTTTTTCTTTCAGTGGTCAGGTCCCTCTTCTGTGGGGCTTCCGTGGTTTGCTGAGGGTTCCCTTCAGGCCCTATTCATATGGTTTGTTCCCACTCTTGGAAATGTCAGTCAGGGAGGCTGGAGAAAGGGCAAAGATGGGTGCCTGCTCCTTCCTCTGGGATCTCTGACCTTGAGGGGCACTGACCCGATGCCAGTAGGAATTCTGTATAGGGTGTCTGACAATCCCTGTTGAAGTGTCTCACTCAGTGGTTGGCATGGGAAGCAGGACCCATTTAACAAAGTACTTTGTCCCTTGGTGGAGGGGGTGAGCTTTCACTGTCGGGGAGCCCACTTGTCTGGGCTGCTGAGATTCCTCAGAACTATCAGGAGGAAAGACAGTCTGCTGGTCTGCGGAGACTGTGGCCCCCTCCCTGCCTAGGGGCTCAGGCCCAGGGAGATCCAAGTTGGGTCCCTGAGCCCTTAGCTGGAGTTGTTGGAGTTCCTGCAGGGAAACCCCACCCAGTGAGGAGGGATGGATCAGGATGAGGCCCAAAGAGGCACTCTGGCCGCAGTTTGCCACAGCTGGTGTGTTAGGCTGTGGGGAATACCTCTTGGGACCAAGCCATTCAGCTTCCTTGGCTCCAGTAGGGGAAAAGCATGGCCTGGAGCTATAGAGATGACTGCTGCCCTTCCCCCATCCTGGGAACTTACTGTGTTAGGCAACTTTAAGTTCCAGTGTTGGCTGCCACCCCTCTTTCAAGGAGGCCAAATGGCTTAGACAGCAGGTAGCCGCAGCTGTGGTGCTGGCCGCCCCTCGGGAGCTCAACAGGCTTAAGCAGATTCTAGCTGAGTGGTTGATGAGAGTCAGTGCAACTCCATGGTTGGGAACCCTAGGCCCTGGTGACATGGGCTCATGAGTGGGATCTTCCAATCTATAGGTTGCACATTTCCGTGGAAAAAGCACGGTTTCCCAGGCTGGCGAGCACACTAACTGCCTCCCTTGGATGGGGGGTGAGGGCTCTCCTGCCCCGTGTGGCTCTCAGGTGGGCCACCACACCACATGGCTCTTCCTTCTTCTCCGTGGGTCACACCAGCCACCTAGTCAGTTCTGATGACAGAACCTGGATACCTCAGTTGCCGGTGCAGGATTTGCATGCTGTTATGGTTCTTTTTTTTGAGATGGAGTCTCACTCTGTTGCCTAGGCTGGAGTACAGTGGCATGATCTCTGCTCACTGCAAGCTCCGCCTCCCAGGTTCACACCATTCTCCTGCCTCAGCCTCCCGAGTAGCTGGGACTACAGGCACCTGCCACCATGCTCAGCTAATTTTTTGTATTTTTAGTAGAGAACGGGGTATGGCTCTTTTTGATGGGAGCCTCTGATCACTGCTGCTTCTAGTCAGTCATTTTGGCACCCCCTGCACCCAGGTCTTCCTGGACAACTTTTAAGTTAAATATTCTTTCCCTTTTCGTCACACATTGAGGACCCATGACTGAAATATAACTCTTTTAAACCTCACATCGGCTCTTTTCTGAGCATCCGGCAAGATGGCAGAGGTAGAGCAGAAGAAGAAGCGGACCTTCCGCAAGTTCACCTACCGCGGCGTGGACCTGGACCAGCTGCTGGACATGTCCTACGAGCAGCTCATGCAACTGTACAGGGCGCGCCAGCGGCGGCGGCTGAACCGGGGCCTGCGGCGGAAGCAGCACTCACTGCTGAAGCGCCTGCGCAAGGCCAAGAAGGAGGCGCCGCCCATGGAGAAGCCAGAAGTGGTGAAGACGCACTTGCGGGACATGATCATCCTGCCAGAGATGGTGGGCAGCATGGTGGGCGTCTACAACGGCAAGACCTTCAACCAGGTGGAGATCAAGCCCGAGATGATTGGCCACTACCTGGGCGAGTTCTCCATCACCTACAAGCCCGTGAAGCACGGCCGGCCAGGCATTGGAGCCACCCACTCCTCCCGCTTCATCCCTCTCAAGTAGTGGCTCAGCTAATAAAGGCGCACCTGGCTACCAAAAAAAAAAAAAAAAAAAAAAAAAAAAAAAAAAAAAAAACCTCACATCATAGTATAATCACCTGTAGGAGACTCTGAACTCATAGAAGACACAATCCAGAAGCTTTTTCTAGTAAGGGTAATGATCCAGTAAACCAATTCTTTGTGCAGAATGCATTATTCATGAACCTGTCCATCAGTAGGTTTTCAGAGACTTGATATACACATCGAACATCTCTATCAGTTAGAAATATTTTCCCTAGTATTTGGCTCAAAGTTTCCTCTATTGCTATGAATATAAGCCATTTTATCCCAAATGTTATGACATATCTTTGTGCACAAAAATTGTTTACACCTATTTCATAAACCTGAATTTTAATTAAAAATGGGACCTCTTCTTTGCTATTACTAACAAATCTTCATAATATTCCACTGTGGCTTTTGACAGGAGTCATGGGAATTGTTAGCTTTTATCTGTTTCATTAGTATTGCGCCATCAACCTGTCAAACTGCATTTGGAGCTCCATTCTGGGAAACTCTACATGCATAGTTTCATTGGACATAGGCATGCGGCTTGATTGACTCATAGGTTACAGAGAGTGAAATCTTAGGAAATCCAAAATCTAGCACAATGGAGCAAAATTTGAATCAAGAGCAAATTGCGTTGTCCATTATCAGTCCAAAGAGGACATGCAAAGAGAGAGAGATGTCAGTTATAACATAGATTTAAAAATACTATAATGATGGTAATATTAATTGTAATAATTGTAGCTTACTGAGTATTTTTTTGTGAGAGGGATTTATACACATAATTCTGTTAAACTTTGAATGATATTCATAATTACAGTGTCTAATGTTATTTTGAAGGCTTGTTTCTGATCTGAATTCCAAGAACTTTTCATGTATTATCTAATTAATACTCTGAAAAGTCCTATGACTATACCTATAGATACAGTCATTATCCGTATTTTATAGTTAAGTGACTAAAGGTAGCAATCACAGCCTGGAGAGTCTCCTCACCCACCATCGATGGCCTTTTAATATGATTTGTTTGCTATTCACCTTTCCTTACCATTTACTGATTCTTTTTTATTCTCTTGTAAATTCCAATCCCTGGTTTTAAAATACATCATTGTCACATAGGACATGATACGAGAAAGTTGCATCATTTTTATTCCTTGTTGCATGTGCACATCTTCTCTAATAAGCCACATCTGAAGGTGTCTGCTCCAGTAGTACATTGTCCATGGTTTCGACAATGCCACACAGTCATAAATACACCACCTAAAGCATAAGAGATGTGAAGTGAGAAAAGAGAGTAAAAGGAAAGTAAAGGGGAGGAAGCAAGAGAAAAAAGGAAAATAAATGAAAAATGTATTAAAATCCATAGATTTGAAAAAAAGATATTTTATCTCATTTTTACAATTAAATGCAGATCTTCCATTATAAAGCAAGGATTTCATTCTAAGTATGTGAATAGATTTGTATTTTTTTTTTAAATCTTCATCTTGTTATCCTCAGGATGAAGGAAAAGAAATAGGACAGGATCTTTTGATATTTACTTCTTAGAAAAGCACATGCTCCCTTCCTAAGGATGATTGATTTTAGTTTCATCACACGTCAAGGCTTGTCTCATGCTTGCCGATGTTCTCTTCAGAATAGTTATGCGAAAAAACATTGCTTTTTCCACAGACTTTGTCCACAGAACACTGACCCCGTGCAGTTCCTTCATCCAGATACCAAAGCTTATTTCCAACTGGACCTTGGCCATCACCCTTTCTAAGTGCTCTTCTTTGTCTCACATGGAGTCATTTTTTTGGGGGATGGCATTAGGTAAGGAAGGCTAAGACAAGTTCCTAAGCCACTGCTATGGTGGCACTGGCTTTCTGGAACAATTGGGCTTGGATTGAGTCACAAGGTCACAATGCAACAAGTTACTATGTGCTCTTGGGATTTTAGGATGTGTACATTGTGAGTGCCTATCTGCCTCCTGCGTCATTGCCAAGACTGGGACTAGCCTCAGGAGGTCACCTATGGAAGGCATTCTGCTATAAATGGGTGTATGAATGACTTGCAGTGTGCACAGTGTAGTACAGGTTTTGGAGATAATGATTTCATCCCTTCATTCATTCACTCCTTCCATCGCATTACAGAGATTTCCTGAGTGATTCCACTGGGCCAGCCAAGAATGTGGTCACAGCAGTCGTTCATCATCAAATAAGAAAATTGGATACAGAACTGATCATTATAATTTATTGTAGGGCATAAAAATAGATAGTACAATTGCTAAGCCTACTGGAAAAATAGAGGTTAATACCGAATACCTATTATCTACCAAATACTTTTAGGCCCATTAGGATTTGGTATTTCATCTGATCTTCACAGCATGTGTATATGGTCAGTGTTGTTATATTAGTTTTACTGATGAAGAAATAGGCTGAAAATGGCAAGGCAATTTGATCAAAATCTTACAGTTGTAAGTAGGAGAGCTACAGTGCAAACCCAAGTTGGCCACCAGAGGCCCAAGATCTTTCCAAAACTGAATCTGACTTTTGTGGCGGTGCATTTCTGAGTTGTTCTTTCAGTTCTCTTGTAGACTCCCTTGAGAAGCAACTGTTGTCACTTAACATGACATTCTCTTTTAAGTGTCTTGAAACAAATACAGTTGGCAAGCTTTGTAAGGCCATGGGACAAAACAATTAAATACAATAAATTAAATACAATATCCGAAATAAATATATAGTGGGTGGGCCTCAGAACTGATTGGAGATGACAAACAAAAGTGTCCACAGTGAGAATGAGACAGACTGGGAGAATCAGAGAAAGAGAGAGAGAAAATATGAATGAGAATATCCATTGAAAAAAAATTAAAACTTTGAGTCTCTCAGGGGCATGGGAGACAATAGCCAAAGGTCAATTAGCATTGACAGGATCTCTGTACAGATGTAGGTGTGTCCCTAGCATTTCACATCTGCTAGTTATAATGACTTTGTGGATACAAAGACTAACTCTGCAAAAACAAATGCCTCCCTGTTCCCTTCTCCTGCCCTGGCTTTTGCTTATTTTTTGTATGCCCACCTGGATTGCTGCACAACTTCCTAATTGGCTTCTTGCCTCTAATCTTTCCCCCTCTAATCCCTCTCTTGCATTGTAGCTATAGAAGTCTTTCTGAAACACAGTAATGAGTCTGTTACTCGTGATAGCTCTTCAGTTTTCATTATAATAAAGTCTGAATTCTTTAGGGTGATGTTTATTTATACAGCCATTATTTACAGAGTGCTTACTATGTTTAAGGTACTGTTCTGAGTGAGAAAGTAGCAGTGAGTAAAACAACCTCTTCTGCACCCTCCTGCACTCCACCAAGACTCCTGTACCCTTCTCAAGCTTACATTCTAACAGGAGGAGACAGATAATACGTAGCAAATAAATAAATTCCACTTTATGGTATAAGTTATTAAGGCAAATAGAGGAGGTAGCTTGTGAGTTCAGATGGGAAGATTGTAGTTTTAAACAGTGTGGTCGGGGTAGACCTCACTGATGTGACAGTTGAACAAAGAATGAGGAAAGGAAAGAATTTAGCTGTTTTGAAACCTAGGGGAAGAATGTACCAGGTCAAGGGAACAACCAGTGTAAAGATTCTGAGAGGGTTGCTTGCATGGGGTGTTATGGGAATAGCAAGAAGGTCACAATGGGTAGGGCAGAGTGAACCAAAATGAGAGTTGCAGAGAACAAATTCAGAGAGGTGATAGGGTCTACGTTATTGGCCACAGTAATAGTTTTTACCCTGAGTGAAATGCAAACCATTGGAGAATAATGAGCAGAGGAGTGATGTGGTATGACAGGTTTTCAAAGAAGCATTCTTACTGCTGCCTACTGTGTTGATTGTTGACTGTGGAGTGGAAGCAGAGGGAGAGAAGCATAGAAGTCAGAAAGAGGCTATTGCAGTAAGCCAGCTGAGTGAGGAGGATGATGGCATGGAGCTGGTAAAGAATGGTTAGATTTTGGATATATTTTGAAGGTAAAGCCACCTTCAAACCTTGACCTTGACCTTCACACCCTGATAAATTAAGTGTGAAGTGTGCAAAAAAGAGAGAGACCAAGGCTTGAGGAGTGTAGCATTGCTATCAATGGGTGAAGGTGGGTTCAATGTTACGGAGTCAGAGGGAGGAAGGAGTCAAGAATTACTATGTTTTCTGATGGTAGTAACTGATTCCCCAAGTTGATCCTCCATTATCTTCCTTCATCTTAGTAAAGAGTACCATCATTTATATTTTTATTAAAGCCAAAAAATAAAATAAAAAATTAGGATTAATTCTTGACTCTTCCTTTCCCCTCTCTCCTCACATCTAATTCATCAGTAAGCCCTGAGGGTTCCACCTCCAAAATATGTTGCCAATCCATCTCTCTCCCTTTCCTTTCCTTTGTTTTCCTTTGCTTTCCTTTCCTTTCCCTTGCCTTCCCCTTCCCCTTCCCCTGCCTTCCCTTTCCCCTTCCTCTTCCCCTTCCCCTTCCCCTTCCCTTTCCTTCCTTCTTCCACTCCTAGCACTGTTGGGCAAACCACCTATGGCACTGTTCTTATCCTGGTCTATGTAAAGTGTATTTTTTGTACACAGCATATATAGTTGAGTCTTGCTTTTCAGTTTTGTGATCTCTGAATTTTACTTGGGTTGTTTAGATACTTTACGTAAAGATAAATACGATTTGATTTAGATCTTTCATTTTGTTATTTGTTTTCTGTGATCACTTCTGTCTTTCCTTCCTGAGTTCTTTTGGATTAAATGACTATTTTTCAATTTTAAGAATTCAATTTTAAGTTATCTATTGGTGTCTTGGGTTTTTACACATCTTTTTGCATTATTTTTTAATGGTTGCTTTAGTAATTATAATAAATATCCTAAACTTTTCAGCCTACCTTGAATGCATATTATGATACTTCATGAAAGGTATAAATACTCTTCAACTGTATAGTTCTCCTTACCACTCGTATCCCAGCTCTTTAGGCTGTAGTTTTGTGTGTGATATCTACATATGCTATAAACCCAACAATGAAATAGTTAGGTCGATATGAATAGTTGTCATATTGTTTGCTTTAAACAATGTATTAGTCTACTCTGGCTACCACAGTAGTCAACTGACTACCAAAACAAAATACCACAGGCTGGGTGGCTTAAACAACAGACATTTATTTCCTTACAGTTTTGGAGGCTAAAAGTCTGTGATCAAGGTGCTGGCAAATGCAGTTTCTGGTGAGGGCTCCCTTCCTACCTTGTAGATGGCTGCCTTCTGTGACCTCACATGGCCTTTACTCAGTATGTGTATATGAAGAGAAAATGATTGTATTCCTTCCTTTTCTTATAAGAATACCAGTTATATCAGACTAAGGCCCCACTGTTATGACCTGTTTAACCTTAATTACCACCATAAAAGCCCTGTCTCTAAATACAGTCACATTGGGGGCTGAGGTTTCCATATATGAATTTGAGGTGAACACAGTTTAGTCCATGTCAAAGAGACATAAATGTTTTAAAGAAATTCTGAGAAATAAAACATAATCTTTTTGCTATTCCTTTCTTTCTGAAAATTTAAGTTTCCATGTGATATCTTTTCCCAAGCCTAAAGAACTTGTCTTAGCATGTCTTACAGTGCAGGTCAACTGGCAAAAGGCAATCTCTTCATTTTTTTTCAATGCATTTATTTTATATGCTGCCTTGAAAGATATTTTTGCTCAATAGGGAATTCTTGGTTTACAGGTTTTTTTTTTCCATCAACACCTAAAAATGTCAGTATTTTGTATTCTGACATTATAAGGGAAAGAATGACAAAAATAATGGTTGACTTCTTAATCTTTGGCTTTCATTATGGTATGGCATGGTCTTCTTTGCATTCATCTTTCTTCAATTTGTTTGTTTCTTCTCCTCACTCTCTTCCCTCTTACTGTGACTCCAGTTCCACATATATGGTACCTTTGGCTGTTGTCTCCCACGCACCTGAGAGACTCGGGGTGTTAATTTTTTCAATGTATATTCTCTCTGTCCTTTCTCTCTAAGTCTCCCAGTCTATGTCTCACTCTCACTGCGGACACTTTTGTTTGTCATCTCCAATCAGCTCTTAGGCCCATCTACTATATATTTATTTCAGATACTGTATTTAATCAATACTATTACATTTCCATTTTTAATAGTTTCTTTGCTGTTTCCTCTCTGTTTAATAACTATGAGAATATTTTCTTTTACATCTTTAAGCATTGTTAAATTACCTACTTTAAAATTCTTATATTCTAACACCTGTGTCACCTCAGATTTAGTGTTCACTAAGTGGCTTTTCTCTTAAGTATGGATTACATTTTCCTATTCCTCAATATGTACAATGATTTGGGGTCATATTTTGGACTTTGTGATTGATATATTCTAGACACATTGTATTATTTCTATTTCTCTTTTGAGTATTGATTTTTTGGTTTAGCAGGCAGTTTATTTGGCTGAACTCAAACTTCAAGTTTTGTTACTCTCCTGTGATGAACATGTCCTAAAATCTCTGTTGCATTATTTTACCCTTAGCTGGACTACTTATGGTGTTCCCATGCACATGTAATTGGGAGATTATCCAGAAATTACGGTAGCATTTATAGGCACAGTGTTGCATTCCCTTTCTATGGCTCTCTCTTTCTGACATCCCCTCCACGACTTACTTTGTAGCTACTATGGTTGCCTTGAACTCTAACCTCTCATTTCTTAATCAGAAAGACTGTGTATTTCTGTCTAAGTATTAGTTACCTTGCATGGCACTGACTGGGGTCCACCCATGGGCAAAAATGTATAAAATCAGGAAACGTACAAGGTACTGTTTTTTCCTTCCTTGTGTCCATTCCTCTCCAGTTTCTACCTGGTTTTGGCCACTTTCCAGTGTCTTCAGAGAATTATTTCCTGTATTTTGGTCAGCATTTTTAATTGTTACAAAATATGGCTCATTCATTCATTTGTTACAGATGTCAGGCATTGCTCTGATTCTGAGGAGTGGAAAATAGTGATGCTCTTGCTTTGAAAGAGCTCAGAGTATAGGGTAGGAGACAGACATATAACTAAGGATTGTAAAACAACTTGATAGATGCTACAGTAGAGTAAGGATAGAAAATATCTGTGCCTTATATTCCCATTGCCAGCCTGTGATCTTTGTCTGCATTTCCTGTTCTCCATGCCTGGTCATCTCCCTGTCCTTCATATATTACCACATTTTTCTTAACTTTTCATCATTTTTCTCTCCAAATCAGAATAATTTTTATGACCTTTAATAAAAGTATAAACGCTTATGACATTCAAGACACACTGTCTGCCTTTGCCTTCTTTGTTCATCCATATTTTCACCATTTTACTAATTCTGTAATTTAACATACAGTAATCCTATAACCAATGTATGTGCAGCACAAATAGATACAAATGCAAAGTGTGGTAAGTGCTACCAAGGAGAAGTACATGGTGCTATCTATGCTTTTCCTGTGGTTCACTCATCCCACATTTATTCCACAAACCTTTATTGA
Organism: Rhinopithecus roxellana; assembly: GCF_007565055.1. Classification (NCBI taxonomy): domain Eukaryota; kingdom Metazoa; phylum Chordata; class Mammalia; order Primates; family Cercopithecidae; genus Rhinopithecus; species Rhinopithecus roxellana. The sequence continues at coordinate 49,272,127 of NC_044560.1, read as the reverse complement.
CCACCCATGATATGCAGGCATGAGGCTAAACCAGTCCCTTGCCATTCAAATCATATATGTCTTTATCTTCATGTCTCTACTAACCAGCCTCCTTTCGGTCATGCCTTGCCTCTAGCCCTCTACTCCTCCAAACTCTACCTATTTTTGGCCTTTCAGCTGAAGCTTCGCCTACTCCAACCATATAATAATTGCCAAATGATTGATCTCTCACTTTATGCTACTATGCATCATAACTATTTCTTATTTTTCAGTGTATCTCCAGAACGTAGGTGCACAGTTCCTGGCAGCACATTAGGCATTTAGTAAAGACTAAATAACTGCATTCATGCTTACACCACACATGCTAGGTTCTAGCTTACTCCTGGAAGCTCATTTAAATCTCTCTTCTCCGAACTCCTAAAGCACTTCCCATAAAAATTAGCATCAAATCAAGTAATGCCTGTAATTATCCATTACTGTTCCCAGTGAGTTTATCTTGGTGCTTGCAATGGATTGCAAACTCAGGGGATCCAGAGTGTGATGAGGATATGCTTCATCACAGTAATGCAGAGTTGAACCCGAAGGAGATAAATATTCAATAACTGCGTGTTTTTTTTTTTTTTCATTGAAATGACCCATGTCTTTTATATCATTTTGAAACATTTCCACAAAAACTGCACCAGTGGTATTCAACAACTTATACCTGGAAGTTCAGTAGACAATATGACATGGTGGTTAAGAACAAGGTCTTAAAATATAGAGACCTCCGTTTGAGACCTAGATTTGTCATTACTTTTCTGTGACGTTGGGCAAGATATTAAATCTCTTTGATCTCAGTTTCCTCATCTCCATAATGAAGAATAGTATCTTCCTCATAGAAGTGCCGTAAGGAATAAATGAAGTAGAGTCATGTGTGTACAATGCTTAAGTTAGTACTGATGTATGGGAAATGAGTCAGTATATTTCACATGATATCATTTATACTACTGTTGGCACTATAGTAGTGTATTAGTCCGCTTTCATGCTGCTGATAAAGACATACCTGAGACTGAGTAATTTATGCAGAAAAGAGGTTTAATGGACTCATAGTTCCACGTGGCCGGGGAGGCCTCACAATCATGGCAGAAGGCGAAAGGCACATCTTACATGGCAGCAGACAAGAGAGAATGAGAGCCAAGTGAAAGAGGAAACCCCTTATAAAACCATCAGATCTCATGAGACTTATTCACTACCACGAGAACAGTATGGGGGAAACTGTCCCCATGATTCAGTTGTCTCCCACGGGGTCCCTCCCACAACATGTGAGATTTATGGGAGCTACAATTCAAGATGAGATTTTGGTGGGGACAGAGACAAACCATATCAAGTAGACCCACTTAGCTTCCTAGAAATCCTGTTTAAAAGGAGGCCATGGAGGTTCAAAACAGTTTAGTGACTTGCACAAAGTCACTCAGCTAGTGAGATTCAGAGCCAGAACCCAACCCTGGCCTCTGTGGCTCCTGAACAAATTATCTTGTTCTTTACACAGCCCTAGCTCTCAGGAAACATGCTCAGAGAGCCTATCCCTGTGCAGCCAAAAGAGCAAGTCTTTTCCTAGTTGGAATGAAAATAAATCTATCAGAATGGTTGTTTTAGCATTCTAGAAACTCAAGTAAACATTCAGAAAATACATAGATGAGGTTCAGGAACTCAAGCACAGTGTTGCTTGGGTGTGTTATGGCAAGCAGAGTAACTGCATGGAGAAACATTTCTGTCCCTGATACGTATTTTGTACTATTTTGTTTAGAGCCACCAAGTGGATTAAGGAATAAGATCCTAGACCTGGAATTTCAAATGAGAGGGTGATTGTCTGCAGAGCTCAGACATTTCTGTCCTTGGAGAGCTGTGTTTCCCATGTGACGATTGTTCAGTCAGGAGAGTTTCTCCTGACAGCTCTGGGGCATCTCATTTTTTTTTTTAACTGAGGGTTTCAGAAAAAATCTTTTTAATGAGGGTTTTTTCAAAAACCCTCATCATAGTCTCTTTCATTCAGCTTCTCCATTAGTAAGACACAGTGAGTAATTCGAAGTTTGACATTGCCCAGGGATGACAGCCTGGATCAAGAAGGGGAAATGATGTGATCCAGAAAAGATTAGTGCTTTTAACACTCAGACCCCCCACCATTTGACATAAGTTACCCTTTCTTTCTTACTCCTCATTCTTGGACCTAATGCTAACCTACTGCTACCAGTTTAGCCTTGGGAATTTCATTTCCTTTTGCTCTTCACTCTAAACTTCTTTGTTTTATATATTTAAGAGGCTAGCACTAGGTTAATCAAAGCTAAATTTCTTTTAGCTGAGGCACTCTTGCTACATTGGCATTTTAATGTTCTTGGATCCTGTATGGACAAAGAGTTGAAAGAAACATACTCATTTTAATATAAATTTTTCTATCTTATACATAAATTAGAGAAGCTGTAAAATTGACCCATATCTCTTATTTTTCAGATAGACCACATGGTAGAAGGCCATGCTGCTTTTCCAGAACTACAAGTAAAGGCCACAGCCAGGTAACTGCTGTCTCTGTTCCATCTAAAGCATTCCTGGTGTGACTGCATTGAGAGCATTTATGTTGGGTAGTTGGGTGATTTTCAGATCCTATGGACAATGAAAATGCCTTTAGTGCTTGAAAGATAGTCATCTGGATGATCCAGAAGGTCCATGTATTAATTCTTTAAATGATGTCAGAGAACTTAGAGAACCTAGAGATTCCCCAAAGATACACCCAGGGACTATGGATAAGAAACTCTGATGTAGAAGGAGGACTATGGATTCTGGAGTCAAAACTTCTTAGTTTCACATCCCAGCCTTACTCCTTAATAGATATAGGACCTTAAGCTAGTTACTTAACCTCTTTATGCCTGTCTCTTCATCTGTAAAACTGAAGATAATAACTGATACGGAGTGATTTCTAGAATATTTTGAAGCAAGCTGAGTGCAAAAAAGTATTTATAGTATACTCCCTTTCGTGTGAAAAGAAAGACATAAGAAAATAAATGTGTATCTATTCATTTTTGTAAAAGACATACAGGAAGTGGCTAGGCGCGGTGACTCAATCCTGTAATCCTAGCACCTTGGGAGGCCGAGGCAGGCAGATCATGAGGTCAGAGTTCGAGACCAGCCTGGCCAACATGGTGAAACCCCATCTCTACTAAAAATACAAAAGTTAGCTGGGCGTGGTGGTGTGTGGCTATAATCCAGCTGCTTGGGAGGTTGAGGCAGGAGAATTGCTCAAACCCAGGATTTGGAGGTTGCAGTGAGCAGAGATTGCGCCATTGCACTCCAGCCTGGGCAATAAGTGAGACTCCATCTCAAAAAAAAAAAAAAAAAAAAAAAAAAACAGGAAGTTTAAACCAGAAAATAATAAGATAAGTTACCTACAGGGGGTGGGTAGGAATAGGGTAGAAAGAATGTGGGAATGGGACCATGGTAGTAGGAAGAAATGACACTTCTCTGAGTATACCTTTTTATATAACTGTAACTCTTAGAATCATTGTGATGCCTCATATCCCTGATACCCCGATAAATAGATGATAGATAGATAGCCAGGATATGTGTGTATGCTGGCGTGGGCAAAATGAAATGCGCACAGTAAAAAGTGAAACTCCTGTATTTCAAATGGGGTTGGGAAAAGAAAAGAAAAGAACAGAACCTAAGTAACTTTGGGAAATAATATTTTAACTGTATGCCATATGGCTAAAGAAAATATAACCATCCATAAATATTATATTCTAATTGGTAAATTTGTTTTTCATAGGTATATATGTTAGCTATAGTGACAACTCTTTATGTGTATGCTACAGTTGAGCGAAGAAATCAATATATTGTGGATAGTGAGAGCCAGGTTCCTCACAAATGGGAAAAGGAAAAGGTTAGAATTGAAGAAATCAATATATTGTGGATAATGAGAGCCATGTTCCTCACAAATGGGAAAAGGAAAAGGTTAGAATGAACCTTATGGTGTCAGTATCAACTTATGATTTTTTATATATATAAACACACACACACACACACACAAACACACTGGATATAAATATAAGTAAATATAGATATGTATATTCATGCGTGAATATACATGCATATACTCCCTAGCTCTGTCTGCTGAGATAGCCTGGAAGCAATGGCCCGATAGTAGCAATGTGTGTACCTATCTCACAGGTACTGGATTCTAAGTACCATTCTCCCTCCCATTTCTCCAATAAAAGTAATCAGGACTTCTTAGAAAGATGGCTGAGTCTGTGCTGGGGCAGTAAAATTATGGTGCCAGAAAGAAAGAAGTTACTCAACAAAGGATTGTTAAGGTACATTGGAACCAGCTTTAAGAATCTCTCAGTGGCCTACTTAGGATAAAATAAACAGTAATAGCATAAAATAAGTCCATAAGTAAATAACTCCGTAAGTAAATTACTGAAGAAGGAAATAAACGAGGAAGAAATAACAGGTCTTCCTCTTCACTGTCAGGACAGTAGCCTTACAATGAATAAATGTAGAAGAAATCATGGAAATAGAAAATCATCATTAGGTAAACACTACACAGATAAATGTTGTAGGCAAGAATCATAAATGGATGCTAAAATTCAAAAAGTGGGAAGCAGGATATTTTCATAAACCCAGAGGATTTCAGCACAAGATACTAATTAAGATGAAGAGGAAAATAATAACTTTCCAGTAGTATATAAGTATGGCAGACACCACCTTACCCAAACGACGAAAGTTAACAACACCAGCAATAACATGTTGTGATGTCACGTATCTCCTTTTATGATGCACTGATAAGGATACAACATCATTTCTGCCATGTTCTTGCCCAAAATGATTAAACTCAATGTAAACATGGGAAGCATCAGGCAAACCTAGATTGACATCCCACAAAGCTATTAGCCAGTTTGCTCCAAAGGAAAATTAAGAAACTTAAATACTGAAGAACTGTCCTAGATTGGAGGAGACTTAGGGAGGTACCACAGCTATAAGCAATATATAATCATGGATTCAACTCTGGACCAGAAAAAGGATATTGGTGGAGGAAAACTGCTGAAATTCAAATAGAGATTAATAGTATTGTTATTTATGGTAATTTCTTAGGTGAAGAGTAAAAGCGAACTCTGTCTACCATTTTTGTAACTTGTGTAAATCTAAAATTATTTTGAAATAAAAACTTTAAAAAAATAATAAATGAATGAATTTTCATGCTGATAATGCTTAGTTGTCAGGCAGTTTAAGTAAAGTAAGATACTTTTTATAGAATTATCAGAGAAACCCAGGTAGCTAGCACAGGACAAAAGAGAGATAGTCTAAGGTGGCCACTAATAAACTCTGAAGCCAAATTGCCTTTGCCTCAGCTTTGCCCCTTATTCACTTTGTGTGTCTGGGCTATTTACTTAACCTCTGTGCCTTAGTACCTCACTGTAAAGGGAATAATAGTAAACATTTCATAAGGTTGTTGAGAAAATTAAATGAATTAGAATAGTGGGTGACACAGAGTGATGATTAAGAGTCAAGCTGTAATAGGTGTTCAACTAAAAAATGGTAATGATAAAAGTAATTGTTGGGGAACATCACACACCGGGGCCTGTCGTGGGGTGGGGGAATGGGAGAGGGATAGCATTAGGAGAAATACCTAATGTAAATGATGAGTTAATGAGTGCAGCACACCAACATGGCACATGTATACATATGTAACAAACCTGCACATTGTGCACATGTCCCCTAGAACTTAAAGTATAATAAAAAATGAATAAATAAATGATTGTTGTAGTTAGTATATCAGACATTTCCATTCCACTAAGTGGCTTACATTCTGATAGGATCAGCACACCTACACAGAGTAGAATAAATGCATACTGTACTAAAATATAAGTAGTGCGTTATCAGGGTGTGTAGAAAAGGAGGATTGATCTTGACAAGGAGTTTGAGAAAAGCTTCATAGGCATTCCCTTCTAGGAGTCTTTAGTTACATTGCCCTTGCAATTAGTCATGAATTACAATTACCGTTGAGAGGGATTATGTCACATAACCCTATCAACTAGCATATTAGTTGGCATAGAGACCATATAACCTAGAAAAGGGATTCCTAATTTCAGATCATGAATGAACCTCTTGAAATTATGTACTGTTTTGCTGATTACATAATTCTGCGTGTATTTCTGTGAAGGGGGCCCTAACAGTCAATATTTTCTTAAAGGGATTAAGCATTTATAAACCACTAAGCCAAAGAAAATAACACTAGATTTATAGTTTGGAGACCTGGATTCAAATCTCAGCTCCAACGTGTATCATTGTGTGAAACCCATTTTCCTCATTGTAACATAGGATAGTAATGGAGAATCAGCCCGTGACACCTCTCAGGATTTATTTTGAGTTTAGAAGAGGTAATATATTTGGTGGGGCTTTGTAAACTGAATCATGACAATGATGATGACCACTACTACTCTATTAGCCCATTCTTGCACTGCTGTGAAGAAATACCTTAGACTAGGTAATTTATAAAGGAAAGTGGTTTAATTGACTCACAGTTCTTTGGGCTGGGGAGGCATCAGGAAACTTACAATCATGGTGGAAAGGGAAACAAGCACATCCTTCTTCACATGGCAGCAAAAGAGAGAAGGGCTGAGCAAAAGGAGGAAAAGCCCCTTATGAAACCATCAGATCTCGTGAGAAGTCACTATCACAAAAACAGCATGAGGGTAACCACCCCCATAATTCAGTTGCCTCCCACCAGGTTCCTCCCATAACACATGGGGATTATGGGAACTACAATTCAAGATGAGATTCGTGGGGACACAGCCAAACCATGTCAACTACTATTATTACTACTAATGATTGTAAGAGGAGGAAGTTTTGGTGGTGGCTGATCTGGGTTCAAGCTGCAGACGTCAGTCATTCATACCCTGCCTGCCTTCTTATGGAAAGCATGGAGGAATAGCAAGGACAGGGACTGGGAATTAGAGGCCTTGGGTTCTTGTACCTGTTCTACCCTGAATGTCTCAATGACTACTAGATTCTTCATCTGTAAATTACAATTCTACTACCCTACTTACTTCATTTTACAGTCATTAATAGGATGAAAGCAGGTCACTGGAATGTCTATATGTGAACATTTTAGTGTGTAACACAAACTTAGTGAATATTTGGTTTTGCAATGACATACTCAAAACTTCCAGAACTTTCTTCTATAGATGAACTTCAATGAGTAGCTTCTGTTGCAAATCATAATAAAAAGAAGGAAGAATTTATGGATTAGCATGCAGACTTAGAGAAACAACAATATAGGGTGGTTCAGAAGCAGCAACTTACAGAATTCAGTGGTGGAGTCAGAACTGGATTTAAATCCCACCTCTTTTCGCATAACTTCATAGCCACTTCCAGCTACTTCCCTGTATTTCTCCTTCTGTTTAGAGTGGAGTTTCTCCAAAGTATCGCCTATACTCTTGGTCTGTACTTCCCCACTTCTTACTCCTTCCTTGCCCGCTTCAGTTTGAATTCTGTCACCATCAGCCCTCTGAAACATTTCATATTAAGCTTATCAGTGACCTCTATTTTGCTAAGTCCATAGGATTTTTTTTATTCCCCTTTCTTGAGTTCTCAGCAGCATGGGACATCATTGATCACTTTTTCCTCCTTTTAACATTCTCTTTCCTTGACTTTCTGGAATGTCACCCCCTCTGTTTTCTTCCTACATCTCTGATTCCTCCTTCCTAACCTGCTTTTCTTGAGTTTAGAGTTTTTTTTCTTGACCATTAACATTAATGTTTATCATAGCTAGTTTCCTGGCCCTCTTCTCTCTTTGCCATCTCTTCCAAGATTATCTCAGCTATGCTCTTGACTTCATTTCTGTCTATATTTTGATGACTCTTTTATGACCAGCTCAGATACTTAGTAGGTATTCAGTAAATGTCAGTTCTGTTTCCTTCCACTTTTCTTTTATTGTCTTACAAAGGAAAGTGCATCTGTATCTTATTAGATCTATGAGTACAATATTCTAAAACTATGGGACCGTTTATACTTCAGGTCTTAGAAACAGGCATAGCTGTTCTTAAAATGAAGTTAGCTGTTTGGAAGGGAGGACAAATCCTTCTGAATCAAGAACCATGTGTCTCTTTTGCTGTAACTTGGGACTTTCTGAAAACAGCAATGCAGGTCACCCCTATCTCAGAACTTAGGGTCAGCAAATCCTGTTTGAAACTGTGGAAACAAGTGTTGATAAACAGATTGAGTATTTTATACTCTTGATTTACAATAATCCTCTTAGGTCCCATCTCTGAAGAAAAGTGTTTTGCAAGCTTATAAATTAAGTAAACAAGAACTAGATGTGCCTGTACATGTAACTGGTAACCAAAGTTTCTCTTTATGTGGGGCCAAATTTGCAGATATTTCACTCTTTAGCAGAGATCACCTTATGTCGATCATAAATTTTGACTCTTTTCCTCTAAACTTGATTCTCTTAGAGGTTCTTAACTTACAGTGTCTCTGAATTAGGTTCTGATGACAACAGGGTTTAGTGAGAACATTTTGGCATAATGCACAAGTGCTAGATTCAAGGTTGGCAGCAAAGTAAAAGTTAAAATCCAGGGTCTCTGGCTCATCTGTCTGATGAGTATCTTTTGAGCATTTATGATACGTGAATGAACCAAGCAAACAAAGTCTTTGCTTTCATAAAAATATACACACACATGCACATATATACATGCAGTACATACATGCAAATATGCATACTATGTACATATACATATATACATATATAGCCAACCACTGATAAATGCTCTAAGGAAAATTGTAGATAAATAAGGAGATATAGAACATTGGTTTCAAACCCCTTAAGATTGTCTTTGTTGTGCTGGTGCACATTTTTTTCCTCTACCTTTCTTTTTTCCTACCTTCACTGAATTTTTCTCTTATTGCTCTGAGGACAGCTAATTTTTCTTGATTTGATTTATTCCTCAAACTTATTTTGCTTTGGTAATTCCCATAATCCCACTGAATACCAATTTCTTAAAATTCACTAGTCCTCTATATCGCGAATTTCAGATATATTTAAAGCTTCTCATTAAAGGCTGTGCAAATCCCCCTCAAGCAAAGAAAGGGGAAAAGGAGGACAAGAACTTTTTTTTTTTTTTTTTACTGTTTTGAAATTATCTTCTTTTAAATTTAGATGGATCATTAAGAATGCTTCCAATTTAAGGTTCTAAGCACAAAATCCAGATATGTCGTGTTATGGACTTGCTTCCTGAAGATGAAATCAGCAGTTGATGGAAAGAATCCACACTCTCACAGAACAGCAAATCACAAATGGTTGTCTCTGTGAAGCCAGTAGCTTTGCATTTGATGTTTCTATCTGGGCTCATTTCCAACTGTTCAGGATTTGGATTCCTGAAGGCTTCTTCAGCACTTAACTAATTCTATGTTGGCTAAAGGGGCTGGGACTCTTTCTGCACACACAAACTGATCTTTGTCATAAATCCCTTTTATAATGAGAGAGCAGCTAGGACACATTGCCACATCGTCCCCATTCTCCAAATCTTCCTTGGTGATGGAGAAGTTACTGCCACATGGGCAGGGATAGAAATACGTCTCCGAGTCCTTGTCATGTTGGAAGTCCTCTATTTCCACCTCGTCATGAAACACTGCCATGGTCAGCAGGGGTCACCAAAGGGGTCATGCCCTGGCAGTCCAAGACCAGCTCCGAGGGTCTAACTTCACCGGAGCTGGCCTGGGCTCAGCATCGACAAGTACATTTATTAAGAATTTGCATAGGCCGGGCGCGGTGGCTCAAGCCTGTAATCCCAGCACTTTGGGAGGCCGAGACGGGCGGATCACGAGGTCAGGAGATCGAGACCATCCTGGCTAACACGGTGAAACCCCGTCTCTACTAAAAAATACAAAACAAACTAGCCGGGCGAGGTGGCGGGCGCCTGTAGTCCCAGCTACTCGGGAGGCTGAGGCAGGAGAATGGCGTAAACCCGGGAGGCGGAGCTTGCAGTGAGCTGAGATCTGGCCACTGCACTCCAGTCTGGGCGACAGAGCGAGACTCCGTCTCAAAAAAAAAAAAAGAATTTGCATATGTTTGGCACTGTGCTTAGTGATGATAGTTTCACGTGTGTTATCTCATTTAATTGTAGATGAGGAAATGAGGATTATTGGGAGCTCTCAGACTTCACTTCTAAAAATTTTTCTCTCTTTCCATTCTGCTCTTTTGTATTCAGAGTCCCCTTTTTGCCTTTAAGGCTTTTTAAACCTTGGACCCTCATTCTGACAACTGGGGCATTGAGTCTATCACTGAATATTTACTTAGCCTTCCCTGAGCTAGGGCAGTCAGTGTGATAATATTAACACCTTTCATCGAAACCCTGTGGTATGCAAAGATAATTGGTAAATTCTTAATGGCTCTAAGGTCAGAAAGATTTCTTACAGAAATTAGTTGGATATTATTATACGTTTCTTTGACTTCTGTTTTGCATGCAAGTAAAAGAAAGTGCTCAGGGAATTGGAGTCTTCTCTAGAAGACCAAGGGTCTGTGCTGATTTAGGACATAAATCCTCTTATTTTCTACCTCCCAACTGGTTACCAGTAGCTCAGCACAGTGCCTGGCATGGGGCATGTGTAGGGAGGTCATAAGATGCCTATTCCTCTTGCCTGATTGCCCTAGCCAGAACTTCCAACACTATGTTGAATAGGAGTGGTGAGAGAGGGCATCCCTGTCTTGTGCCAGTTTTCAAAGGGAATTTTTCCAGTTTTTGCCCATTCAGTATGATATTGGCTGTGGGTTTGTCATAAATAGCTCTTATTATTTTGAGGTACGTTCCATCAATACCGAATTTATTGAGCGTTTTTAGCATGAAGGGCTGTTGAATTTTGTCAAAAGCCTTTTCTGCATCTATTGAGATAATCATGTGGTTCGTATCTTTGGTTCTGTTTATATGCTGGATTACGTTTATTGATTTGCGAATGTTGAACCAGCCTTGCATCCCAGGGATGAAGCCCACTTGATCATGGTGGATAAGCTTTTTGATGTGCTGCTGAATCCGGTTTGCCAGTATTTTATTGAGGATTTCTGCATCGATGTTCATCAGGGATATTGGTCTAAAATTTTCTTTTTTTGTTGTGTCTCTGCCAGGCTTTGGTATCAGGATGATGTTGGCCTCATAAAATGAGTTAGGGAGGATTCCCTCTTTTTCAATTGATTGGAATAGTTTCAGAAGGAATGGTACCAGCTCCTCCTTGTACCTCTGGTAGAATTCAGCTGTGAATCCATCTGGTCCTGGACTTTTTTTGGTGGGTAGGCTATTAATTGTTGCCTCAATTTCAGAGCCTGCTATTGGTCTATTCAGGGATTCAACTTCTTCCTGGTTTAGTCTTGGAAGAGTGTAAGTGTCCAGGAAATTATCCATTTCTTCTAGATTTTCTAGTTGATTTGTGTAGAGGTGTTTATAGTATTCTCTGATGGTAGTTTGTATTTCTGTGGGGTCGGTGGTGATATCTCCTTTATCATTTTTTATTGCGTGTATTTGATTCTTCCCCCTTTTCTTCTTTATTAGTCTTGCTAGCGGTCTGTCAATTTTGTCGATCTTTTCAAAAAACCAACTCCTGGATTCACTGATTTTTTGGAGGCTTTTTGTGTCTCTATCTCCTTCAGTTCTGCTCTGATCTTAGTTATTTCTTGCCTTCTGCTAGCTTTTGAATGTGTTTGCTCTTGCTTCTCCAGTTCTTTTAATTGTGATGTTAGAGTGTCAATTTTAGATCTTTCCAGCTTTCTCTTGTGGGCATTTAGTGCTATAAATTTCCCTCTACACACTGCTTTAAATGTGTCCCAGAGATTCTGGTATGTTGTATCTTTGTTATCATTGGTTTCAAATAACATCTTTATTTCTGCCTTCATTTCGTTATGTACCCAGTAGTCATGCAGGAGCAAATTGTTCAGTTTCCATGTAGTTGAGCGGTTTTGATTGAGTTTCTTAGTCCTGAGTTCTAGTTTGATTGCACTGTGGTCTGAGAGACAGTTTGTTATAATTTCTGTTCTTTTACATTTGCTGAGGAGTGCTTTACTTCCAATTATGTGGTCAATTTTGGAATAAGTGCGATGTGGTGCTGAGAAGAATGTATATTCTGTTGATTTGGGGTGGAGAGTTCTATAGAGGTCTGTTAGGTCCGCTTGGTGCAGAAATGAGTTCAATTCCTGGATATCCTTGTTAACTTTCTGTCTCGTTGATCTGTCTAATATTGACAGTGGAGTGTTGAAGTCTCCCATTATTATTGTATGGGAGTCTAAGTCTCTTCGTAAGTCTCTAAGGACTTGCTTTATGAATTTGGGTGCTCCTGTATTGGGTGCATATGTATTTAGGATAGTTAGCTCTTCCTGTTGAATTGATCCCTTTACCATTATGTAATGGCCTTCTTTGTCTCTTTTGATCTTTGATGGTTTAAAGTCTATTTTATCAGAGACTAGGATTGCAACCCCTGCATTTTTTTGTTCTCCATTTGCTTGGTAGATCTTCCTCCATCCCTTTATTTTGAGCCTATGTATGTCTCTGCATGTGAGATGGGTCTCCTGAATACAGCAGACTGATGGGTCTTGACTCTTCATCCACTTTGCCAGTCTGTGTCTTTTAATTGGAGCATTTAGTCCATTTACATTTAAGGTTAATATTGTTATGTGTGAACTTGATCCTGCCATTATGATATTAACTGGTTATTTTGCTCATTAGTTGATGCAGTTTCTTCCTAGCCTCGATGGTCTTTACATTTTGGCATGTTTTTGCAATGGCTGGTACCGGTTGGTTGTTCCTTTCCATGTTTAGGGCTTCCTTCAGGGTCTCTTGTAAGGCAGGCCTGGTGGTGACAAAATCTCTAAGCATTTGCTTATCTGTAAAGGATTTTATTTCTCCTTCACTTATGAAACTTAGTTTGGCTGGATATGAAATTCTGGGTTTAAAATTCTTTTCTTTAAGAATGTTGAATATTGGCCCCCCACTCTCTTCTGGCATGTAGGGTTTCTGCCAAGAGGTCTGCTGTTAGTCTGATGGGCTTCCCTTTGTGGGTAACCCGACCTTTCTCTCTGGCTACCCTTAAGATTTTTTCCTTCATTTCAACTTTGGTGAATCTGGCAATTATGTGTCTTGGAGTTGCTCTTCTCAAGGAGTATCTTTGTGGTGTTCTCTGTATTTCCTGCATTTGAATGTTGGCCTGCCCTACTAGGTTGGGGAAGTTCTCCTGTATGATATCCTGAAGAGTGTTTTCCAACTTGGTTCCGTTTTCCCCCTCACTTTCAGGCACCCCAATCAGACGTAGATTTGGTCTTTTTACAGAATCCCATACTTCTTGCAGGCTTTGTTCATTTCTTTTTCTTCTTTTTTCTTTTGGTTTCTCTTCTCACTTCATTTCATTCATTTGATCCTCAATCGCTGATACTCTTTCTTCCAGTTGATCGAGTCGGTTACTGAAGCTTGCGGATTTGTCACGTATTTCTCATGTCATGGTTTTCATCTCTGTCATTTCGTTTATGACCTTCTCTGCATTAATTATTCTAGCTATCAATTCTTCCACTCTTTTTTCAAGATTTTTAGTTTCTTTGCGCTGAGTACGTAATTCCTCCTTTAGCTCTGAGAAGTTTGATGGACTGAAGCCTTCTTCTCTCATCTCGTCAAAGTCATTCTCTGACCAGCTTTGATCCGTTGCTGGCGATGAGCTGCGCTCCTTTGCAGGGGGAGATGCACTCTTATTTTTTGAATTTCCAGCTTTTCTGCCCTGCTTCTTCCCCATCTTTGTGGTTTTATCTGCCTCTGGTCTTTGATGATGGTAACGTACTGATGGGGTTTTGGTATAGGTGTTCTTCCTGTTTGATGGTTTTCCTTCTAATAGTCAGGACCCTCAGCTGTAGGTCTGTTGGAGATTGCTTGAGGTCCACTCCAGACCCTGTTTGCCTGGGTATCAGCAGCAGAGGTTGCAGAAGATAGAATATTGCTGAACAGCAAGTGTACCTGTCTGATTCTTCCTTTGGAAGCTTCCTCTCAGGGGTGTACTCCACCCTGTGAGGTGTGGGGTGTCAGACTGCCCCTAGTGGGGGATGTCTCCCAGTTAGGCTACTCAGGGGTCAGGGACCCACTTGAGCAGGCAGTCTGTCCGTTCTCAGATCTCAGCCTCCGTGTTGGGAGAACCACTGCTCTCTTCAAAGCTATCAGACAGAGTCGTTTGCGTCTGGGCAGGTTTCTGCTGCTTTTTTTTGTTGTTGTTGTTTAGCTGTGCCCTGTCCCCAGAGGTGGAGTCTACAGAGACAGGCAAGTTTCCTTGAGCTGCTGTGAGCTCCACCCAGTTCGAGCTTCCCAGCGGCTTTGTTTACCTACTTAAGCCTCAGCAATGGCGGGCGCCCCTCCCCCAGCCTTGCTGCCGCCTTGCGGTTAGATGGCAGACTGCTGTGCTAGCAATGAGGGAGGCTCCGTGGCCGTGGGACCCTCCCGGCCAGGGGTGGGTATAATCTCCTGGTGTGCCTGTTTGCTTAAAGCGCAGTATTGGGGTGGGAGTTACCCGATTTTCCAGGTGTTGTGTCTCAGTTCCCCTGGCTTGGAAAAGGGATTCCCTTCCCCCTTGTGCTTCCCAGGTGAGGCGATGCCTCGCCCTGCTTCAGCTCTCGCTGGTCAGGCTGCAGCAGCTGACCAGCACCGATTGTCCGGCACTCCCTAGTGAGATGACCCCAGTACCTCAGTTGAAAATGCAGAAATCACCGGTCTTCTGTGTCGCTCGCGCTGGGAGTTGGAGACTGGAGCTGTTCCTATTCGACCATCTTGCTCCGCCTCAGGTAATACATTTTTAAAAATGGATCCTGATTGGACATTCTTAGTTGACTTGTCTTTGGATATCTAAGAGGAGGCACTTAAAGAGTGGTCGAATACTTGACCTGGAACTCATAAGAGAGAAATGGACAGGAGTTAAGGTCATATATTTGGAAGTCCTCAGCACTAGATGGTAACTGGAGCCGTGAGAAGAGGATAGGATCAGCCAAGAGGAGATAAAGAGTAAGAAAATGGTCAAAGACAGTAGATCTCTGGAAGATGTCATGTGTTTAATGAACAAGTGAAGAAGGAGAACCAGCCAAAGAGGAGGAAGGAAAATCAAGAGAGAATAGTGTTTCAGAAACGAGAACAAATGAGGAAGGAGTGGTCAAATGGTGTAAAATGCCCAAAATGGTTCTTCGGCATTAACAACAAAGAGGGTATTGTTCCTCATGGTGGGACCAGTTTCAGTAGAATAGAGCAGGCAGAATGCATAGTGTATTGGGTTAAGAAGTAAGGAACTAGGCTGCGCACGGTGGCTTACACCTGTAATCCTAGCACTTTGGGAGGCCGAGACGGGTGGATCATGAGGTCAGCAGATCAAGACCATCCCGGCCAACATGTTGAAATCCCGACTCTACTAAAAATAAAAAAAAAATTAGCTGGACATGGTGGCACGCACCTGTAGCCCTATCTACTTGGGAGTCTAAGACAGGAGAATCACTTGAACCCAGGAGGCAGAGGTTTCAGTGGGCTGAGATCGCGCCACTCCACTCCAGCCTAGCAACAGAGAGAGACTCCATCTCAAAAAAAAAAAAAAAAAGGAAGTTAAGGAACTAGACACAGACAATATGGAAGCTTCTTTTCTAAGACTTTCTCTTACTGCTAGAAAGGGCACAAGTACATTTTGTTATATCATGTATTCTGATTTTTTGGTTTAAGAGTATGGCCACCATAGTCTCTGGGCAGCCTGTGAACCCAAAGAATTAGGTGATTTATGGAGAGGGAGAGGACATGAGAGGTTTCCAGGATGCTGTCTG
Organism: Rhinopithecus roxellana; assembly: GCF_007565055.1. Classification (NCBI taxonomy): domain Eukaryota; kingdom Metazoa; phylum Chordata; class Mammalia; order Primates; family Cercopithecidae; genus Rhinopithecus; species Rhinopithecus roxellana. Next base: position 49,256,310 of record NC_044560.1, on the reverse strand, counting down.
CATTTAAGATTACAAGCAATAAGGTTCGAAAAAAACATCTTCTTTGATTCTTGGATTTTTAAAAAACTAAAAATGAGTTTCTTATGATGGCAAAGAAGAGGAAACTATTTACTGATAAACCTGTCATTTTATAGTGCTCAGGGCTCTATGTTTAATCTTCATAGCAGGCTTTAAGTAGACAGTATTAGCTCCAATAGTAAAAAAAGCAAATAGGCTCAGAGAGGGTTTGCCTACCTGATCATCCAGCTGGTGCGTGGTGAAGTCACTTTATGATTATTGAAACTATATTTTCTTCATGATACCCAAAGGGATGTGGACAGCAAAAATTTCTCCCTCTGAAACAGGATATATCAGCCTGGGGTTCATGAGAGAGAGGGAGAGCGATCCACTTGGGATCACAGTTAACATGTGATTCCCTAGCTAGAAGAAGGCAGGCTGCCATTTGAGAAAGAATTGATAAAACATACAAAATGAAACAAAGTCAGAACCAAAAAAGGTATCATGCAAGGTTAAAATTATGTGAATAATGATGTGTATTAGTTAGTTTAATGTCTTCCAAGTGCATTTCATTTTGAATGATATACTCAGATAGCACACATGGTAAGGTATAATTGAAAAAACATGTAGGGGAATGGCTGCATTCAAAGAATAAACATACAGCTGCAAGGAGGTTAGGAGTCAAAGGGGTAAGCATATGCCCCATCCCCCAGGGATCTCATTAGTGCATGAGTGGCCATATATGTAGAGGCTAAATGAATCTCACTGTTTGCAAAGACCTGCAGTAAATGAGACAATGACGAATCAATAATAATTAGCCCTATAGGTTCTTATTGACCCAGATGTCTGAAACCAAATGCCCTGCTCAGAGATTCCTTGAGAGGCAGAATGAAAAGATTTATAGACATGTGTTTCCAAAAAAAAAAAACTGGCTTTAAGAGCAGTGGCTATTCTGAAGTGGAAAGTCGCAAGAATTAGTGCAGACTCTTGACTTCCGGCTAGAAAAGATGTTCTCGAGGCTTGTCTTGTGAATGTGATTTCCATTGGACCAGGAGCAGAGAGAGCAAAGAGATGGAAAACCAAGAGGTTATCATATTCATGTTCCCTGATATGTTGTTCTGGCTCTACCTTGTATGGAGGCTTCAGAGGATCCTTTCCTGAAGCCATAATAAAATCATTCTAAAACAGGGTTTGAGTTTATCAGGCTTTGATGAACAATTTCTGACCTAAGATACAGAGAGCCCATGGCTTCAGAATCACAAGGAGAAGGGTTTAAAGCTGGACTCAGACCTGTCTCTTTACCTCTTGAAGCATCTCCTCTGTAAAGGGATGTTAGTGATACCTCCCCCACTGGGCAGTGCTGGGAGGTCTGGTGTATACTTAGGGAATGGCAGCTGGTGTTAACTGTAGTTGTTAAGCCTTTTCCCAGTAATATCTTATTCCTGCCAATATGATCTAAGAAAGAAGATTTTTGCAGATGAGAATGAGCTATTACAGCAAGAAGCAAATAAACTGTTGGTAGGTAGGGCGGTAGGGCTGCCCTCACCTCCACCCTAGCACACATCACACGCACTCACACACGCACATATACATGCATTCACATTGACACACTCAAGCTCACACAGAGCAGCTTTGCTTTTCTATATTTTTACATTGAATATTTACATAAACTTTTTGTTTAATAAAGGAGTTCTACTGATAAAGGGGTAAAAGGAGAATTTAAAAATCGCTGCTCTACTCATTGATTTGTTTCCCTACACCAAGTACAGGAAACTTTTGGCAACTTCATGGGATCCATGAGGACACTCACCCAATCACAAACTAGAACTAGAAATCGCTGAGCCTTCCTTCTAAAACACTTTTAAAATGCAAAACAAATAATGCCTTAAGTATCTTAGATATTAACCTCCTTTGGACATTGATTTCCTATACTTTTTTTTCTGCCATTATACAAGCCATGTTTTTAACCTTTAAAGAGACTTCCAAGGACCCCAGTGGGAAGTAGCACAGATGCCAACTTCTGCAATATCCACTTTCTTTTGAAATCATTGGTTCAGAACTTTTAGAAAGCAGCATCTTTTAAGAGGGGAAGGCTGACCAGCTTTAATCTTTGTGCCATGTGGTGTGATTTAACCCAGCGAGGGAGGTGTTATTAAACCTATTTTATGAGTGGGAAAGTTGGAAGTCAGAGAGGTTAAGTCACTGGCCCATTTTACCGAGCTAGGAGAGGTAGTACCAAGATCTGAACCGAGTAGTGCTCTCACACCCATCATCTTCTCTCCACTTCCTCTTCACCTGAATATGTAGAGAATGAAGGAGTTGGTCTGACTCCCTCATTCTACACATGAAGAAACAGAGACTTAAAGAGAAGAAAAAAGCCAGGCACGGTGGCTCACACCTATAATCCCAGCACTTTGGGAGGCCGAGCCATGTGGATCACCTGAGGTCAGGAGTTTGACACTAGCCTGGCCAACATGGTGAAACCTCTACTGAAAGTACAAAAATTAGCTGGGCAGGGAGGCTGAGGCAGGAGAATTGCTTGAATCTGGGAGGCGGAGATTGCAGTGAGCCGAGATCACGCCATTGCACTCCCACCAGGGCAACAAGAGTGAAACTCTGTCTCAAAAAGAAAAAAAAAAAGAAAAGAAAAAACGTACACAATGTCATTTGGTGAGTTTAGGTTGAAAATCAGGTCTCTAACTCCTGATCCTAACTGCATTTAAAACATTCAGTCACTTTCCTTAGCAAAATCCTATCCTGAGTCTGGGAACTTATATTTCTCTCCATTTATCAACTCATCATAATTATTACAATTAGGAATACTGATTTTCATAAATTTTTGACATATGTACAGTACTGTACAGTTTACAAAATACCATGCCTTCACATACATAACCTTCTTTGATCTTCACACTAACCCTATGAGGTAAGTTGGACAGGGATTATGATATCTGTTTTTACAGATGAGAAGAGAGTGGCTCAGAAAGTTTGAATAACTTTCTCATGGCCATACACCTACTGAGAGTAAAGCCATTCCTGAATCCAGTCTTCTGACTCCAAACCTTTCTACTAGGATGGGCACCTTTCTTGGTGATACTACAGTGTGATTTGAGAGAACAGTGGGCTGGCTTCTCTGAAGCTTTTAGAAACCTGCTTACCTTCCTGAAACTGATACAGAAGTACAAATGGTTTCTTTCTATCGAATGATTTGCTCCCTGACCCTATCCCCCTTTTAAAAATAAAATTCACTTCTCTTCCAGATGCCAGAGTGTATATGCATATCTGAACAGTCACCTGGATCTGATTAAGAAGGCTCAGCCTGTGGGTTTCCTTACGGTTGATTTACATGTTTGGCCAGATTTCCATGGCAACCGGTCTCCCTTAGCAGATCTGACACTAAAGGGCATGGTAAGTAACAGCTAGTCCTTGCACGTGGGTGAAGGCAGGCCAAAGGGCAACAAAGTTTGGAAGAAGCAAAGTGAGGAAAAAGGAAAAGAAAAAAATAAAACAGGCCAACAGCCCACTAGCTTTGTGCAGATGCATTACTGTTGCTGCTCCCTGGGATGAGCTGCTGAAAGTTTTCATTGTTTCTGAGCCAACCTTGAAAGCGTTAAAAGCAGCATTTCCTAGTTCAGCTACTGCTGCCTCTTTGTCCTGTGGAGTGGCTAAAAGTCATGCCTATGTAATTTTGGCATTTACATCAGTCTGTAAAGTCATATTTTCCAACTGCATCTTTAGGTTGCCCAGTAAATCAGTAGTAAATATTACCACCCATGGTCTTGCTGGCCGCAGCCACACATCTGCCTAGGCTCTGAGTCAGGGCTATTCAGAGTCTACACTAATATAGTTAGGATTTCAGATTAAACTTTAGTATAAGTGGATACAATTTATAACTTACGTTGGAGAATAAATCCTGCGCTTAGTGCCCTTTAGGGTCACTTCCTCTGTGGATATTCTAGGCCCTCCTAGAGGGGCCAGATGAACTTGGTGGGAGAGTTCTCAACCATCCCAGCTGAGATGTAAAAGTAACAACATCTTAGACACCAGGATAATCATCTTTGAGGTGTGATGAAACAGGCTAAAGTTAGAGGAGGGGCCAGGTGAGGCCACAAATAAGAAAATAAGCCATGAATACAGGAACCAGGAAAATGTCATAAAGCTGAGAAGGTGAGTGTGAGGTACATTAAGGCAGAGTTCAGAATGGAGGCTGTAAACAAGGCAAGGCTTATGCAAAGGAAGCTGCGTAATAGTGGAGCAGGCCTGATGGAATCAAGAATTCAAGACTCAAACTACTACAGTTTTATGGTTAGTTTTATTGAGATTGTTTTACATATTTTTATGATGCCAGCCGGAAGACCTGAACTTTATTTTCATTACCTAGCTGACATGATCAACTTCTATTACTAAAAGGGAGTCATGGTGAAAAGAAAAGAAAATTAGACATGGCAAAGGTTATGTTGATCTCAAGTCCATGAAGCATGCCTACACCACAAATCATGAGCGTTTACTTTTTTAAAAAGTTGTATGTTTGTTCACATACCTCATTTATCACTTGATAGTTCTTGGCAATGATTTCCCTTTATAACTGTCCTTGGGTTAGGCTACAGTGGAATAGCTATCACTCCATGAATTTGCATCACAACACTGGAAGGAGAAGATGACCTAAATAAGATAGAAGGAAGGCAATTCTGAGCTAAATACTTCACCCCAAGTCTCCTTCTTCAGTCTAGTTTTGGAAAACATCAAAATAGTGACCCTGAAATTCTTCTGTTATCATGTTATATCCTTTTTTTTTTTTTTTTTTTTTGAGACGGAGTCTCGCTCTGTCGCCCAGGCTGGCGTGCAGTGGCCGGATCTCAGCAGCTCACTGCAAGCTCCGCCTCCTGGGTTTACGCCATTCTCCTGCCTCAGCCTCCGGGTAGCTGGGACTACAGGTGCCCGCCATGGCGCCCGGTTAGTTTTTTGTATTTTTTTAGTAGAGACGGCATTTCACCGTGTTAGCCAGGATGGTCTCGATCTCCTGACCTCGTGATCCGCCCGTCTCGGCCTCCCAAAGTGCTGGGATTACAAGCTTGAGCCACCGCGCCCGGCCCTATCATGTTATATCCTTTTGCTGGAAACTATAATGATGCCTATCTCCAGCACTCATTCAGCAAATATTAATTGGGTCCCTAGTGTGTGCCAGGCGCTGCTATAGATATGAGTAAGGTGCAACAATACCTATCTTCATGGAGCATGTTTAAGGTTGGGGGTGGGGGAGTGCTTGAGAAAATGTTAATAGGATCTAGAATTGCAGGATAATTCCAATAAAGCAAGATCCATGTACAATTTCTTCTTTTGACCCCTAAAACGTTTCTCTGGACACATAGTAAGTGCTCAGTATATACTTATTTATAATTTATAGGCAATATGGAGTTAATAAAGAAGTAATTTGTTGCTTTAGATAAAACAAACGTATGAAGAATTTACTAATACCAAATGAATTAAATGACTACTGACACTGACTATCCATATGGTAAGTATTTAATACGAATATTAATATCCAAGTAAATAAAGATGAGCTCCCATTGTATCATAATTATGAGAATGTTTGTTCATCAAACAAATACAGGCCTGGTTACAGTTGGTGAGGGATATGAGTAACTAGACACAATGCCAGCCCTCAGGAATATCACGAACTTTGGGAGGCAGACAGAATATATAAACAGGGAATGGAAAGGTGGTATTAAGCTCCAGGTGTCCTTCACTGTCCAGAGCTCTCCAGATGCACGGAAGACGATTGCCCAACCTGGTCCCACTGGTCAGGAAAGCTCCAGAAGGGAAGTAACATTGACACTGAGTGAAGCTGGGAAGGGGGTTTGAGGCCAAGGGAATCATAGTATGTGCAGTATTCCAGCGGGAAGAGAGCATGGCATGAATGTCTACAATTTTGGCTCCTTGTATCATTGTCTAACCAATGATAGGTTCCCTTTAGCATTTTATCTTAATAATATAAAAAGAAAATGTTTTCTCGGAAAACCACTGGATATCTGTATATTCCTGCTTCGCCAGCGTTGCACTCTTCCAGTTCTCTACTCTCCCCTCAGGTGACTCTTTTCTTGCGTTGTTAAACATTTACCCATTCACTGTGTTTTTATTGAATACCTGCTGTGTGCAGGCCTATGCTAAACCCAGGTAATACAGAGAAAAAAGAAAAGTATCTGTCCTAAGTTCACATAAAAGTAGGAGAGGTAATTATTGTACATGTGTGTATGTGTGTATATAATTATTTTACAGTGTTATCTCTAGTAATCAGTGCAAGCTGAAGGAGCTCAGTACGTGTCTGACTTTGGAATTGTTTTCATGTGGCATTGGGCTGGCAAACCCTGATGCAGTCTTTTTCTGCTTCTCTTGAAAATACTTGTAAAAATGCAAAAAAGTCATGAACTCATGCAGGCCTTAGGAATTAGGATGGTGTTCAACTAGGAAAACTAGAATTGATATTCCCAAAGAAAATCTGCGAGGATTTTCTAGAATTTAAATGATGAATGCAACTTGTTTGATAACATCATATATGACATAAGAACAAAGTCATGTGTGACCCACCATGGAAAGAATTTGGACCTTGCCACCTTCTGCTCCCTAGCATAAAAGCACAAGGTTCTTTTAAACCTAAAGACAGCACAGCTATCCCTCGACTTTACTGCTGATGGTTGTGTTTTTTGTTCTGTTTTTGGAAAGCAGCCAGTGAGTTTAAATTCCTAGATCCCCCCACGACCCTGTTCCCAGCCACCCTTTCTCAGTTCATTCCATTTCGAAACTGCCAGCCCAAGAATCCACCCAACCAGGAAGTGTGAATTAGGAGGAATGGTGATGGCTTGCATTCTAAGCATCTGTTAATGGGGCAGATGTAGGAAAAGCCTTAGTAGTTCTGTAAACTTGGGAGGAAGGGTGTAGTTTGCACTACTAGTTCTAGGCTTGGAAAGCCAGGTAGTGCTGATCTACCTCAGTCCAGCAAAGCTACAGAAAATAAAAACTGCTGTACTCTGCCGATTGGCATTTAGCTGTAGATCTGAAGAGACAAATTCAAGTATACAGTGAGTGGGGATAAGAGCAAATCACATGTGCTATGTGCTGGGAAATACTGAACATGTGTACCTGTCTAGTTAATGTTGAAAAATAGTAACCCCATAGAAAAACCATTACATACAAAGAAAAAGAAATACCATTGTAAACACTTAAAGGAAGCCCTCTTGAAAATTATTTACTACTGAAAACAAATGAAAATGTTAGAGAACTTTGTGGTATATTCAATAGAATATTTTTAATTTTTTTTTTTTTTTAAGAAACAGGATCTTGCTCTCTGTCACTCAGACTGGAATGCAGTGGTGCAGTGGCCTAATCAGAGCCCACTCTAACCTTGGACTTCTGAACTCAAGCAGTCCTCCCATCTCAGCCTCCCAAGCAGCTAAGACTACACAAACACATGTCAGCATGCCCAGCTAATTTTAAAAAATTTTTTTGTAGAGGTGGGGTCTCACTGTGTTGCCAAGGCTGATCTCAAACTCCTGGCCTCAAGCTGTCTTCCAACTTCCAACTATCTCTATGAAATAGGCCAGAAACTTACTAGGAAAGAATGAGTTAAGATGAAAGGACAATTGAATGAGAAGAAGGGAAATGGCAAAGACCACAAGACAACTAAAAATGCAATCAAAGAATTAAAACCTACATTGAAAGCAATAGGGAGTATAATTTTCACTGAAGAAAATAAGATCAAGGCTATCATAAGACATAGCATATGTTTTCAATTTACTCTATAGGAAAAACATTTTGAGGATAGGAGCAACGGCTTATTTACTTTTTAAAATCTCAACAGTTCTTAGGTCAAAGCTGGCACCAAATAATTGCCTTATGTTCAAACAGTTCTTTCAATCACTGTTCACCAAATGAGGAATGAACAGCAACCTGCTCAAGGTTGCAAAGCCAAGAAGTGGCAGAGCTTGCCTTTTAGGATATGCACCCCATCCTTTTAGGATACAAACTCTGGACTTTGCAAAACGCATGGAGGACTATTAAGAAAGGGAGTTTCAACATGCATTATACGTGGTTTCATAGTGAACCATGTTCCTTAAGCTAGTCCTTGCTCCTCTGTTCTTCTGACCACCAACCTGTGGCTTATCCTCTCACTTTTACCCTAACCGTGGTCTTTGGATTTAAACTCTGACCCTGTCTCTTCTCAGTAAGGTACTAGTTTCCTTCCCACCCTCACTGACTCAGATTTCAAAACAAATAGCCACTTGCGGTTTGACCTGGTCCTAATGCCTTCCACACTAGGTGCCTACCTTCATAAGTAGGAACAGGACATAACCCAGGAATCTCTTCCTTATGCTTGATAGTATCATTTCCTTTTTGTTCTGGTAACAATTGACTCCTATCATGTGACTAGCTGTCTCATTTTTCTTTTGATGATACAATATCAGCCTGAAGCACTGGACTAAAGAGAGGTGGAGGAGGTGGGGGATGAGCAGCCTAACAGCATGGTTGGACTAAGTACCCCACTATGTAAACATTTCTCCTTTCCAGTTGATAAACGAAGCACAGAAAGGTGAGGGCTGCAATATGATTATTTAAAAGAAGCAGAAGCTTAGGTAATAACAGTCAGTCTCAAAACAGTAAGTGCTGATGATTTTAGGTTCATTAAAAACAAGACAGAACCCCCCCCCCCAAAAAATGCTTACTTTTAAAGTAAGAAAATGACATGGTCACACATAAAGGTAGATGAATATAGTCTGGGCTTGGTGGCTCACACCTGTAATCCCAGTACTTTGGGAGGCCAAGGCGGGTGGATCACGAGGTCAAGAGATCGAGACCATCCTGGCCAACATGGCAAAACCCCATCTCTACTAAAGATGCAAAAAATTGACTGGGCGTGGTGGCACACGCCTGTGGTCCCAGCTACTCAGGAGGCTGAGGCAGGAGAGTCCCTTGAACCCGGGAGGCAGAGGTTACAGTGGGCTGAGATCGTGCCACTGCACTCCAGTCTGGTGAGAGAGTGAGACTTCATCTCAGAGAAAAAAAAAAAGATAGATGAAGATGAATACTCACCATCAGGAATAGTTGCATGTTTTAGGGATTTTTTTTTTCTTGGTGGTTGTTTTTATTTTAAATGTTTTGTTGGATGGCTTTTACCACTGCAAAGCAGTAAAGAGGGCTCAGGTTTTGAAATCGGACTTATGTTTGAACTTGTCTTGAAGATATACTAGTGTGTGACCTTTGGCGGGTTAACTCTGTGCAGCTGATCTGCCCACAAAGAAACCTGCCCACCAGGCTTCTTTGCAGGGTCGCTGTCAGCGCCAGACGGCAGGTGTTGGCACAATGGACAGACAGCACAGCAATGCCCTTGAATTGGCAGCTCCTGCTTGGTAGCCTTTACTTGCATATTAAGAGATGGCCAGCAGGATCCTGTGTGGCTTTTGAACCCTGAGCCAGCCATGGGCCTCCCACTTTAGCCCCAGAACTGACTGTACTCACCAGCCCAAACAGCCAGCCAAAGAAGCCCACTAGTCCCTTGGTCCTTGCAGAAAGCAAGTTTCATACAGGTCTTGAGATTGATCTTCTTTGTTCGAGTCCTTGGCCCTCAGTTTCCTCATCAGTACAATAGGAAACTGAAATTTGGTGTACCTTATGGAATAGCTAGTGTTCTAGGAATTTTGAAAGAGTCCTTGCCTTCTCATATATATGAGCAGTTTCTATTCACAAAAAATTGGCATGGCCTTTGTTTTGTGGTGTTTGGGATGTTAAAAAATTATTTTCCTGAAATAACCACTCAACAAAGCAAATGACCTTGGAGACATATCAGGCCCGGAAAACACACCAAATGCACCCTATTCACCATTGGTTGAAACATATTTTCTCTGCTTCATGTTAAAAGTAACACACTACCCAGAACAAAAAGTGATTTTCTGCTTCTTTGAAGAGCTGTGACTTCTAACATCAGAGCGTGTGCTACTCAAGCTGCTGGAGAGGTAGAGTGCTGCTCCAACAACTCTTCAAAGCAAGCACAGAGATAGTGTATATGTGGAAAACCAGGAGAGAGTCAGGGAGGAAGCCCTGGGAGATCTTAGCCAGTTCCCGAGGGAACGAATCCCAGCTAGGTGTAGGCATCGCTAAACAGATCCAGATGTGGAAGGAGTCACCAACTCAGGGTATCTGCAAGAGTCAAGAGACAGCAGAGGTTGCACCCCTGTGACTTTTCTGATAGGGAGATGGATGATAGAGCTGGAAGCTGATGAGCTAACTGAAGTAGCTTTCAAGTGATGTATTTATAAGCTTTGGAAACACATGGACTCTTTGATATGAGTTTGTGGATGTTTTCGCTGTTATTTAACGCTGATTTATTCAGCCTTTTTTTACATACTTTTGCTTATGAAAAATCCTGTAACAAACCTTAATATTCTCAGTGTCTTTAACTGGTTTTCTGATTACATATATATAATCACAATACCAAACTGGTGTTGTGCAAATTGGTCACAAATTTTACTGAATATATATATATATATATATATATATATGTTTTACTGAACAAATATATTTTTTATTTGTGTATTTATATATAAATTTACATATTTATATTTTATTTAAAATACATATTTTACTGAAAAAAATATATATATTTTACTGAAGTGACTAATTTGCCAGCTGGTATTGTGATTTTTCATAGATACCATTTTTCAGGCACCTGATGCACCAGGCATCATGGTAGATGCTTTACATGTATCATCAACAACCTTCACAACAACCCTGCAAGACAATGTTGTCGTCCCATTTAAAGGAAGAGAGAAACCGAGGCTCGGGGAGTTTAAGTAGCTTACCCACAGGAGAAAAGAGTAAAAGTGGAACTGGAACCAGTCAATTCAAACCTGGGTCAACG